>NC_136614.1:27761275-28085721 GCF_933228915.1 Telmatherina bonti | reverse complement strand
CATGTGATAGCGATGACATCTCAAATCTTGTCGCTAATGAGGGACGTTTATATGTTTTAATGTCAGATATTTCCGTTCAAGATGCTGTAAAAATTTCTGGGGGGGGGGGGGGGTGAAAAGAGGGAGAAAGCCAAACAAACACAGCCTGCTTATCTTGGGAGAAATAATAGTAATTTTTTTTTTTTTTTTTTTTTTTAAATTAAAACTGCAGCGACCAGGAGAAGTAAAAATCCAGACCCTTAGGCTACTCACGGATGCAGTGATTTTTTTTTTTTCTTCGTGTTTTCCCCATCCCGTTTGGGAGGAGGCAAAAGGAAAAAAAAAAAAAAAAAAAAAAAAAATCTCAACAGTTCCATTTCCCAGAGAACAACACTGGCAGGGTGTCAGAAGACTTGACAAAACCTGGAGACTTCTGACAGCGTCACACCTCTGGATAATTGGTTCCCAGCACTTCCTGTAAAACGCGAGCAAACTTCCTCTTTTTACAAAGGTCCCAATAAAAACTTTCTTCACGGTGTTGCACCTTGAGCAACACCACAATTTCTTATTCATTGTCATGCAAGTCACACTGCTGTTCGAGCCATAATGTAAACTGCACAGGAAGTGTTTCTTTCTCTTTTCTTTCTTTTTCTTTTGGCAGATTTCAATCAGTCTCAACTTGATAGAGCCCGTGTGAATACTCGCTTGCCATGTGAGAGTTCGGAGCAGAAGATAACAGAATATGTTGTTGTTATTTATTTATTTTTAATGGTGGAATCTTGCAGTAATGAGATTTTTTAAATTTTCTTTTAAAAAAAAGTAAAAAAGTTCATGTATTTTTTTTTAACCACTTTTTAACAAAATGTGAATTTTTGAGGTTTGACCTCCGTGTGGTTCATTTCCCAACCCTTTCACATGTTCTCCTCTGATGAACATTTTGATTGTTCCGCCTGACAAGGAATCAGTTGCATCATTTCTCTTAGGGTAGCAGTACTGGGCGGTACAAGCCTTTTGCATTAACAGTGAATTTATCATGCATGAGTATGGTCCTCTCCTGCGAATTGATAAGTGGATTTGAATAGGAAAATGCAATATATTGGCATGAATGTCATGGAGGGATGAAAATTATGGTCTTAATTCACAAGAAATATTTAAATTTTAAAAGTAACAGAAGGCATAATAATCAAAGGGAGTTCATTTAGTCAATTGTGGCAACTGCAGATAATCTTTTTCCTTAAATTATTTTATTATTATTAGCATTATTATTATTAGTATTATCTTGGCTGTTGTTGTTGTTGCTCAAGTGCCTTTGTTTTGCTATTATTATCCCTCTGCTTCTCCTTGTAGATGAAATGCAGCAGTTTCTCTCATTATTTAGATGTGCATTCCAGTGGAATCAATTCTCATAGACACATATAAATTATTGTTTAACGAGAAGCTGTATCCTATAAATTATTCAAAGCACCTGGGATTACAATACGAGATCAAATGATAGGAAAGAAAGAGCACTCTGCTGGAGGCAGCCCGCACACGAGCCATCACATCCCCAGTTTGATGTTCCACACAATCTGCTTATGCAGGAATAATTGGGGAGTAACAGACACCATGTGTACAGACACACCGTGCCTGGCTTTTGCACGCCATATTTGGAAAGAGGTAATTGGCCCGCTGGACATGGTCAGCAATGTCACCCCGACTCTTGTACACATTTGTCCTCTGTGCTGGCAAGAGTTAGCGAGTAAGCTCCTGCATAACAAGACAAAATAATCAGCTTGTTTATTCTCTTCCTGCAGGAATCCTTGCAAAACTTACAAAGCATGAAAAAAGAATGAAAGTTGAGGAGGAGCTACTTGTTTACAACTATCACACTGACATATGGAGGAGCAAACTGTAATAATTTTTTCATAGCCACCCCCCCCCCCCCCCCCCCCCCCCCCCCCCCGTCTGGATGAATTTAAACCGCAGGTTTCGGTAGGTAAGAATACAGAAACAGTAGAATTTATTGGTGTGTTACGGTGCCCTGATGTGTTGTAAAAAGGACACTCCAGTAGATAAGGAGAAAGCAATTGTGCGGCATGTGACTGATGGAGAAAGGGGATTCAAATTGAGTTCTCGGTCATAAAATAAATAACGTGGATGTCACTTAAGTGTGGAGCAGATAGAAAGAGGAAAAAGAAAGACAGCAGTGATCTACTCTCACAGGAACCCGGGGTGCTTCAGGCCTGGTAGATGGAGGGCATTGTGGGACTGTTAGAAACATGAGGGATGCAGGTGCACTGAGGGATGAATGTGGTTTTGCCGAGTGTGTGTGGTTGCGCTGGGATGAGAGGGGGGCATGTAATTGCCCCTGCAGATGGGTGAAGAGTAAAGAGGCAAGAGGTGGGTGTGTGGGAGAGGGTGGGGAGCAAGTGTGTGCCATGGGTGCATCAGTTACTGTATGTGCATCTATTCAGCTTTTTGCAGAAAAAACCTCATGCAAATAGAGTGAAATGGAAATAAAAAGTCCCGGGGAACTATTGAAAGTTCAAAGAGCAGAGGAGGAAAAGTTGAAGCTGGGATGGGTGTGTGCATGCAGTTTACTTTAAAAAAAAAAAAAAAAGTGTGTTACTCTTTTTGCAAAGTACATTAAGTTTAACAGTTTCTGCAAAACCCACATTGGGGCTACTTTTTTTTCATTCTTCATGAATCACAAACTCACCTTTAAATAAAAAAAAAATGGAATAAAGAGAGAGAAAGTTGAGAACTCAAGTATGTAGAGGGAGTAAGATGAAGGAAGGCCGGGCCGTGGGGAAAGAGGGAGCAGGAGAAACAAAGATAGAGGGAAACAGATAGAGGAAAAGAGTAGGAGGGAATCAGGAAGAGGGAGATCATAGTAAAGGAACAGAAGAGGACCAGAAGATCATAAGAGATGGATGTGCATTTGCACTTGAGAGATAGCGAAAGAGGGGGAGAGGGAGCAGAAGACCGTAGGGGACTGTCCCCATTCCCGCACCCCACGCTGA
The DNA here is from genome assembly GCF_933228915.1 of Telmatherina bonti. Taxonomy (NCBI): domain Eukaryota; kingdom Metazoa; phylum Chordata; class Actinopteri; order Atheriniformes; family Telmatherinidae; genus Telmatherina; species Telmatherina bonti. Next base: position 28,082,740 of record NC_136614.1, on the reverse strand, counting down.
GAGTTCTCCTCCTCGACCATGACACTTCCGATGAGCTGCACGGAAGAGCCTCAGCCCCCATGACAGAGCTGCTGAGACCGGCAGTGCCAGCTAAAGGCTGGATCCCCTCTGAATACACCAACGACGGAGGAGAGAAGTTTGGGCTCTCTCTGTAGGCATGTTCCTCCCTCTCTTATTCATTTCAATTACAAGGGGCTTGTATTCCTGCAGGGCAAGGCCGTGTGGTGTGATCTGCTGTAATGCAGCGAGGGCGACACAGAGAAGACACACTGATGCACCATTATCTGCATATTATATGGAGCTGGTTACATTAGTGGTTAGAGCACAGGCAGGAAGTCACAGCTGAAAGATGACAGAAGCTTAAGTAATGATGTGAGCACGTAAACACCAGATTAAAGAAATGCCTCCTTAACTTTAAAAAGACAAACCTCATTAATTAATCCTGTGATGTAAGGGCTGCCCAACACAAGAACTTGATTTAGTAGAACGCAGACACAGAAACACATCTGAGATTCAAGTACATTTTAATTTAATCACTCTGGACACAAATATTTCAGCCGCATAAAAATTTCCTGCATATATCGCTTGAAAATGCAAACTCACTCCCATCTGAGCACAGTATTATTGCAATTCTTTTGTTCAAGGGCAAAAACCAGAATTTATGTCTTCTTGGATCACATATTATACTGATAAATCTCCAACTCAGACATGCTTTGGAGCAGAGAGAGATATTCGGAGGATATTTCCCTACCTGAAGTAATTCACTTCCTATAATCTTTGGTTTGATTTCAAAGAAATATGGGTGTTTTTGTAGCGCCACTTCCTTTTCAGTGAGGACTCTTTGTGCAGACAGAGAATGTGTTTTATTTGTGTTTATGCATATGAATAGCATACGCTGAATGCCAATGATTAGATGGCTTAAGTTCCCCTTCAGAGTTCATATCCTCCATAAAACTGTCCAATTATCTGTTCACGAGCCGAGGGCAGGCTGTGTATGCATGAGTCTGAAAGCATGCCCAACAGTGCCACCTAGCCCCTGAGAGCAAGGGGGAGCAAGTTTCTACATATGTATACATACATATAAGTATATATATATACACACATATAAATATATATATATATATATATATATATATATATATATATATATATATATAATTTTCATGATACGTGTAAAAAAAGAAAAAGAAAAAGTGTTTTCATTCAAAGTTCTGTCAAATTTTCACCTGGCACTTGTTGTGTAAAACATTTTCCACATAATTAACTCCTTGCCTTTTTTTTTTTTCATCTTTTTTAATGATGCAGGGTAATACTAATAATTTCCTTCCCATGCAAAAAAAAAAAAAAAAACAAACAAAAAAAACAGGAAAACAGCAACACTTCACTGTGGAAAAATCTAGTGAAATTCCAACACAGCATATAATATTCATACCTTGTCAGTGGTGCAATATAATACCTCACTGTGAGCGAGTGAGTAATTTTTCGCTGTGTGAGTCTGAGTCTGAGCAGGGGAGTTATTCTCCGCCTGATAACTGCCAAAATAACAGCAGATAATTAGGCCCTTTAGAGCGCTGGGTGTCTCTTAACAAAGGCACCTGCGTTTCCTGTGGTGTTTGCCGTGCACCCCGAGTGATTGTCATTTTTAATCTAGCGCTCCCGCTGAGACTTCTTCGGGAGCAGTCTAGTCTGTAGGGTGCCAGAGGTACCTGCATGGGAAGCGCGTGGGTGTTGACGCACGCTCGTGTGAGGGTGCATCCGGTTAGCCAAGCATGTGTCAGAGAAAGCACATGTGTAGAGAGGGGGGAGGAAATGTTTAAAGGAAAAAAAAAAAAAAAAAAAAAAAGCATCTGTGTGTAACATCTATACATATGTGGGTGTGATTGTGCCTCTTCGGATGTGTTCAAATGTTACTGCAATTTAACACCATTAGGGCCTCCTAATAAGTATGTGGTAATTGCCATAAGTTAAAATGGTTGACATTAAAAGTTGATGCCAGAAGAGGTTAATATTATGAGTCAGCCTCCGCCAAGGAAATCACTTCCCCCTTGCATTCAAGTGTGTGTTTTCATAAATGCAGTTTGTAGTCGACGCTGGCGACTTCAACAGCCAATGTTTGCAAATGTAAAGGAGTGATTTCAGCTCATCTGAATGAAATAATTTACTCGAAGCATCCTCCCTCATCCTACTGCTCTGACAAGAAACAGACGCCCTCCTCATCCCTCCTCATTTTTTTTTCTTCTTTCTCTCCTTCCAATAAAGAAACAAACAGAGAGCCAAATAAGCCCGTTGCAGTTCCTCTCCAGTGCAGCCATCCACATCCTGGACTGTGCCAGGTTGGGGAAATCATTGGAGATTTTTTTTTTTTACCCCTATACAATACCCATCCACACACATGCACACACACATCTACTATCTTCATCTCCCTCTCTTACTCCCACCTTCCCTCCACCCTCTCACCCCACCTCCTCCTCCCTCTTCTTCTCCTCTACAAAATGAGATGCCCGTGTCTGATCGCCTGAGCCAATTTGCAGACCCATGTGGCACCCTTCCCTTCAGACCTGGGCATTGTGCCTCTCGCTCCCTGGCAAAGAGGCGAGGAATTATTTTTATCCCCCAAACACGCGGATATGCACCGATGATTTCAAATGGCTGCCTCGCACATTGTCAGGGATGATTTTGGCCAGGTGCCAAACCTATTATATTGATCTCTCTTTCTCTGTTATTTCAATAGCCACAGACAATGCAGATTTACTGCAGAACATATTAGGGAAATAAAAATCAGTCTCAAGTACTGGCCTCGCTGAAACTGATGGCATGCATGTTAGTGTCCCACTGAGTGTCTAACTCTGCAAAAAAAAATAAATAAAAAAAATGGCTTTTCTCTAAATTTTGGTGAAACTTGATCATATTTGGTTTGGTTCCACTGCAGCCTAACACCCACAGTTTTCATTGCTTTACTTAATAAGACAAACCCTTCTAACCAAATGCCTAATTACATTCCGGCATCTTCTCATCATGTCACTGAGTGTCATAACACTTGAGCCATTATTTTTTTCTACCTCGACTTATTGCTTTGGCATCTAGTTCGTTTTCCTTGGAGTGTGTTGCTGGCATGTCAGCTCTGGCTTCGCTTGGAAACGATGAGACCTCCGATGTTTGCCGAGGTACACACGGGAATATTGAAATGTTGAAATTGGCAGAGAACGGCCTGTCAGCTAATGAGCGTGTCTATGAGAAAATGATTTGGTTGTTTCCTGAGAGGGAAATCACAGAGAATGGCTAAATGGGAGCTCTCCGAAGAGACTCTGCAGGGGCTCAGTGTACGGCGATGAGACCGTGTTGGGAGGCCAGCTGATTGGATGAACACTGTCTGTCTGCCTTTATGCCAATGTCATTAGTGCAGAGGACTGAGAACGACCACCACGTCCCTTTTGATTGCCATTAGAGCCTGGAGCCAAACAAAGAACCAAACAAAAAGGCCTAAATAGACTTGGAGTGGAGGTCACGCCAGCAGCAGACACACATGAAAAGCAGAGCTTCTGGTGTCCTTTAGCAATTTTCAGCCTGTTTGGTGCCATGGAGTAGTTTAAAAAGGCAAATCATACTGTATCAATCTACACAGTAAATTAGTTGATCATACGTGGCTGTGTGTTTTGTGTAAAGTCCTTCTGGCTAATTCTTTATACTGAGTACATCAAATGCATACCTGGCAAACCAAATGTCAAATTAGCTGTTTAGCATGTAGAAAAGTATATAAAGTAAAGTAAATAAATTTGTGCAGGAAGTTTTTGAGTACTACTTTATGTACCGCATGATTTATTTAAATTCTATAGAGATACAGAACCATCATTTTATAAGCTTTTCTATCATTAACTGCTTACAGATAGTAGTTTAACTGCTTACAGATAGTAGTTTTAAAGGTTTATTTTATATGTATTCATTTTAACCAATTAGAGAAGAATGAAGCAGCAGCGTCTTAGTGGCAGTAAGGAGGAGTCAGAGCGCAGTTTGGAGAAACAGGCAGAACTTGTACTTGGGGAAATAAACAGTTACTGAAAAATATTTTGTTTCACCGCCTAAAGCAACACTTGAAAATGTCCTCGTAATTTTAGCTATTATTAAAAAAAAAAGTGATTTTTGCACTGCTCCATTTTTCATCGGTTGTTTATGCTGTTATTGTGGTGTGAAATGAAAACTGTTTGCATTGTTGCTACACACATACCATACAGTCATTCTGCTCTAATGCAAAAATACAAACATTGTGAAAGTAAAAAGAAATGACAAGCCTGGAAAAGCAAAAGAACTTAACCATTCCTTAAATCCTTGCTAAAATAATGCCCAGCTGTAGCATCTAGCAGTTCAGACAACCAAAGAAATCAGCTGATCAGCAGGATATGATGTACAGGAACTGTGCTTGCAATATCATGTAGTAACACAAAGAACATAGTTACACAGTAGGCTAATGCCCGAGTGAATTTGGTACTTAAATAATGCTATATAATGTTTGATTTTCTAGGTTTGAGCTGTTTTAGATGAAAATGTGGTTTTTGGTGAACCCCTCCCAAAGTATCCATTAACTAAGTGTTCCTGTTGGAATTCCTCCCAGTTTCTCCAAACTCAGCCTGTCACAAGGTACTGGAAAAGAAATGGCCTACTAATTTATTGCAAAATAAATATGTGTATTTCAGTACAGCTAAAAAAAAAAATCACATTTCAGCTAAGATTACGTGCCAGCTCTCGATCATGTAAAGCATTTCCAGATTGCTGTCCTGCCACCCCTGGTTTTATAACAGCAGCTTCATTTGACAAAAGTCGCATTTAGGTTAACATAAAGACACCATTTCTGCAGTAAATGTTGTTTCACTTTCATTTATGATGGTCCAATTAAAAGACCACATATAACTCAAACCATTGCCGGATTCAATTGTGCATGTAAGCACAGTTACAGAAAGCTCTCTTGACTGATGTCCACTGTAGCTACGATAAGCTACTCATGTGTTCATCCAGCCCTGTTTCAGTTAAATAAAAAAAAAAAAACCCTTTTAAATCATAATCAGCCTCAATAAAGAGTCATCCTTATGTATTCCACTGTCCAGACATCGCAGCCATGCATGGTCAGCCGTGTACCAATCTCTGCATTACTCCAACTGGTTTCACTTCATTTGCTGTGTAAATTTACTGCTACAGTGAAATAAATTGAAAAAGCTCAGAGTAAAACTGTGTGATTCACTGTAGAGATGGAAGTATCATGTTGCATAAACGTGTGATACACCTTTTACCTCAGTTATTATAGTGTTTGAAAAAGACAGTGTGTTAATTATTGTGTTCTTGTGTTGTATTAGAATGAATTGTGTTCAGAAGTGTGTCTAAAATCCTTTTCACACAGTGTGTCTTCAGCAATCTGATCATGAAACAAAACAACAGAAACAAAAACAAAAAACAAGATGGGATTATTAAGACGATATTTGGACATCACTTTCAGATACTTAGGGATAAAATTCCTGAGCAACCATAAATGTGTCATGGGTTGCATCCACAAACTGCCTATTTGACTGAGGTCCCACCTACTGGAGAGAATAAACACACTTTGCATTTAAGTCCTACTCCAGGAGGGATTCCCGCCACTATCATTAACCAATTGTATTGAGATGCATTCAATGACTTACATTAGCGGGCTGGTTCTTGTAGTCTACTGAGTTGCTTGGTTGCAGGCAGACTCATGCAAGAACTGGTCTTTGCAAACATAAAGGAAATGTGACCTCTGCTTGTTTATGAACAGAACTAATATCCAATTGCAAAATGATGGTTTGAGACATGTACAGAGACAACCACCCCCCGTGCCCCTGCATCTTCTTTTCTTTGTGAAAGACTTCTTGCATGTCCCCTCTGTATGATGAAGCATTTCATTGTGTACGTGACCCCAGCCATAGTTAAATCAAAGGGGGTCAACTTCATCTCTTTGCAGTTGTGTTTTAATTGTAAAACATTTACAGCCCAGAATAAAAAGCTGTTAATGAGGGTTTTCACTGACCTCTGAGCATCTTTGATGAGAGGAACACCTCATTGTTTGGCCTTGAGTTTTCACTTGCTTATTTAGACCAACATCCTTTGGTAATTGAGGTCAAAATGTACGGGTAACCATTGATGTTGTACAATGTCTTGATTTCATGTTGATATCTCTCATATGAATATGAGCAAACAACAGCTGTTTAGAGAGTAAGCCAGTTCATTAAAGGGTTTTTTATTTTTTTGCTTCTGCTCAGGCATTCCCATTTTGATTACGCCTATTCAACTAAATACAGTGTATACTAAATAGGTTAAATTGCCTTCTGTACATCAAAGACGGGTCATAGTGGCAGTCGTGTTACAATAATCCACAAATTGAGTCATACAACGTTTAATATTTAGATTATCAGTCTAATTCTCTATACAATGATTTTTGCTTAATAGTTGTGTTTGTGTGTGACTCCATGCATGCATCCTTTGCCAGAATCTTATTGCAGATCTCACAAGACTCCTCTCTGGCTGGCGTCCCATCAGAACTCATCTCTTGAATGAGAGATGGCTCGATGGTGCTCAGATGAGAGAGAACCGCCAGCGGAGCGGCATGTGACTAATCAGGACTGGGCTCAGCTCCCTGCCTCCCAAACCATATTCTGCTGATTCAAAAGGCCACTGAGACTCTATGGTAATGGAAAAGCATGATGGGAATCACAGAAAGTCAAGAAATATTGTGGCTCGTATTGCTTTGGTTGATGTCCAACACAATATGGGGTAATATATCAGCAGAGCTTTTGAAAGTTATTATGGGATTCATTATGTGATGTAGATAAACAACTGACTGACCCACCCTGGTGTCAGAATTCTGCAACAAACCAAGTTACGATCAAACATATGGGTTCCTCATATCTAACCAGCTGTCTGTTGCTGCTGTTTATGCCTTCTGCCATATGCTACCCATCTCCCAGTGTCTATCTTTTCCCTCAGTTTCTTTTTATCGCTTCCTTTTCTGTCTCTGGTCACTTTCTGACTTGTTCCATGCCTCCACACACATAAAATGGAGGGCAGTGGTGAGGTTCCAATTCAGAACTCATTTGTGGCGCTGCCGGCCCCCTACCCGCTCAGCAGTTGCCGAGGGGACCCAGGGGAGCCCTATCACAGCTCTATATGCAAATGTCCTTGCACCTGGGCAACAGCGTGGGCATGCTGGGACTGGGAGCTTATTTATGCAAATCTCAGGGAGACAGTCACAGCACAACACAGTGCCGGCCACAGACACTGGTGGCCATATCTCCCCGCCAGCATAAAAACTAGTTGGAAAAAACGCAGAAAACATGAAAGATGAGGCATGAGTGGCAAGAGGAAGAGTGGAGTGACAGAGCCAAAGAGATTAGGAAACGTGGAGGTTATGGTAAATAAAATGTATGCAGATGGATATACAGTATATTGACATCTGCTGTGCCATGTTTTTTCCCCCCAACATTTTAAGATATTAGCCGTGAAAAGCATCCTTAAATATCTTAAGTGACAACGCAGGTGTGTATAAAGTGACATTAATGAGTGCCACAATTTTTATTTTATTGTATTACAACGCAAACAAGCTCATAGATAACGCACACCCAAAACAAGCGCACACACACTAATGGATATATGCACACACAGACATAACAAAGGTGTTGGTTTATGACCGCAATACCGCTGACAAGAGGCAATAACGCTGAATGTGTTAAAGCGCTCCGCAGCGAATGGAGAACAAAACCAATCTTTGTGTCTCAGCTGGCCCTGCTCCCCGACTGGGCCGCAGCACCGTGTGAGACATCACACAGGAAAAGGCGGCCTCTCCACAAGCGGCGGGCTGCATTAATGTGCAAATGAATGCAAAGTAAGATTTCAAAACAGACAAAGTTACAGGGCCAAATTAGGGAGCTCATACCCTCATATTGTTGGGATTATGAATAATAACCGCACATTTTGGGAAACTTTACAAATTTTCTATAAAACAATGACTTCCATGGTTTAATGGAGGAAAATTCAAATGTGGTGTGAAGTCACTGAATTTCACCGGTTTGAGGTGGAAACTACCAATAAGAACTTTCATTTGTTCAAACAATAGACATGAAAACAGCCCGGTTGTTTTCACCCTCCTTATTTCTCTCCGTCTCTCTGTATACGACATGAAATAAGAAAGTCAGTTCAGGAAAAGTCTTAACACTCATCAGAACTCAGGATGGTGTACAACAGTGAAAGTTAGAGTTATACCATCTGTATGATACAAAGAAAACTTTTAGTACTGAGTATAAACAGGCATAAGCTTAAAAAAAAATCACTTATGAAAGAGAAAAGAGCTCCAATTTACAAGGAAGCATAATGACTGGACTCAATGGAAAAGGTCATGTGCCTTAATGAGCCCTTCAGGGTAAGAATACAACAGTGCAACTCTCATCATGGCGAGTGCCATTACTGTTTCAGCTGCAAGATCAGCAACGTAAAGAGCTTAAAAATGACCTAAATGACCAACTTTTTCCTTTCAGTCATTTCCAAAGATAATACAAGGATTTGCTTTGTTAGGGTGGTGAAACAGCGATTCAGAGCATCAGTTTACGGACATGGATTATCCACCTTAGATGTCAAACCTTAAACCTAACGAGAATTGGGGTCGTGCGCTAAAGAAGACTCTATTCAGTGACCTGACTTTGCTTATCGTTAATACACCATCTTAGCAAATGATTGTAAAGGAAGTAATGCAACTCTGAGCTGCAATAAATGTGACATGGAAGACACTTATCAAAATATTAGCTGATGTAGTCCAACAAAATATTAGGATGTGGGACTTTTTGTTGTTTGTTTTGACCAGGCTAGACATACTATTTGAGGCATTAAAGTAAACCACTAGTCTGGTCCTCTTATTTTTGGATTTACCAGTGTGTCTTTCATGTGTCCAGTGAACAGACAAGTCTCTGGGGGCTTAGTCATGCGGCTGCATGTAGGGTCCGGTATCTGTCAACGTCCCTTACTAATTTAACCATTAAATCTACATGCAGGATTTACATAGCTTTGTTTGCAGGGTGTGGAAGGCATTGAGGGTTACGCTAATCAGAAAATACCTTCATACTGTGGCTTGGCAATGCTGTCCTGTTATCTTTGTCTGCACATGTTTAATACTAATATGACTTAGTGCGAGCGTGGAGGCTTTGACAATGCTGACCTGGAAAAATCACCTTGTGAGGCTGCTGGATTCTCACAAGATTAGCAAGATTACAATCACAAAGGAATCCATGTTGCCAGGCTCCAAGCTATGTGCTTGTGGCAACAAGAAGTTCTGCCTGACCAGTTAGCATCTAAACTTGGGGGGGTGGGTTAGCCAGGAGAACAATAAACACTGGTAGTTCCTAAGAGGTTATTGTGAAGCAGTTTTCATAAAGTCCTCTTGAAACTTGTGGTGCATCAAGTCTCTGTCAAAGGCCAAGGCAAGTTTATTTGTGTAGCATCTTTCATGTATCGGAAAATTCAAAGTGCAAAGTGTCCTCCATTCATAATTACAGCTGTTTGGGTTAAAAACAAAAGTTTAAGAACTGGTTGATTTAAATATAAAGTATATCCAAAACAATACACTCTCCGCCACTAATTCAGTAGCACAATTTGGCAAACATCTCCCCTCTATGTTCAAGCAAAGTTCCTAACTTAGCCAATGCTGCTTTAATTTCACTTAATGCACAGGACAATTGGGTTAAGAGTGAGGTGTGTTTATAGCATAAAGTGAGTGTTTCATGTGATGTGCCTTAAACAGCAGCAGCCATGGAGGATGAGGCTCTTATAGTGCTGTACTTCACCCCGAGATTGATTTGGCAGCCTTGGGGCTGACTGGAAGCTTTGATGCTGTGATCACCAGAACTGCCTCTCACCTTCTGGTTCTAAACATGGGGAGAGGGAGAAAAAAACAGACAAGAGACAAGGTGGTTAAGAGTGATGGCTTCCGACTTTGTGGTTTGATTGAGAGCAACAACACACTCGGATATGACGTAAGGTGCTTTTAAAAAATGTAGATGAGTCCATCATGAAAAGCAGATGAAAGGAGTCTTTGGTGATGTGGACCAAAGAAAGTAAAATGTCAGTGAAGAAAATGACTTAAAGAAGGAGGTAGAAAATGGAGGGGGGGGGGGGGGGGGGGGGGGGGGGGGGGCGGGTAGCGAAGGAGGGCCAGGGCTGTTGTTATTGTGTTTGATGTAGTGCTTGACAAGAAAGAGAGTTTAGAAATCCTTGTGTAGTAGGAGGCAGAGGAAGGGAAGGTTCATTTAAATGCATGCTCACTCAGGGCCCATACGGAGTGGGTGTCTGCTGAGAATTCATCATGGTCTCACTGATAAAGCCTCAGCCTCTTAGAAAGGAGAAAGAAGAGACAGATCACTCTCTTGAGGTGAGATTGCCTCATGGATGGACACTTGTTATGTAGAAATACACAACACTGATGGATATTACCATGGTACTAGTAAGCCGTCCCTCCGTCCTCCTTTCATACCTACAGCCATCAAGTCAACCATCTCCCCTGGTTGAACATCAAATGTTCTACTGGGACCACATGACTGCTTCAGAGATTAAAGCTTTGTGATAATTAAACAAAAATTTGGAAGAATTTGGGGATTTGTAACTATCAAAGGACTTGTTCTAACATCATCTCCATATCTTGAATTTAATGAATAGATATCTTTTCTTATTAGCTTTTTAAACGAATCTTCAACGAAACAAAGACTGAGAAACATTACACAAAGTTTCGGTGCTGACATCGTCTTCTTAGACTGTTGTACGCACCATCCTGAAAGCAATGGAGGCCTGTCATCTCAGCTGCTTGGATTCAGCTTTGTTTGGCTAAAAACAGCTAAATCTAATCTAGAAGGGAAGCAGTTCAGAGATATATTAATCTTCTGTAATCTATACAAATTCTTGTCATTTTATGAGTTTTAATGAAATTTCAGGTACTAATTAAAAACATAATGATACAAATCATATTAAAACCCACAATGGAAAATAAAAAAGGGTTCAAAACACTGGTATTATAATGCTACAGAAAAACTGCTCATTATTTCCCCCACAGCCAGAATAGGTGTCCAAAAATCATCATGTGTGTTTGTTGTTCTGTGTGACATTGGGAAACAAGACTATTCTGTCTAATGATTTGTGCTTTGATTGACCTGTAAAAAAATCCCTGAGACCAGAAGGACAGATTAGTGACATCCATGGTGTGATGGGAGCTGGATGTTTATCGCTCTTGAGCGGCAGCACTTGTTCGCCAGGTCCTGAGGTAACACATGTAATAACCAGGTGTCATGGATTTTTATAAGTCACAACTGACAATGACTGTGTTTCAATAATTACACATTTATTTATAAATTTCTTTAGCAATGGACAGAGATCTTTACCACCTGGCTGGGAGGATTAGAAAAGGTCTGAGATAAGATTTCATAGGCTTGTCAGGCTCTAAACACTCAAAGAACATCCTCGCAGCGAGTGAAAACACATGATGTCTAAACGAAGTGATATAAAGCACATTGTCAGTGTCACATTTATGATATCCATTATTCACATAAGCAAATAAGATTCCCTAAAATATTAACAACTGCCTCTAAAGTGCAGCAGTAAAACTGGCTTAGGGCTTCTCTGATTGGCTCTGACTTAAATAGACAATAGACATAGAGACAATTATCATTTTAAACTTCAGTTGGTAAATCTCTACAAACATATCTTGTAGCATTTAAAACTCTAGTTGAGTTTGAGTGTAATTATAAGTTTTAATTTGAGTCATAAAGGCTGAAAATTTTGGCCTAACAGTCAGATGATCTGCTTTGTTTAACAGCTTGTAAGCTAGCTGATGATAATCCTGGCTGTGTGTTGGAACTTTTTTCTGGTTTACTGAAAAAAACAAGAAGTATTTGCCGGAAGATGCAAAAAATGCTAGGAGCTACTGCAGGCTGTTAGGAACGAAACTGCAACATTTACTAGCTTTGACTTTGTGTTTTTACAGAGTGTGGAAACAGCTTTAGTGGGAAATCTCAGTGATTACATTATTAAATAAAAAGCAGGTTTCTTTATGGGACAAAACAGATGTTTTGTAGCTCAGACGGGGCTGTGCATATAGAGCTTCTGGCAATATGAGATGCAGATAGAGCCAGTATTTCTGTTGACAGTAATTAGATTAAGGTAGTATAATTTAGTTGACAATTACAGTATCTAAAAGAAAATCTAACAAAGAAATTCATTTTTGGAAGGAATTTAGAAATTTCACTTGCAGCTATTTCTGCAACCTTTTAAACATGTCATATATTCCCATATTTGTGGATTTAACTGCAAAGAGTCGAGTGAACTAACAAAGTGTAATCGCATCATTCAGCTCTGAGGAGCAATTTGCTCAGATCTGTGAACACAAACAGGAAAACAATGGTAAGGTGCCGAGTGGCTCATGAGCTTATGTTTTATTCCTTTGCATGTTTTCAAAGCACCAACATTTCTGTGAATTTTTGCCCTTCAGTTTTACATTTTGATTAAGTTTAATTTATTAGCATTGCGTCAGTATTTAGACATAAATCATGCTAAGAAATACATCAATGTATTTGTAACAACATTTATTGTATCAAGGACACTCAGCTTGCTATATTAACCTGGTATCGGTGTTGGTTATGTTTGTTTCTTACCCTGTGATGGTGGATAAAGGGGTATTTAATAAGTTTTTTACTTCTTCCTACTCTTTTTTTAAACATGCATATTGCTCTTTTGTTGATTTCCTTTTGGTTTTTTCCTTCATCACTGTGTGCAACCTTTTAATTTTGCTTGCTTTATTGTTTTATATGTCTGTTTGAAATATAACCTAAACTACTCTCAAAATAAAGGAATCGTCATCTTCATCATAGTTACCATTGTTTTGTAATTATTATTGTTGTGTTGATATTTCACATTGAGTGTGTGTAATATTAGCCTGGCTTGTATTGTGAGTAAAAATCTTTGCAGGACTTGGTTGAGGTAAAATTGCCTGTGACACAGTTGTTATATAACACAGGTGTTTGTGAGGTCATCTTTAAGCTGAATCAGCTTGCAGTTCTTCTTCATGTTTGCTTTCTTGGGCAATTAGCTTTTGCACCTCCACTGTGTCCTTGCACAGAGCTGCCCTACCTACACGCGTCTGTCCCTCTGGAAAATTCTCCTAATGCTTATTACAGGAAAACTGCGGAAACAAAACAATTATTTCTCTCTTCTCTCTTCTGCTGTCAAGACATTTAGATAAGAGAATAAGTAGATGGCAGCTGGTTGTCTTTTGTTTTCATTCTTGAAGACACGATGGTTCCTCGGCTTTAACTGACTGGTCGGGGGGAGGGGGGGGGCTCATTTGTTTTAAACCTTGTCAGGTCATTTTAAAATTATTGAGGCCAAATGCATATCTTTGACCCATCCATCAAATGGGTCAGGAAGGTCATTATCAAATGTTAACTGCTTAACCAAAAGGCTATCATATGGGATGTTGGGGTCTCATGAATCAAAATTTGACTCTGTGATTTATAGGTTTTGCCCTATTATGTTCCAGTTTACCTGCGATGGACTGGCGAGCTGTCCAGGGTGTACCCTGCCTGTCGCCCAAAGCCAGCTGGGATAGGCTCCAGCTTCCCCGCGACCCTGAATTGGAATAAGCGGTTCAGAAAATGAATGAATGAATGAATGTTCCAGTTTAATAAAGTTTGTGCTTCCATCCTCTCTACACATTAAGAAGAGTGCCCCTATCTTCTAGATGCAGGTGGAGCTAGCTTATCTTTGTGATGTCGTGCCCTTGAAGGGGGGTCAGTTTGTTTCTTCTCTGTCAAGTTTGTGCTCTCTTTTGCATTGGACAACACATCTTTTTTGTTTGTTTATTTGGTTGGAAGTTCAGGGTTCCTTTGCCTTCTTACTGTGTATGTGTAGTTTGCCAAAAGAACTTTGCTCCATCTCACTCAAGTGAATCATTTTTGTATTTCCAAAACTCCCAGTGACTAGTGTGACCACATTTAATTTCAGTGTAGTGAAACAAACTGTTTTACAAGCCAAAACCATCAGAAATGGAAAGTAAGCGATCAAGTCATTACTGATTTGGCTGTAATGCCTTCATTGCTTAGATGCCAATGCAGATCCACGTCTTTTGCAGTTAAGTTGTGCCTGATTGGAGGGTGATGAATAAGAAAACAGCAGCTGCTTTGAGAAGTTTAATCTTACATATTTAAAAAGAAAATCAAAATATTTATAGGTCAATATAGGTCAAACAAAAACACATTCTTGAAAAAAGCAAGAACACCAGATAGATTAAGCAAAGAGTGTTCTTTTCTCCATGATGGACATAATTAATAAATAAGAAAGATCAGATATTTTAGCCAGCAGTTATAGATGTGGGAAACATAATGTAGTGGTTAGCACTTCTTGAATGTGGGTCAAGGCCTTTTTTTGTGCAATTTTTATGTTCTCTTGGTGACACTGTGGGTACTTTCTGGGTGCTGTGGTTTCCTCCTCCTGTCCAACGGCATGTGTGTTTGGTTGCCAGATGATTCTAAATTATAAATAGCATTAATACAGTGATGGACCCATGCTAAGTGTAGCTGGAATAGGCTTAACTCCTCAGAACGGGATAAATACATGAAAAAATTAATGACATCCAGTTAGTTAGTTAATTTATTTACTTCAAACCAAATTTAAAAAATGTGTACCTACATACACATGCATAGGTACAATTACACACACATATAGATGTACATACATACATACACACATATGTGTCTCTCTCACCCACCCCTCCCATCTCCCCAAGGTAGGGTGGGTGGCTGTTCATCTCTCAAGCTCGGGTTCTCTACCAGAGTCCTGGGAGCTTGAGGGTCCTATGCAGTATCTTAGCTGTTCCTAGGACTGCGCTTTTCTGGACAGAGATGTCTGATGTTTCACCAGGTATCTGTTGGAGCCACTTTTCCAATGTGGGGAACACGTCCCCCAATGCTCCGATCACTATGTGTACTACTGTTGCCTTCTCCAGTTCTTCCTTGAGGCCTTGGTACTTCTCCAGTTTATCATGCTCCTTTTTCCTGATATTTCCATCATCAGGGATGGATACATCGATCACTACGGTTTTCCTCTTCTGCTTATCCATGATCACTATGTCTGGTTGGTTGGCCACCACCATTTTATCTGTCTGGATCTGGAAGTCCCAGAGGATCTTAGCCCTTCATTCTCCACCACCTTGGGGAAAGTTTCCCACTGGGACTTTGGGGTCTCCAGTCCATATTCTACACAGATGTTCCTGTACACTATACCAGCTTCTTGGTTATGGCTCTCCATGTATTCTTTGCCTGCTGTGAGGTGCTGGATTGTTTCAGGGGCTCCTTTGCATAGTCTGCACCTGGGATCCTGCCTGGTAGGGTAGATCTGGGCCTCGATCGCTCTGGTGCTCAGGGCCTGCTCCTGTGCTGCCATGATTAGTGCCTCTGTGCTGTCCTTCAGTCCAGCCCTCTCCAGCCATTGATAGGACTTGTTTATATCGGCCACTTCGATGATCTGCCGGTGGTTGTGCTGGTTGTGATTGCCAGCTGTTGCTACAGCAATTTGCAGCCAGGTGTGAAGCGGCTGGGATGAGAATCAGCACCTCCAAACTTGAGAACATGGTCCTCAGTCAGAAAAGGCTGGAGTGTCTTCTCAAAGTCCTGCCCCAAGTGGAGGAGTTTAAGTATCTCGGGGTCTTGACAGGTGGATTGGTGCGGCATCTGGAGTAAAGCGGACTCTGCACCAGTTTGTCGTGTTGAAGAAGGAGCTGAACCAGAAAGTAAAGTTCTTGATTGTAGTTGATCTATGTTCCTACCTTCACCTAAGGTCAGGAGCAGTCGGTAGTGACTGAAAGAATGACAGGCGGCTGAAATGAGTTTTCTCTGCAAGGTGGTTAGCTCTCCCTGCTCCTCCACATCAAGAGGAGCCTGTTAAGGTGGCTTTGGCATCTGGTTCGGATGTCTCCTGGACACCTCCCTGGTGAGGTGTTCCGGGCCTCTCTATGGAGAAGATCCTGGGGAAGAACCACAACATGCTGGAGAGATAATATTTCTCACTGAACTGGGAATGCCTCAGGATGCCTGATGAGCTGGCGAATGTGGCTTTGGAGAGGGAAGTCTGGGCTATTCTGCTTAGTCTGCTGACCCCCTGACCCTGAATATAATATTTTGATTGTTTAAATTTACACATTTCTTTTATTAAACAGTTATACACAACCTGAAAATGACCACATTGAATAAGCTTTCATTTTTATTGATTTTTGTTAGAAAATTTACAGAGAAATCATAGTAAAGCTAGCATGCTTAAGAAGCTAACGACTGTTAACAACAGTGTGCACTTCAGAGTTTCCCCATCTGTTTCTGCCACCATTTCCAGAAAAGCTAGACTTTTTTTGCTTTGTTTTTGAAAATGGCTCATGTGATAGATGGACAAACCTTTTTGGCGTGTGAGGAGTTTGGAGGCTGGCATGGCTGCTGTGGTGGCAGTGGTGAAGTAGGCAGCAATTAGCGTGGCGCTAATGAACTCCCTCTCATTATCAGTGAATCAACAGGCCTGTGCTAATTACGGTTAGCAGGACAGATCCTCTCTCCCACTGCGACCGGCTTCAAGGTCCCTCCGGAGCTGCAGCACACCGGATGGTCTGCCAGCAGCCACAGGTGTAAGCACTCCCTGCCAATGTTAAAAACAGAACATCACACCCACAAACACACGGTCTGACAAGCACACGCTTGCACACACCAGTTTTAGCTCTTTCATGTTGTGGTCATCTCATGCAAATTGCTCCAGCACATTTTTTTTAAAACATACTTGAAATGAAATGCTAGGAACTCTTTATTACCCAGCAATTAGCGAGCTGCATCACTGGAACATTTGACTGGTGCTGCAGAAGTAAATCATCGGTGTATGTAGCTTGTTTCCCTGTTTGTTTATTTTTTAGGTGTTTATTTGTAATAATTGCTAATATTCTGTAGAATATGTTTATTAGTTTAATAGTTAACATGGTATTTTAGTTTTGTGATACACTCACTGGGCAGTTTAAAAGGTCTACTCGTACTTGGTTGGAATCACTTTGTCATTCTTCATGACATATATTCAAGAATCTGTTGAAAATGTTCCTTGGTCCATATTGACATAAAAACATCACACATTTCCTGAAGATTTGTCTGCTTCACATTTACAATGCAAAACTAATAGAATTTTATCACTTAAGACTGAAAAATGTTGCAATTCAGGCCCAGCTTGTATAAAACATTATTTCAGATCACCAGATTATACATGAAATTGTAAAAGATTAGTAAGTGTGACGGCCCCACCACTATTTTGCCTTTGTTTAACTGTTTGTCTTTCTGTTGAGTGTTTACAGGCGCCGTCATAATCAGTGGCATGAGCCACACATGGGCCCGGTGTGCTCTGCTACCAGTTAAAAGCTCCACCAAGCCTGAGCCCAGTGTGTTTTCCAGGCTTGGGCTGGGAGAGCACCCTGGGTTTGTGCAGGGTTTGTTATTTTACTTCGGTTTAGATTGCTTGTGTTGTGTTGTGTTGTATTGTGTTGTGTTGTGGTTAAGTTCCTATTTTACTTATGTTTCATTAATAAAGTTTACTTTTTGTAACCACCACTTCTGTACCTGCCTCCCTTCTTGGTTGCAGCCTTTTGAGCCGAGCTGTAACATAAGTAAGTAAGTTTAAGTATTTAAACCTTACAAGATAAAAATCACAAAGTGCTTTACAATAATCCACAAACTCAAAACAACATAAAACAAAAAAAAACACACAAAGAGATCACTGTGTCAGTCGATCTCAGGCTGAGAGGAAGGGAGTTCCACAGGGACCCAACATTACAAAGGTTCTGTTTAGCAGCCAGCAGACCCCAATCAACAGATCTCAGAGATCTGTAAAAGGTCTCTGACATAACCAGGTGCTTGGTCATGTAGGGCGCTATAAGTTAAAAACAGAATTTCAAACTGCACTCTGTGATAGATGGGGAGCGAGTGCAGCTGGATCAGTAGCGGGGTGACAGGTGTGATTTAGTTAGCATCCTAGCAGCAGCGTTCTGGACAACATGGAGTCGGCCAAGATATATTTTTTCTTAAGCAAGTGAAGGTGGAGTTGTAGAAGTCCATTCTAGAGGAAATGAAGGCCTAAACAATCCTCTCCATCTCACATGGTGAAACGATTAGACTCAGCTCAGCAATGTTCTTAAATGAAAAAGAAAACAGGAACGAACATGTAAGTGTCTAAAGACAGCGCAGGGTCCATAATTATGCCAAGGTTCTTCGCTGAGAGCTTACTAAAAGAGGCCCGTGTGGAAAGACTCAACTATCTTAGGGAAGAATCTATATGGGGAACAAACAAGGACATCAGTTTTGCTTCATTTAGTTGAAGAAACTCTGGTCAGTATCTAAACACCCAAGTAAAAACTGAATCTTAAAAACAGGAGAGTGTAAACCTCCGCCAAGGGCCACAGTTCTAAAACATTCCTGTATCCAAACGGCAATCCAGATTGCCACCAAAATTAAATCAGTTCTTCCTTTTCGCATTTCTAACAACTCCTGCAAATTTTATGAAAATCCGTCCATAACTTTTTGAGTTATCTTGAACACAAACAGACAAACAGAGCGACAGATAAACGTTGGTGAAAACATGACCTCCTTGGCGGGGGTAATGAAAATATTAAAAATAAATCAAAAGAAAAAATGTGAAGCACCAGTCAATTCTGGCACATCCAACTTAAAAGCTGTCCTTTGCAGTGTCTTGTGTGGCTGAATGAACAGCCTATAAAAGCATCCCAGGTCAAAGCAGCATGTGGACATGTGGATTGAGAATAGGGCAACAGTCACGAAGCAGCAGTGTGCCTGGGCCATTTTCCAGTGGTGCCAGTGCAGGCGTCCACCTAGGTCCTCTGTGTCTACGAGGTACAGCATAATTTAAACAATGAAGGCCCACACTAACACTCCAGTCAGACATTGGCAGCTACCTACCAATCAGCAGGGTCGCACCTAAAGCCTTCGTCACCACTTTGACAGCAGTTACTTATCATAATATATATAAAGCTTGAGAAATATAACCACCTACAGTATGTAAAATGTTAAACATTAATGTTGGCCACTGATATTTTATTTTGGCTTCTGGCGGAAACCAAATCCATTAAGATGGAAGTTGTAACATCACCAAGTAAACAAGAAGCATATCTTTTTGATGTGGTGTTATCGTCAAAATTGCCATCCTTGACTCTACCTTGCTTTGAAGACTGGGCAAATTTAATTTTTGGAGGCTTTGTAATGTTATTGTGAAGCAGTAAATGGACAGTCTTTCTATGGGAAATAATAACTCCAATTAAAATAGGAAATGCAAAAAAAAAAAAAAAAGTGTTCAACAAGTAAAAACATGCACACAAAAGCTAATTTATTTAGGAAAAGCTCCAGTTTGGGGCTACTGTTGGTTTTTTTTTTTTTTTTTTTTAATTCAACAAACTTTCATATGTATTTATAAGGAGGAGTTGGTGACTGGGTGTGGAGAGACATAGCAACAAGTCAGTTAGAGATTAAAACTAACACTGTCCAATGATTTTCCCATTAATCTAAAAACCTAAGGACCTAACACCTATTAAAACTCTTAACAGTCAGATTAATTGAATATCTGTGTTTGATGACAAGGGCAAGATTTTTTGGAAAAAGAATATTTTGCTGTTATGTTAAAATAAGGCAAGTCTGAAAACTGCAGTGATTCATTGTTCCATTTTGCAGTGAGAGGTAAGCCTGTTGTGGAAAAAACAAACAAAACAAAGATTTAAATACATTTTGAGACATTTGCCCATATTTACAAAAAGGACGGTAATCTTCCACTTTAAGAAATGAGAACATGGCAGTGCATTAATAGCCTGTGCTTTTGTGCAGCACTGCATCCTTTGCTGCATAAAGTCAGTTTCCCAAATGAACCAGTTTGGAAACTAACTCAGGAATCTTATATTGCAGGACAGACATTTTTCTAACCTTAACTACATATAATCTTACTTCTGAAGTTAACCATGTAATCTCTCAGTTGTAACACTAATTAAGTATTTTTAGGTCCTGACCCAAACCTTTTGTGTGCTTTATAAAATGGAAGTTCAATTTAAATTCAACTTTATTTGTATAGTGCCACTTCACAACAGTGTTGTCACAGGGCACTTTACCTACACGAATCAACATACACATCATTTCAGGCCAATTCATACATATCCGCTAATAGAAACTGATTACATTGAGTCATGACTTCAATCCAATCCCCCATCCTGAGCTGCACGAGGCGACAGTGGGAAGGAAAAACTCCCCTTTAACAGGAAGAAAACCTCCGACAGAACCCGGCTTAGGAAGTCAGCAGACAAACACTTGTAGCCACATTTTATAGTGTTTCTGGCCGAATCATTCATATGAAACAGCTGTGTTGTCATGCAATGAGAGACTGATCATCAACAACTTCATATTGCAAGATAAAGATCAACATCATCACACAGGGGGACATCAACACTATTTCTGTGTGTAACTAAGTAAAAATATAGTCATCATCATTGTTTTCTAATACAGTATATTTTATTTCAGATCTTGAATTCAACTTCAAAATGCTTGACTATCTATTTAAAACACTGGCCTGTTCTTTTAAACTTAAAACCACAAAAACAAAAACACCTGCTTTGTTAAAGTGGCTTTGTCCTCTAAGCAGCACAGGCCTTGCACCGTTGTGTACCTTTTAAACGCTAAATTGCCACAAGATCTGTCATCTGTCTTACAACAACCTTCCAACATTCCCCTGTTCCTCAAACAAGTGTTTTACAATAGACACAGCAAGATCCATTAATCAAATGCCACTTGTAAGCCAGCAGTAGCTTTCGCCTATCAAACACTCTAAATACTTAGTGAAAAGCATCAAGTTCCAACTCCATTGATAAAGGTACTTAAGGCTTTTTAGTAAGTCTCCGAGGCGAGAAAAACACCAAAAAGATTTTTGGTGTCAGCCCACAGCATGAGCCATAAGATGAGACCTGGGCATGTAAAATATACCCCCTCCTTTTCCATCCATAACTTAAGCAGAGATCAGTGGCTAACACTCTTAATCCCAAGGGGGTGCTTTCTGAGCTGTAATTTAAAAATAGCGTTTTAATAACACACCACTGCTACAGTACATTAATCTCAGAATTAATTATCCACCCCACCCCCAGCCTATTTGCTTGAAAGAGGCTCTTTGCTGCATTTCTTGTGTTTTAGTTCTATTTATTCCACGAATGAGCGGATAAAGAGATGCATGTGGAGAGTGGTGTGTCGACTAAAGTAATTATGCGGCTGCTGGTGTATTAGCAGCGTGTATACGTAAACATGCCGGTGAGTTAAAGCTACAGGCTGTCACATCAGGCATAAATGGTCAATAAGGTGAGGCGATTGGTCTCTAGACATGTGCAAC
The DNA here is from genome assembly GCF_933228915.1 of Telmatherina bonti. Taxonomy (NCBI): domain Eukaryota; kingdom Metazoa; phylum Chordata; class Actinopteri; order Atheriniformes; family Telmatherinidae; genus Telmatherina; species Telmatherina bonti. Next base: position 28,061,272 of record NC_136614.1, on the reverse strand, counting down.
TTAAACAACAAATAATTCAATTATGAGGCGCATAAAACAGAAATAGGAGCCTAATCTAATCTCAAGATATTGTAGGAAACAGCTGCGGATTTGTGGAATAACTTCATGTTCGTTTACATTTTTATGCAAGAACATTTTTTAATCAAATGACATTCAATGTAAAAAGAAAGTCAATTCCAAAGAGAAATTAAAGAGTATAATGTGACTGGAAGCCAAGCCTAAAGGCACCACAAATATTCAAAAACAATATTAAACTGCAATAAATAAAATATGAACCTTCTTTGGTAATATAGTGCTCAAGTGTCAGGGGACGTGGGCACTTAATGCGAGTTAATGAAACACAAGAATCACGTTTAAAGGCACAGCAATCACCGAGCATTTGTTGAAAGGTGATGATTGTGCTGCTGAGCCCTCTGGCAGAAGTTTCTGGCTGACAAGTGATCAAGCTGAATGCTGGCAGTGATTGTAAGTGTATAAGCTGGGGTTATTAATTTAAAAAAAAAAAAAAAAAAGGACAAATCTTTTTCTTGTTCACTTCCCTTCCTCCTTCCTGCTTCCCTGATTGACTGACTGACTGACCTCCATTGTCATGGCTCCACGGATGACAGCGATCTCCACACATACATCACTTTGTATGTTCTCGGCTGAGCAGCAGCAACGTGCGCACACTCTGCACGAGGCAGGTGCCCCCGGGTCTGTGTATCACAGATAACCTTTACAAGGAGGTGCAGTCGACTTCTCCCGGCCCCCGCACCTTCCTGCTATCACATCAAAGGATCAGGATCTGGTTAAATTCAGACACTGGGGAGACAGTCAGAGCTTGGCATGCATGATTGATGTTGAGTTTGTAACATTAGGTATCATAAGGTGTAATATAAAAGATAGTGGGCTGATTGTGTTAGAGTGCCTGGAAGGAAATGGGAAGCTGTTTGACAGCTTTTTCGTATTTCATGGTTTCCTGCTCTGGATATCTGACCAAAGCTATAAAAAGTAGGACCTACCATTGATCTGTGTTATGTAATGAGGTAACTGTATATCTGCCAGTCTGATTTTTCATCTGACTGTGTGTTTTGCTTTTCTTCTCTCACACACACACACACACACACACACACACACACACACAAACACTGTAGAGAATCCCTCTCGGACTTTGATGTTTCAATTAACGTTTAATTGAGTTATGAAATATACAAGTCTTAAAACCAAACCGTGAAAAAATGACATATATTTCTGTTGTTTGAGACATGACTACACACAGATTTCTGTCTCCTACATGACATCTTATTAATTTGGTTTATATCAAGGCAGGTGGTTGTCAGTAAAAGTCATTTCGTCAATCAGCATTTTTCCTTTCTTTCTTTTTTTTTCCTTTTTTTTTTTTTTTTGGAACTGACTATTTTTCAAATGAAAAAATAAGTTGCTAATTTTGTCAGTGCTCTTTCTAGACACTGCAGGTTTAATTGCTAATTGTTAACTGGGAATGAATGCATTTGCATATTAATTAGTTAGCCCATTTGCATTTTTAATTTGCTGCCTTCAAAGGGGGTGAGATAAAAGGTCGCACAATTCTGAATAATTTAAATAATTTATGCTCCATTGGTGAAAAGAAGCTGAACAGAAGTGTTCTGCGGATATTAACCCCTGAGAGCTTTTACCGAATAAAGCACTCCAAAAATTGTTTTAACAAATCTAATTAAACGGAAAAAGGTCTGAACACACAACCACCCAGAGCACCAGGAGCTAGAGTGTGTCCTCGGGAACAAAATAAAAAAAAAAAATGCTCGGGAGAGAGTGATGGAGGGAGTATGGATGTGGAGGACGAAACTTCCAACCCTCTATCCAGATATGAAGGCCTCTCGTAGTCTTTTCATCATTCAGATTGATCAAATACCCCTACAGGAATGCTGATGGAGTCAGTGCTTGGCGATAGTAATTCTCTCTGAAGTTAAGCTGCTCTTTCCAACGTGACATCCTCCATCAGCAATCAAAGAGATGCATCTTCTGTGGTGGATCCTTGAAAGTTAGCCGAGACTAATTTCAACCACACGTCCATGTTGTCATATTAATGAATGGACACCGCCAGCACTCGTTCATTTATCAGCTCATCACCAGGCAGTGGCAACAAACAGACAAGTACTTGTTTTAACTTAAACCTCAACTTTTTTTCTCATTTTGTAACCATCAAGAGTCCGATTTGAAAAAAAAAAAAAAAAAGGCAAAAGAATATCTTCCATTTTTTGGTTGTAAGGAGTCGATGTTTTCAATCCCTCTTCTTCATCCAGGTCTCGACTGCATTGTAAGACTGTCTTTCTTCCTTTGTCCCAGTGATCTTAATTACAGGCCCTGGGCCCCGAGCAGAGAAGCCCATTTAAATCCAAACACATCCAGCTTCCATTATGGGCTTGGCATTTGGTCTTTGTGCCCATGCTCTTAAATTACATGCTGCCAATCCTAGTGGGCACAGGCAAGATGAGGAGCGGAGGATGGGTGAGAGATGAGGTGAAAGGGGGGGATGAGAGAAGGAAGAGAAGGGGGCTGTGAGTAAGAGCAGAGGGGGGCCTCAACAGAAAGCTCACCCCTCCTTCTTTTCTTCTGCCCTCTTTATCACCAGATAACTTATGTAAAGTAGCAGATGAAACCCATTCCCATTCACGTTGGCCTGATTGTCAGAATAAGCTTGCATTCCTTTGAAAAGTGATTGACCGCCTGAAAGGGTACAAATTAGGGGCCTGTTCGTCTTTTCTTCTGCGGTCGCCGGGTTTATTTGCGGCAGATTCACCCAGGCCCAAAATTAAGTGAACTCAGGCAGGGATGAATGGAAGAGCTCTGATTGAATAATTGATTTCCTTTGTGTGGCCTGTGTTTAAGAGGGATAACTAGACATCCTTTGGAGTGTAATGATTGTAATTACTGCGATGACTGGTCATGTCAAATATGACACAAGAAAGGACTGTTATTAACCTTTATTCTCCTCATAGAACAAAAAAAGAAAAAAAAAACTAACTCAGTATCCTTGTGTCTCTCCCATCTGCATTTGGGTTTCACCTCCGCTGGAGGCATGGCTGCTGTAGGTTGAATGCATGGATGAACTCGTTCCCTGTCTTCTACTCCTGTCCCATGAAAGGTAGATGGGTAATTGACTGTGCAGTCAGAGTCACTGGTATGTCAATGACTCACACGGTTAGTGAGCCTTGGGGTAACTCTCAAAGTACAATGCACTGTGGCTGCAGAATTTAAGTGCAAAAGATGGGGAGTTATAGTCATGTTCATGATATCTGTCAGATTCCCATACGCCTTGACCTCTCAAGTACGGCCTGAAATGGGTTGTAATGCACGTGATGCATTTGAGGGCCTCGGTGAAACACACGTTTATCACACGGTGATCAGACACAGTTGGCTGAAGTTACTGGACATCAGATCCATATGATTTGCTAACCTACCGTTTGGGCTCTGAAGCTCCAGCCTTAACTTTAAAAGTCTCCAAGCTAATGTGAGGCAAACAATCCAAAGTCTTTCCTGAGTATAATGTTGTATGTGGGGTCTGTCAAATAATAGTCAGGGCACATTCACACCCTCACACCAAAGTGGACTCGGTCTGCCTACAAATGCAGGTCAAGCATACTACATACAGGAAGTGGACTACAAAAAAAAAGTGCATTGTGGGCTCAGCGCAAAGCATTGCAGGTAAATATAACCAAAACACACACATGTAGGGTGAAAGGCGGATCTGGATGGGAGAAATATCTAACGGTCAGACGTGGAAGAATTTGGTAAAAGTTCTGATAGAGATCTAATGACCCAGTCCAACAGGATCTGACGCAGCTCCATGTTGTTTTGACTCTGTCGGAGAGTGAAACACATTTTCTTAAATGTCCGATTCATTTGAGAAATACAGTGTGAACACAGTCTAGCCCAGAACAATGCTGAACCCTCGAAATTAACCGAGTTCCAGAGTCTTGAGGACTATCCTGATGTGAATGCACCAGAAAGGATTCTTACATCATTCAATGGTTCATGATACAATATCTGAAACAAAGTATCAGTAAACAGAAAAAAACATTTCTACTTAATGATATGAAGGCGTATTTGTGTCTTAAACATAAAAACGCTCCCTGTGAAGTATGATATGACCTCTTGTAGCAGTAGCTGTGCAGGTCACTGTGTTAATGTGTTTAAGTTGAGTTTCTTTTGTGCAGTCTGGAGCATGCAAACGGACCCAATAAATAAACATAAACTGAAAACAACACTGACTTTGTACAATTATAACACCTAAAAAAGCTAAACAAATTTATGAAAATCCTAATATTTTCTCAACAATAGGAAACAAAAGAAAAAATATCAAAACATGTTCCTTTTTAATGCAAATTATTATCTTAACCACAATTTGAAATGAGCAATCCTTCTCAAAAAAGCAAGGATATGGGAGCAATTAAAAGGTTAGAAATGCTAAAAGGAAAGAGTTGGAAGAATATGTAACTTAGGTAAAATAGCAGGAAGTCAGCAGCATGACTGGGTATGAAATAGAGTACCTTTGAGGGGCAGAGTCTCTCTGAAGCAGACTGGGGACGTTCAGCAATCCACGAAAAGATAGAATAACTTGAAAGATTATGGAGCAATTTCTAAATGATTTCTGAATGATCTTCATCAACGACAAATTGTGAATTCCTGATTTTTTTCCCATCATTTACTGTCTGTAACTTATCTTTACATTTTATAGGCATCATAATTTTATGTCCAGTTTAACTTTGTAAGCTTTTTGTGGCATATTATCGTGTTGAATGTTGAAAGGGAAACGGTGAGCAAGCTAATGGTAAAATCAGAAGTAGTTTACAGGCATGTTTCTAGAAAATTCAGTATACAGCAAAATGACTATGTTCTGATTCAACATTATTTTTGTCGTCTCCATAGAGGAGCAAAGTTATCTCCATTTAGAGATAACCCTAAACAGGCATCTGCATCAGACTGAAAAGACCACACAGCGCACAACTAGAGGTCCGACAGGTTTGGCATCAAGCTAACAATTTGACTTCCTTTCAAACCACAAAATCCTTTAACTTTTCATTTCAGGATTTGGTTTTTCTGAAGGTCATGGATTCAATCAATGGGTACGGTTACATGATGTTTATTAATTCGGAATTAAATAGTTCGGAATTAAATTATTTGGAATTAACATATTCTCCTACGAGTTTGCATGAAAATAATAATTCGGAACGGAGGTTTACATGAAACACATCCTTATTTAATTTCACTTTGGAGCTGCAGGTTGGGAAGGGTTCTGATTGGACAGAGAGCGACGTTGACACATGATGTATACCGGAAATAAACAAAGTTTGTTCAGGTTTTCAGTCGTTACTTGTACAAACTACTTAATAAGTACCAGTTTCGTAGCTACTTTTATCATAAATTTGAAGTTCCAGCTCAACACCAGCATATACTTCACTTTTTGCAGCAACTGAGAAGGAGAAGAAAGATAGACCACCAAACATTGGAGGCAAAACAACACGCGTCATCAGGACAGGACAAGGCAACGAGCATGCTCAGAATGACCGGAATTAACTTAAAGCAGATTGAAGGTTTACATGACAGAGGAATTAAATAGTTTGGAATTAAAATGTGAATAAACCAGACACTTACATCGGAATTAAGTTTAACTGAATAGAAATTTGCATTAGGAATTAAGTGTTTACATGGTTGTTTTTAATCAATTTAAAGCTGAATTAACTTTTATTCAGAATTAAACAGGAATTAAAACTCCCATGTTTTGCCAGAGAAATTAATGGGAATATTTTAGCTGAAGATGGGCTGTTCAGTGCATCTGTGGATGTTGACCCTTCGGAAGTACATGCAAAAGAAAATGGAAAATCCCATGGGAATTTTATCATTAGACTTTTTATGGTGATAATTAGTCCAAAATAAGTTTTTGGGTTTTTTTAAAAGGTGTCCGCCAGCATTTCCTAATCACAGATGCATCCACCTCTAGCCGTCCAGCTTTAGGCAAAGCACTGGAGGGGCACTTTGCTACCCTATCACCAGAAACCTCAGGGCTTTCTGCCCCCCAGCTGAACTTCTTTAGGCAGTGCTGCCCGCCTTGCCAGCTGTGGTGACTTTATCCACCTTCATTTGAAGCTTTTAATTAGGTACTACATGTACTTGTAGAGGGGAGTGTGATTAGTGAACACCAGACAGATGGCACCAGGGAAAAGTAATGTAGTTTTTTACATGTTCCAAATGAGGCATGTCACATCCATATCCAGTTTAAGAAGTTAATATTAAAGTAAAATCACTCTCTATTTCTACTAGTGTGTTCTTCTGACTTGTCTTCTAGTCTATTGATATTTCTTTTTTCAGTGTTTAGTGCTACTTCACATAAATGAGCTGCCTTGTCCTTATGAACTGTGCATGCAGAAGAACGATAGAAGAATATTGTTCTTGTCATTGTAACAAGTACAACAAAATGTATGCTATCCAATCATTATATCATATGTCAAATTTATATAAAATATACAAAAGTGATAAATAAAAGAAAATTTTCAGCCCAAGCAACAACCATTCATTCAAACACAAGCTTAAATTCTGTTTTTGTTCTGATTCCTTATAGAAGATATTGTGCATTAGGTGTGTTTTTCAGTATTTAGTGTAGTGATTGCAGTTTGATAAAAAACGTTTTTTGAATCTGTTTGTTTTGGTCTTTATTGTTCTTAAACATCAACCTGGCGGCAGCAGCTCAGAGAGTGTCCAGAGTGTGAATTGTGTGTGTTTTTTAAGGAAGATAAGCCGTGTTGTTCTCGTAGTGTTTGGGGACTTCAGCTGATGATCTTCTGAGGCATTTGATGACCCTCTGCAGCACTTTCCTCTGAGCTGCGTAGCTGCTGTACAACACAAAATACAGTGCATGAAGATGCTCTCCATGGAGTAGTAATAAAGGAACACCGTTAGTCTTTGTGAAATGTTCTTCCTTTATACAATCAGGAAGTGTAGTCTCTGCTGGGCCTTTTTCAGCATCTAAAAGATGTTTACGCACCAGGTCAGGTCTTCCTCGATGTGGGCCCACAGAAAATGGAAATCCGCCACCCTCTTCACACAGTCCCCACTGATGGCTCAGACAAGCTCTACACACGTCTGCTAAATACAGTATTTTACCTCTACAGACATTTGCAATGATACTTTTCTTTTTTATTGTTAGTGATATTTAGAGTTTATCATGATTTATGATTTATTTTAATGCATTCTATAAATTATTTATAAAATAATATATAATCAATATTATGTTATGTAAATCTTCTATAAAATATAGCTGTATCATTTTCTTTTTCTATTTATCGCAAAGGCAAACTTAAGCAATTACATTATGTTCAGTTATATCAAATATTGATTTATTCTCCAGTGAGTGGAAACGTATTGAATGACTCACTAACATCCACTGAAGTGGTTTATTTACAAAAATACCATCCTCATTCATGAATATGCAAGAAAAACAAACTTGTAAATAGGTATCCACTATGAAAGGTTTAAAATATATTAAAAAAGAAAAAAAAAAAAATCAAAAGTGACATTGATGGGAAAAAAAAGTTCCAGCCAAGAGAAACTCTAAATTAGAAATAGAAATCTTAGCATAAATGAGCAAAAAAGTTTCTTTTTTTTTTGGCCCTATGAGAGTATAAATGAAGACACGAATTTAGTCTGGAGTTGGTTGCGACAGTGCCATCCTGCTATTTGTGTTCCTTAATGACTTTCTAATTCCTCATCAGTGGGTAGCTAGCCTCCACAGCAGGCAGACAGAGAGCAGTGGCAGGGTGCCATGCAGGAACAGGTGCTCTTCCATGTCGTGCTTATGGTGTCTATGGTGTCCGGAGGCATCAGTTACATCCTCTAGGCTGCTTTTAAATTGCAAGGATTTCAGTGGATTGGATGTTTTGCTCTGAACTTAACTATTTATTTTAGTGCTGTGTTTTGGTTCCACATACTGGCTAACTTGCCAGTCATGCTGCGAACTTGGCAAGGTTAGCTTTTTAACTTTAAAGTTAACTCATTGTTAATGCTGAACTAACTTACTGCTGCAACAATGGATACAGCTTTATTTACAACACAGCAGCATTATCCAAACTTGCTTTGACTTCACTTTTAAGTTGTCATGTTGGAACCTCATTTTGTGGCTAATTTACAGCCAGGCTAGCTAAGGTAACAAAAGAATTCAGAGGCATTCCTTTGTTTTATTTGTTATTTCTTCCCCTTTTTTGCAATGCTCCTGTTCCACTAACTGCAAACATATTCAGTGTAATGCTACCACCAGCCTGTATAACAGCTGGAATAACATTCCTCAAGCTGAATGGCTCACCCTTTTTTGCTCAAACATGGCCAAGCAGCTTAATCTTAATTTTATCTGAACATTACTCATTCTTCATGAGTCTGTTTCTTTGTTCATGTTTTCCCTTCCAGACTGTTTTGTCAGTCTGCAAGTTTTGGATGTTGCTCTGGAGGTTTATCTGATGACAGCCTCTTAGATAAAAAAAAAAAAACTCACTTGACTGTAAAAAGCAATATCCACGAAACAATAAAGTTTTATTTTAACACATAAGCAATGGAGCTTTTCTACTTTGGTTTCATACCTTTGACAAATAGCTTTAGTGCTTAGTGTTCTTGTAGGCTCTGTAAACTATATTAAAGTGAATTTAATGAACTTAAAAGTGACATTTGTCAAGTAAACCCAAGCCTACCTAGACAATCGGTTTCACATTTCAGGCATATAATATTTAGGAAAACTGTTGAGATGCAGTGTATGAAGCATATTTGTTGTAAACATTAATAAGTTGTCTTCCAACACATCTCTGACTGGAGCTTTGCAGCAAACCACACCTGTGGTTAATTAACATGTTAATTTCTCAAAGAACGTAATTTTCTACCTTTTGCTGATTTCGCATTCCTGCTGTAGGCTATTTTATTTGCTAAGCTGATGGACTGTGGTTAATTTAGAAAATCTTAATTGGTTCAGACAGCTGTCATAGGCATTGCAGCAAACAGACACGTCAACTTGGCAGAAGTGAGTTTAAAAGGACAGGCTTGTTTAAATAAAGTTCTGGGTCTTTGGTGTACGTTATTGTCTATCAAGCCAAACTGTTGCAATTTTCTCACTTTAGATCATTTACACAGAATTGCCACGTAACTGGATCTGCAGTTGACCCCTTGATGAGAGCATTTGCCGTCTAATTACAGTGTTGAACATATTATACTTTCCTTTTTCCAATTCTGGTTGCAGGAGGCTGGAGCTGATCTGCTATGAGGCACATTACACCCTATATAGTTTGCCAGTCTAAAACAGGAAGACTGACAGCCTACCATAGACTGCATATAAAACATGGATGGAGTCATCCTTCACCCTTAGGTTTCTGAAGAGTTGAATTGAAGCTTATTGGGCAGTTCCCACCGTCGCCAACTTGGCAGCGTCACGTGACCTATCTCTCCTGGGAAATACAAAAATGGGCAAAGACAAAGAACTGAGTCATGAGCCGAGAGCGTGTGGGAGGAAGATTGACAGTTATCAAACTTTTACCTGCCTGTAGCTAAGCACTACCCGAGCTAACCCGAGGCTAATGGGAGCTAACCAGCTAACAGAGGTAGGTGGGCTGAATCTAAATCAAGCTGTTAGTCAGCTAAAAACCGTGACTGTGCTAAATTTTGCTTTCTTGCAGTGTGATGCCGGGTAGCTGTTAATTAAACAGACACGTCCCCAATAATCCCAAATTGTGAGACGAAATTGGTTATAAACAGATGAGTTGTAATAAAATTCACTCCCCTCACAGCTGTCATGAAGGTAAACCTAACCTGATGAACTTCAAATCTTTTCTTTTTTTTTGTATTTCTGCTGTGAATTTAACTTTTGAACACAAGGCTCTATGGGGTTTTGCTCTGGTTTGGAGCCCCTAGTGGATGAGGGGTGAACTGCAACTTTTGGCACTTCCATGTAGTCTTCACTTTTAGCCACCAGAGGTTGCCGCTTGCAACCTACATACACTCACTAACAGGGTGAATTTAAAAACATCAATTCACCCAAAAAGTATCCCAGAGAGCAATTTAACTAAATCTGGGATACTTTTGCCATTTCTGGTTCAGCTATGGCACTGGGAAGAGTGGTGGGCCACATAGGTTATGAAAAGTGTGTTCTGGCCATGGACTGTATATAAAGAGATGGACAGAGTCTCCGCGACGTCACCCGTAGGTTTCTGAAGAGCTGAATTGAAGCTAGGTGGGCGGATCCTACCGTCGCCATGTTGGCATGCACGTCGTCTCGCCCGGAAAATAAAAATATGGGCAAAGAGGTGGAGCTGAGAGGGCAGCCGTGAGCGTCATGGAAGACGATTGACATCGAGCGAACTCCGAGCTTTCTGTAGCTAAAAGCTAACCGCGCTAACCCCGCGATAACGGGAGCTAACCAGCTAATGGAGGTTAGCGGGCTAAAGCTAAGTCACGTTGTTAACCAGCTAAAAACCATGGTTGTTCTACGTTCTTCTGACTTGAAGCCGGAGATCGGTACCTGTCAATCAAAAGGACACGCCCCTAAATATGCTGAACTTCGAGATTAAATTACTTCTAAACAGGCGAGTTGGAAAAAAATTCACTCCCCCCACGAAATGGATTTTTGAACCAGGCTGTAAACATGTTTATTTCTGCCATGAAGTTGGCTTTTTAACATGGGAGTCTATGGAGATTTGCTCTGTTTTGGAGCCAGCCCCTAGCGGATGAAGGGGGAACTGCAGTCTTATGCACTTCCGGATAGGCTTCACTTTTTTACCGCTGGAGGTTGCTTCTTGGTTGTGGCTCACATCAGGTGTGGATGTGGCTGAGTTTAAGCAGTCACACTCACATAGGGTCAACATTATCAGTCAAGGCTGAATGTGGGACAAACCAAAATGCAGAAGTGGGCCATATTTGGGCCTTGCAATTTGGGCTGTGTTTTGTAATATAGGAGGAAGCCACAGCACCCACACATGCATGGGCCGAACATGAAAACTCTGCCAAAATCCCACCAATGACTCAAACTCGGAACCTTATTGCTAAAAGGCAGTAGTACTCTCTCCCACACCAGCATGACTGAAACTAGTTCTGTTTTATAACCCTTAATGATTATTAGATTATATGCAAGTAAAAAAAAAAAAATCATTTCCACTTCTGTTTTCAGCCTTGAAGGGATGCAGTCACAACTTTTATTAGACTTTTAGATACAAATAGTATATGTGCCAGAATTACATAGACGATAAAATGCTACATAAATACATAAAAGAAAAAGGGAACTTTAAAAAAAAATTTAAAAAAAATTAAAATGTATTTATTTATTTTTTAAAAAATCATCTGCGTGGTAACTATTCTTACAAAAAAATTAAAAGTTAGAAGCTTGAGGCAACTTGTCCCATTTGACTAGTTGGCATGTGGGAGGAATTCAATTTATTAATATTTCTGTATTAAAATCAATAACCTCAATTTTGTAAAATTTCATGGAACTAAATTTTATATATGCCCTTTCAAATTCCAGTTTTTATCTTCCACAACAATTGGAATTTTTTTGTTTATTGTCCTGTAAGCTTACTCACTCATCAGTGAAATAAAGAAAATAAAATCCCTTCTAGTTCATGTTATGAGGTCCATAATCATGAAAAGAAAGTAAATTCTCTGAACAATAAAAGTAACAGAATAATAATTGCAGTTAAAAGAAAAAGGACCCTGGAGATGTAATAAAAGAACTGGTCTGGTTATGCATGCCTTGTATGGGAAATAAACAATCCACATCATGCATACTGCATGATGCAAAAGGAGAAGCAGCTCATAAGAAATCTTCTCTCTTTAATTTACTTACAACTTGTTGTCTGGTTAGCTTATTGTTTGCTTTGCTAAAAAACAATGAATATTGTTTAGAAGAAGAGTTAGAGAAAGCATCATGAAGATGGAGTTAATGAGTAACTCCACCACTGCTATTTAAATAGCAGGTACTGATCTGAAATGCCATCTGAAATTAAATCTGAAACATGTCTCGTAGGTTTATACAAATGATCACACAGCAGAATATCTGCAGCAAAGTTTGTATTTCACGCAGACACCTTTAACTTTTGGCTTAGAGAAATAGAAATGGAAAAAAATTATTTAGAAACTTATCCTACAGTTTGGTCACAAAAATACTATTCTGATGTTAGAATTTACCGTGAAGTGAAAAGGTCTGCACATTCAAAACAGCCTCAGATCAAACAATAACCCACATGTGACTTTATATGAGTTCAGTGTATTCCACACACGTCAGTAATTTTCAGCATCTGTAATTACATAGTAAAACTAAGAAACTAAGAAATCTGCAACAACAACCAAAAATTAAACAGTTATACTGAGTCAGCTTAATAAAATAAGCTGTTTAGTAAATGAAGTTGCTGGCTTTCCATTTCCATCTGATATCAGGTTTATATCACTAAATTAAAATGTATGTACAAATAGTAAAGTTTATTTGCACACTTATGTTAGTTAATTTGCATACTTTTTCACCACATATTCTCCTGGTCTAAACAGCAAGTGCATAGAAAAAAGTTGCTTACATGATTTTTGTGGATACAAATTGTTTCATATCTGGTCCCAGGAGCTAAGACGTGGCTAACTACTCAATGAGCGTACATTTAAATTAATTACTTAAGAATTTATATGGATTTTATTTATAAAGCAAGTAGGCAAAAGATAATAGATTGATGATTAATTAAACTTTTTTTTTTTTTTTACATTAAATAGTTTCAAATAGCATCCTGAGTATGTTAACTGAAGGAGTGTTAGCTTAAAATTAGCTTAGACATTAGCCTAAAAAGGAGCTTTGATAATTTGATGGACAAAAACTTGTGTATGCTTGATGCTTTGGTCTCCTTTGTTGTTATCAATTCTGCTTTTTTTTTTTTGGTGTTGTTGTTTTTTTAATGTCACAAGATCAAAAATATGAAAAACTGATTATCACCTTTGTCAAGGTACCTTAAAAAATCAGTTTGGCAAATGTGCCTTTTGCCAAATGTGTTACAGTAAAATCCTGCAAAGAAGAAAAAAAAACTGACAGAGGTACACACTGCTTTGAATGACACTTTTCTTCCACCACACTGGTCAGATCACTTAAAGCAACCTAACAGTACGCATCTCCCAGGCCTCCTCTGATCTCAACCAGAAAGAAGACAACACTTTCATATCAATACCCTGTCATCTCACAATGTGGCATCTTCCCCTTTGAAGGTACAGTAGTACTGTTGCAGTTGCTCAGATGTGAAACTCTGGCTTTTATCCTCCTGTTTTGGGCAAGGAGGAGAGGAGTGGGAAATGAAAGAAGTGATTTCTTTTTAACTTAGGCCCACCAAAGTGGAAAGAAACAGCGTGTTGACAGGTGTGTGAAAGAAGTCCCGCTGGGTCAACTGGGAAACTTCAGAAACCAGTTTAGACAGCTTCATAAAGTCTCTGAAAACTGGAAGCAATATGCTGTCAGACAGCAGAACAACTATTAATGTTCATTTACAAATATGACTATTTTCTAAAGATTCCTGCTTTTATTACAGATAATTGTTTTTAGCAGCACACTGAAAAAGAGGGCTCTCGCTTTTGTGTGGGTGCCTTCACAAAGAGTCTTAGGACAGAAGCCAGAGAGATTAGCTCCTTGTCCTGAATTACCAACCAGCTGTAAACTACAAGTCCCACTCCGCTGCAGGAGGATCACTCCTCCCATTAGCCTTGGCAAAGTGCCGACTACAAATGCAAGGTTCGCAGTCGTCAGGAGGCCCAGTTGGGATGAGTCCCTCTGTCACTCACTGCGACACGTGTCATAAACTCATTGTATCGCCATCAATCCGGGGACCTAACCACCTCAACAGCAGATGGAGGCCCAGCAGGAAAACAGGGGGCCATGCCCTGAGCCGATGCCCCACACAGAGTGCACACGGCAGGAATAAGAGGGGCCAGAACTATAGGGGTGCCCTATACCCTGAACTGGACCTCCTGTGGATACACCTCTGGATCACATCCTAATGTTGTCCATGATTAATTGGAAACTAATGTAACACAATGGGCTTGTTTTAGATTTAGACTCATTACCGCTTAGATCAGTATTTCAAAGTTTTAAACAGTGCCATGGCATACCGTGTCTTCAACCTTTGAGCTGTTAGTTTAGATGGCAGCTGAATCTATCAGCAAATGTCTCAACAGTGAGCCTGAGCATCCCTCCCAAATATTGCAGCGAAAATAGTGATATACATGTTCTGCAAGGGATTAAGATGTCTCGTTTCCTCCTGAATGGGGGATATATAATGATATTCATAAAGAGACCACCTACTGGGGATGCAGGAGGAACAGTTCCTTAGCAACAACATACACACTCTTACAAGTCATATCTTGGGAAATTTTGACCGAATTGGGATGCAAACAACAAAAAAACCTTTAACTAGGCCATGTTATGAAGCTGCTTCCTATTGCCGAGTATCTGAGTGTCTCATCTAGCACAAATCTCCCTCTAATGATACAAAAAGCATATCAGCAAAACACAATAAAGAGGGAAACAAAGGCAGCTTGTGATAATTTACTGAAGCAAATCTAAACACTTTTTATTTCAGCTCACACAACGACAACCAATAATTCAGTTAATGTGCCAATATCCAGCAAGACTGAATATCACGTTGAATATGTCAACAGCAAAAGTAAATATTAATATCAAATTATTCACAATAGTTTCTCAGGTGCTGGATAACTTTTTACACTTAGAGGAGGCCTTCTGCTTAATCTACATCCTCATCATAACTCTATATCGATGTATACCGATTTAAACACAGCAAATATGGTATTCTTATATCAAAATGTTTGATTTGAATTTGGTTATAAAGCTAAATGCAGTGTGAAACTACAGTGAGGGTGCATGTCTTTCCAGCAATGTTTGTAGATAATAGTGTTCAGTATTTAACTTCTTAAGCTGGCTTGCTTTTATCATCATCATCCAAAGAGGCCAAATAACAATTAGCCTCCAATAACGACTGATGTTTGCTTCATTAATTTCACTTAATCAAAGATAAAGGGTTATTTAAAAGGGGCACTCAGCAAAGAGCTCATAGAGGTCAACTGACAAAGCACCATCCTAGAAAATCCACAATCAACAAAAAGCCAGAAGAAGAAATCATGTATTCTCCTTTTAAAAGTGAAACACGATCAGTTCACAAGCAGAAAAGTATTGATCATCGGCTCAGTACTTTGACACGCCATCAAAGAGGACTGGTGAACATAAAGATGCTCCCAAAAACTCTGATCTGCTTCCGTTTTAGCTGCTACTAAGTGACAACATTTGAAGAGTGCGTCCATTGTGTCACTACGCTTGAGTGGAAAGTCTTCATTGCCCTCTTGTGGTGAAAAGGTAATACTGCTCACGGTGGGAGAGGGTCTCTGTCATGTGGACGACATAAAAAAAATAAGGAAAAACAAGTTTGGAAAACTAGAGAGACCTAGAGAGAGGTTTCTGTTAATAATCTATGCGGTACCTGAAGCATATTTTGGGGCTTTTCCCCGGAGAGGAGCAGCAAGCCTAAAGGAGCTACAATGAGTATCAAGCTGGCTGGCAGGAGGTGGATCCTGTCAGGCAAAGAACAGTCAGAGAAGTACAGCACATTTGCATTTCTTTACCAGGGTCTCAAAGTAAAAAGTACCAGGTCTCTTTTAGTGGCAGTTGTGCTGACACCAGGACACCGACTGATTGATGGGAAGATCTGACAAGCATCCTTTGGAGCTGATATTCCTCTTCTCTAGAGTGTGTGCCTAAGTTCCCTTGAACCTGTTTGAAGTCTCTTGATGGGGAGAATGAGGTCTCTTTGAGGCCTTTGGAGACTGAAGCTGGTTTGTTAGTAGTGAGAACTTCCACTGCAAATCTGTTCATCCTGGTCACTGAGAGAAGAAGAAGAAAACCCAACCAAAAAAAGTATTAATAAGTTGCACTAATGAGACAAAAATACTGTCCAGTCAGGATGCAAAAGAGCTTTTTCCTGTTTATGTAACTCATATAGACAAATGGAGAGAATATGGACATATAGCTTATCCCAGGGATCCTCAATCCTGGTCCTTGAGGGTAGGTGTCCTGTAAGTTTTCCAATCCTTGCTGAAACACACCTGACTCAGACTCAGACAAGCTCTGCACATGTCTGATAAATGCACATTGCTTTGGATCAGGTGTGTTGCAGCGGGGGACACTTGAATGTGAAAAGAGAAAAAGAAAAAAATCTGTGAATGATCTGAAGGTGTTGTTGGGAACATCTGTCTGTAATTCAGGTCTGCCCACGAGGAAGACACGTCCACCAAACCTTTACTCTGTTGATCGCTGAATCAAGCAGCTACGGAAAACAATGACATGACAAAGTAATACATGACAAATACAGATAAGAAAGGAGCATATTTCCATTGTATTCAGTCATTTTTGACCTTCTGGGGTGCAGGGAACATGATCACACACGGGAATCTTGAGAACATTCATGTTTGTCTCTAGGGGTAGCACCACCAGGTGCCTGACTTTCAGCTCCTTTGGACCAACCCTGTCAGAGAGAGCAATTGTACACTTTTACAGAAGATAACACTCTAGTAACTGAAGATAAATTATTAAAACAGTCTTCACCCTGAAACAGAGGCACATAAAAGCAAAGGATGTAATTGGGATTATGAAATTACCCACTGAAATGTAAATCATTCCAGTTTAGCTCTTGAGTGTGTTCATTACTCGGCATTCAAGATGCTTCTCCCCATTAGAACACAATGTCTTCTGCACAGCTCCACACCTCATGAAATTACACACATTATACCTTTATTCACAAGCTATGATCAAACATATTCAAATTTCAAGGTCATCAATATTTAAGAACAGTTAATGCTGTAGGTTTTACAACACAATAAGTAACACTACACACTGTGGAATACTCTATAGTCTATGTGTTAGACTGATAATATTAATATAATAATAATAAAGTGTGTTCTTAGCACTTCATTGTGGTGTTTTTAACTCTCAAAATGAATAAACCAAGTATAGCTGTACTCTAATACTCATTTACTGTGTAATGAACTGCCTCCAGATCACTAGATGACTGATGTCAAGTGTTCTTCCTGTTCTGATCTTATATTACAATTTAAAGCTATAAGACCTTAAAATAATAATACTATTCATTATGTTTTGTTCAAATCCAACAAAACAGAGACCAGAACATACAATAGAATTATATAAACGAGACAAACTGTGAATTTCTTCCAGTTTTATAGACAAAACTAAGCAGGTTAAATTAATTAAGCGAAATGCAAATTAAACCTTCAATACCCTGCAGTGCAGAAATGACAAATACCTTTGTACATGAACAGGGCTCCGTCCATTTACTACATTAATGACAGGAGCAAATCCGTTTAAAAAAAAGACCAAAATTTACCAGAAAATCCAGTCTGAAGCTTTAAAATGTAAATATTACCTAAGCCTAAATCCAGACAAGAACCTGCAGTTTACTTTAAGCTGAATTACTTCAACTGACTTCACTGAACTTTTTGATTAATTACTGCAAACAGCAAAACTCATCTGCACATTCATTAAACAAGTGGAATTTCAACAATATAGATAGAGACAGCTGCAAACAAAAGATGATCCACTCTTTAAATTACTCCTTTGGGATTAGTGTACATTGAATTACAGCAGAGGGAGGAAAAGTCCTGCACATTCGTTATCACGTACGCCGAGAGTGAATTAAGTCTATACAAGCTGAGTATTTATGGGTATAAGTAAAGTCTTTTGCAACATAACTAAATCAAGGAACATTTAAAAAAAAGAAAAACTTTGTTCTGCACTTGTCCAGTAATTTTGTTCTGTGGATAAAAGTCACAGGAAACACACTGTCCTTGCAGACCTGAAATGCAGGCATCGTGCATCGTGAACCACTTCTGGGAAAGATAATTCTCCATTTGTACACAATTTCTCTGACTTACTTGTTTTATAAAAAGAGACAGTAAGTTTAATTCTAAGTGGTTTTATAACAAATCATTTTTTTTCTGTGATGCAGGAAGATTACTTTCTATTTTGTTCACAGTTAACATGTTAAAGTACTGAAAGGCAGTGAACACATCTTCATCAGTATCTTCTCCATGTGTTTACCAGGATCTTCCACAAGGCAGAGCCAAATCTTCGGTAAAAATCTCTGACTTCATTCATGGGCAGACTCAAACCTGGACTTACCTTCATAAACAACAGGAGCAATAATTGTGTAATTCATCAGTACATGACGCTCTTTCAGTATCCTTCCTACGATAACATAAGAACAGACAGATCACTGGAAAAATATTGCAAAATTATACAAATTAGTATAAAATCTATTCATAAACCGCTGATCACAGAGCATGTGAAATGTGTCATTCATAAAACCAAACCTAGAGAAAATCATCACCCAGCTGAAGTCTCCCTGAACTCTCAGCTCAGCTTTGGTTCTGGGATTAGATTTAAACCTTACTGCATGGGTTCATGACTAGTACCACTTTGGACACAGTTTGCGGCTGTTTTTAATGGAAAAGATTTCCACTCTCAATGATCAAGCATCAAACATTCAAAGAAAATAATCATTAAATATGGAAGGTAAATTGTACAAACAAACAATCATTAATTGCATGTGGACAGCTGCTAAGATCCCTAAAGCAATTAATATCTCCCTTTCGGTGTGTTCTGATAAGCATACTGAAGTGGAATTGACTTAATTTACGCTGACTTATTGTATTAGTCTTATCTGTCAAACACTATAAGTCAATAACTTTTATTATTTCCCAAATTATTAATTAATCAGACACCATCTTTTTGTTTTACATTTTTAAATTAGGTTATTTTAACTGAGGGTGGTATGAAAAAAGTACATTCCCTTTTCTTCCCCCAAGGTTTAGTGTGTCAAGGTATCATTTAAGAGAGAAATAATCTTTCTAAAAATCTTAAAATTAGCAGATGATCAATAACATATGATGCACTACATTTTGTCATTAATGAACAAAAACTAAGCAAAAATACAGAATCAATGTGTGGTTTGCAGTTCTAGAGAATTCATTTGTTTTCAGTGTAGCATGGAGGAAAGACATCAACTGTGATGTTTATTGATCTCAGAGAGTCAACTGTGTATCAATCTGGGAAAAGTTATGAGACTATTTGCAATGAAACAACAGCTACATCTCAGACACTCTGGGCCTTGACAAGCATACTAGTCTTAAAGTTCACAACTAAAACAAAAATCAGCTGAAGGGATTGACAAGAGAAAGCTACTTTTTCCTGAAAACACAAAACAAACAAATACAAAGAAACATTCAGTGACACAATAACATCCAGTGTGATATTAGCTTTTCTTTATTTCAGTTCTTTACGGTATTAAATTAATTGTAGAGTAGGTCTTGAGGGAGTTGCAAATGATTGCATTGTTTACATGTCCCTTGGGAAGATAAGTAGACCTACTGTGAACTTTGAGATCTGCTCCCCACTTTTTACATTTCAAAACATTATTGATTCTTGGCATTATTAACCCGAAAACTGATTTTTTTCTTTTCTTTTTTTTTTTTTTAAAGGAAATGCTTCTTTGGTCTCAGAAATATATGTGTCTGAAAGCGGCAATCCTTGTCTAACAAGCTTTCGGCGACAAAAGAAAATTCCAGGCACCATCGTTTTTCCAGGGAAACCTGAACGCAGCACACGGAGCGATGAATTGAGGGTTGGAAAGGACGGTGACAACAAAAATGGACATCGATCGAATATAGCCTGGTAAGGTTGACAATTTACAGATTCACACACGCGAACGGATGGAGATTAAATGTAGCGATAATAAGAGGAAAAGCGGCTTTCCTTGCGATAAAACTGCCTGTTCAGAACAACGACTTCTAGCTCGGTTGCTAAGTTAGCCTCCGTAGCTCATAGACGTCTGCTAGCTAAGTGCAACATTATCGTCATGACATTGACCTCTAAATTGAGGATATTATTTAAAAACCATGTTGTGTTTGCACGTTCAGCTGAACCAGGGAGGAGTGCAAATATTTTTTGGCACCAGAAGCCACAGTTTTTTCCACTCCGCTCCATTTTCCATCAGCTGTTGTTGTTGTTCTTCTTGCTGTGCTGTTTGTGTAAAACGTAGCTTTTTGTTTTACTGGACTGAGCTGATCTGTTGTTGTGTTGTTGGAAAGCAAAGCAAATGACCGTGATGATGATGACGATAAAGCTCTTATTATGGTGTAGTAGAATGTGTTGTGTTGTTGGTTTGCAATCGGGGGGGGGGGGAGGGTTGCAGTTTCCTAAATGGCCTCGGGGTGGCGCTGTTTCGTTGACTGTTATCTTGGTCATGTCTCAGTAAACCAGCTGACTGGGAGCAGAACTGTTGTCATTAGTTTTACCAGTGTTTCCCATTAAAACGGTGCCCATTTAAGTTAGCAAATCAGCTACCTTGCTGGAAGTTGGAGAACTTGTAGAACTTAGCCAAGTTCTTTGCAACAAACTTTATGGTATTAATTCTTTGTATAACATGGTGATATTATGGGGTGGGTAGGGAGTAAACAACAACAACAAAAAAAACATCAACAACAACAACAAAGAAAAGCCTGTAGCCCTTAACTGAAGGACATGCGTCCAACTGGACAGTCCACTAGCACCTTCCTACAATGTCCTCTACTGTTTGATTTCATGCTTGTGTTGTTGTCAGTCAGATGTAAGTCGCTTTGGATAAAAGTATCTGCTAAATGACTGTAGAATAGAATAGAATAGAATAGAATAGAATAGAATAGAATAGAATAGAAAGTGCAGATTTAATTAATGCAGATTTCCTGGGTGTTTTATATCTGCTTATTTATGCTGCTTGCTTCTTACTAAATCTTTATCTTTTATGTTTAATGTTTTTGTTTAATTCTCTGAATTTTTTTTATTTAGTCTTTTTCAGTGTTGTAGCCTCCTGACACAGTTACAGACAGGGCCTCTTGAGACATAGTTTTATGTGTTTGCTATGTTGTGTATATGTTGGTTTCACAGACTCTTAATTTAGGGGGATTTTATAAGTAATTTATTTTTTTTTTTTATTTTTTTTTTTTTTTATCCTTTTCTACTTTTAATGTAAAGCACTTTGTGCAAAAATACACTTTCACTTTCAATTTTACTGCATGAAAAGAGCTTTATAAATAAAGTTCAGTTGATTGATTATATCCAAAGAGATGAGCCATCCAGGATCAGTACCTGCAGTTTAGAAATCTGTAACAGAGAAACTCTTATAACTGGCTGGGTTTGTTTTTGTCTCCTACACTTCTAACATTTGTACTCTGATCCTTCATCCATGTTTAGAGAGATTACACTTGCAAGGAATCTGGAGCTGCTTAACAAATTAAATTTAGTTATCTGGTAAATATATCTCATATATAAATATATTTATATCTTAAAGGGGTGCTATTATGGTATTTGGAGTTTTTTGAGCTTTCTACAGTGTTACAGTGTTGAATCCTCATCAGACTTGTGAACGACACTGTTTTTTTTTTTTTATCACCTAAACGCATGTTTGAGTTTGAGTTTGAGTTCCAGCACTCTCGCCGTATGGTTTCCATGACGACGAAAAACGCGTCGTTTTAGAGAGGTTTTTCTACTTGGAAATCCTTGTGACGTCCCGGGGGATAAGGTTCGGTGATTGGTTACCTTCTACTGGTTAACAAGGGCATGTACAAAGACATCAGGCGGGTGGAAAATGTGGGATAAAGTTATTTCCAACGATGGCTGGTGAGTTTACCAAAGAGAGACATCCTGCTGCATTCGTTGCTGTGGGTTGCTGTTTTCCACTTCGTTTTCAGGGTCTGATTCAGGTTCCAACATGTAGGGCTGTATGCTATGTGTTGACATTGTATTTTGTTTTTTTTTATTGAGTTCATATTAGCCTAATCCTTCTGTTTATGAGATGTTACAATGACGGCGAAAGCAGGTGCGGTGCGCGCTCCCGATGTAGTGCAGTGGCGGGAGGCGGGGCTTAATGCGGAAGAGTCTCAATCCACTCGTTTTGCCCACAGGCTGATCTGACAGCCTACGGAGAGGGTCGGTCTGAAGTAAATAAAGCGATTTGTGACAATAACTCGATCAATCCCAGCCCTTCTGGTCTCATAAATAAAAATAGATTAGCCTGAAATGCACATAATAGTTCCACTTTAAATATATCTTATTTTAAACCATTATTTTTCAAATAAGTTTCCTTTTCTTTCTGGCCAAGGGTTCCAACAGCTTGTGCTCACAGTGATACCATAGTGTTTGGCATCACACACACACACACACACACACACAAACACGTGTATTGCTGATGTAAAAACAACTAAAGTTAAAGAAAGAAAAAAAAAAAAAAGAGATAAAGAGTTGGCGGTGCTGATAAACCTTGCAGGGAAAATGGATCATTTACATCCAGCATCCATATTAAATTATGCATGTGACTGGGAGAACACGATGAAGCAAAGTGATTGTGGTCAGCTGAAAAAGAATTTACTCCTGGCGACTATGAAATAATAGCGATTGACTTATTTGTTTGATCAGTAAATTGGTGCACCCTCTCCTTGTTATTTATTTATTTTATTCATCTAAGTAAATGTTGTTTGTCTGATTACAGGCAATCTTGTGTCAGAGCTCCGACTGGCACTTCAACAAGAGAAAAGGAGGAAAGTGAGAGAAGCCAGAGTTCAGAGCGATGGAGGCTCGCTTTGGTAACATTGTCTTCAGCTCCAAGTTTGACTCAGGGAACTTGGCACGAGTGGAAAAGGTAGAGAAGCCCTTATTAAGCCCTTCTTCTGACACATCCCCGAGTTTGAGTTCCTCTGGGTCACATCAAACCCCTGACTATGAGTTCAACGTGTGGACGCAGCCCGACTGCGCTGGCACAGAGCACGAGAATGGAAACAGGTAACAAAAGTAGCTTTTTGTATTTTTTAATCTCCATGAGAGGGGGAAAAAAGTCTTTTTAATCATTTGTTTCTGCTGGATTTGATGTTTTTGTCTTTCAGATCGTGGTTTTACTTCAGTGTGCGGGGGGCCGCACCTGGAAAGCTGTTAAAAATTAATGTGATGAACATGAACAACCAGAGGAAGCTCTACAGCCAGGGCATGGCTCCTCTAGTCCGCACATTACCAGGCAAAAACCGGTGGGAGAGAGTTCGGGACAGACCCACATCAGAGGTAAATGCACACTCTCTGAACTCGTCAGTGTGAAGATGTGAGCATCAGGAGGCAGTGAGGAGGAGAACTGCCCGCCATGCTATTATTATCTCGCTATTAATACGTCTCTTCCTTCTTTCCGCTGCTGCTTTCTAGATTGTGGATAACCAGTTCATCCTTTCATTCACTCACCGGCTGTTGGTGGTGCGAGGGGCTACAACCTATTTCTCCTTCTGCTTTCCATTCTCTTACACTGAATGTCAGGAGATGCTGCAGCAGTTGGATGAGAGCTACCCGAGTGTTGCTCAGCTCAGTCCGAGCAGGTAAATGAAATGAAAAATACTTTATTAATCCCCAAAGGGAAATTCAATATTGTCGTAGGAGGAGGTCTTGTTCTGGAGGCTGATGGCTGCTGGCAGGAAGGATCTTCTGTATCTTTCAGTCTTACAGCAGACCTGAAGAAGCCTCTCACTGAACACACTGTTGTTTCTTCACTGTGTTGTGGAGAGGGTGTGAAGAATCCTCCATAAAACACTTATTTGCTAGCCTTACACGGCACAATCATGAGAAAAAGGAAGTACATCCTGTTTTAGTTGAAAGCTTTCATGCCGTTCTAAGTCTTGAACAAAATTAACTTCAATACACACACTGTCGTTATTTCAGCCAAAATGCAGACATGATGTGTGAAAACAAAGCACATGCCATAATTCAGTAACTCAGCAGCTGTAACTTCACTCCTTTTCCATAGAACTAGTTTTTTGCATTACATTGAAGGATTTTTGACTCGCTCTCCTGTGTGGCTTTACACACATCTCAAAGTTCACTTGCAAGACTTCAGTTGTGAAGCTCTGGACTTTGAGTTATTACAACACCTTGATTCCTCAGCCATTCTGGTGTTTATCTGCTGCTGTGTTTGAGGTCCTTGTCACACTGCATGAGCCAGTTTCCACCAAGCTTTAGTTGGCAAATAAATGGCCTTACATTGGACAATAGAATAATTCAGTAGAGGTTGCCTTGATGACCCTTTTGCTGCAAAGCCTCAAGTTATCTGTTATTGACTACCATGGTTGGCATTGGGTGTAAGGTTGCTATTACGCCTCTTTGGGTTTTCACCAGTTGTGACACGGTACATGAGGACCACATGTCTCCACTTTGTCTCGTCTTGTCAGGTAGTTTGTCCAGACTCTACTTTGCAAACAAAGGCTTTGTTTGCAAAGCTTTGTTGCCATATTTTTTTTTTTTTTTTTTTTTTAGAGATAATAGCCTTTAATTTTACATAACATTTAACATGCTGATTGGAGTTTTTATTTTATTTCTAAATTTCTCCAAGAATGAAGACGTTACAGTTTGATTTTAGAAGGTACTCACTGAAATGTCCACTGGACAAATTATCGACTGTCTTGACATTTTTCCACTTGTAAATAATTATTATTACTGCAGAACGGTTGTTAGAAATGGACTTATGTTCCTACTTACCTGCCTGCAATCATGTGCCTAAAACATCATGTTTGATGATGTCTTTCCTGCTTGACATTGTGCTAACACACAGCTCAAGATATTCTTTTTGTTCTTATGTGACTGTAGATTATTGCTGGAACCTTTTTTTATTGAAAGTAGCTGAATTTCTTTTGTTTAAATTCTTCTCTGCACAATTTTCCATCAATCTTTCTAATTAATCTCTGTGTGTTTACTTTTAGTGCACCAAGCACTGTGTATTACCATCGGGAGTTGCTGTGCCACTCTCTAGATGGTAATCGGGTGGACCTCCTCACTGTGACCAACTGCGGTGGGATGCAGGATGAGAGAGAGGCTCGTCTGCCCAAGCTGTTCCCTGACTCCGATACTCCAAGACCACACCGCTTCTCTGGAAAGAGGGTACGGCTCTATTAAACATAAACCCATATTATTTATTCGTATAAAAGACCAGTCTGTTGTGCAGTCACTTACTGATGCTACCTTCTGTGTCTGCAGGTGTTTTTTCTGAGTAGCCGTGTGCATCCAGGGGAAACTCCCTCATCCTTCGTCTTTAACGGTTTTCTCAACTTCATCCTCAGAAGAGATGATCCACGTGCGCACATGCTGCGCAACATGTTTGTGTTCAAGCTCATTCCTATGCTCAACCCAGACGGGGTTGTCCGCGGACACTACAGGTAAAAATAAAAAGATCACGTACCATCAGAGCCATATGAGTTTCCTTCCACTGTTGCTTTATTGATACACGGTTTGCATTAATCTAAAGAGCGTACTGCCTTCACTGAATGACCTGTTATACGGTTTATGATCTAAAAATCTGAATCCTGTAACTGGAATAAACATCCCATTTTGGGACATTTTATTGCTGGTTATGTTTTCAAATAACAGCAAAGCAAGGTTGATGGGCTTGTTTCTTGCAGCTTAACAGTTTGTCTTGTGATTTGTAGTAATGATCTTACAGAAAACAACTCTGCAGCGCATATTGGAAGCATCTTATTACCACCCTGTTAAAATATGCATTCAACCCTGACATTGTCTTTGTCTTTTTCACCTAATAAGTCAAAACAAAGCGAGAATTTAATGAAGTAAACACTGTCCTTTCTGCTGTCTTGCTGGCTATGGGAGACATGCAAACATTTTCTCATCTTTCTCCCTTTTTGTTTGGGGAAGCAAAACGTACAAAAGATGTCAACAGTAAAGATTTTTCATTTGACAGAAAAAAAAAGAAAACTTTTCAAACATTACCTAGAAGCCAGATGGAAATGTTCAGGTTTTTGTACTTGTGGTTTTAGTCTGAACACAAGGCTGGTCTGAAATGAATTAAACAAGAGTCAAATGTACTTTGACACTTGTTTTCTTTAACTGCTTTGCCTTAAGTTTGTTATATATGACAAGTTAAAACTACTATGTAAAAGTCCTGAGCTACCTCGTACCTCTTTATATTTTTCCAAAGGAGCCAGAATAACTTAAAATAGTTTTTAGCAACAGGTCTCAAGGCTTTCTAAAGGCCTTCAGTTTTTTTTTTTTTTTTTATCCCTTTGGATATTTGATTTGTTTCTTTTTTTTTTTCTTTTTTTTTTTTACCTTTTTATTTCATTCATTTTACTGACCTGTCAAGAAGCCAATAAAAAAGGGAAACATTTCAAAGTGCAGCCAATATCCAAAGAAGAGCTTTAAAGGAGAAATATTTCTAAAGACTTCTTGAAGAAATTACTGTAAATGTCCTCTGAGAGGATCAAATACTGACTTTCAGACTCCTCAGATCTATACAAACTCAGTTTTAGCTTTCTGTGCTGTATTTCTATTTGCCTGCTCCTTTCCAGCTACTGCTGCTCCAGCTTTGTGTTTCTTGCGGTTGATATATAAACAGACACTGGAACACAAGCCATGTTTACTAGAGGTGGGAAAATCGAATCAAAAAATCGAAAAATGGGATTTTTTTTTTCTTCACAATTTTAAAATTGATTTTTTTGTTTAAAAAAATCTATCTTTTTTTAAATAAATAAAAATAATCCATTACAAAATTTTTGTCATATTTATTGATCTTTTAACTTGTCTTAGGCATTACAGCAGCAGAACAATAATCTGGCTACTGGGTTGTATTTCCCAACTGAAATCAAAAAAATGAAATAAAACAAAAAAAAAAAAAAAAAGTTTTATACATTTTTTTGGTTTTTATTTCACAAAAAATAGCATTATCGAAGAATTGTGAGAATCACAATTTAAATCGAAGCAGCACCCAAAAAATCAGAATCGAATCGGGACAAAAGCATATCATCACAGCCCTAATGTCTACTGTTGCCTTTTATGGAAACACAGCAATGATACAACTACAGGGAAATGTATCATATGATGCAGCAGGGATTAGTGGGAATAAGTGTGCTTTTTTTTTTATGTGTATGCATGCAAAACCAGTCGGTTAAAATTAAATAAGAGGTTATCAGTGTTGTTTTTCCTGTTGATGAAATGGTCACTAAGAGAGATGACTAGTGCCTGTTTACTTGAGTTCCTATTGGTAAATGTGACCCCTTCAGGAGGTTCAGGTTAATCCAGCGTCCCTGTGTCACACAGTGATGTTTTAGAGGTATCAGTGACCCAATGTCAGGAAGCACTAGTTCTCTGTGTTAAGCTATAGCTCTTTTCTTCTAGTGTGTGTGCTGCAAAGAATCACATACAGTGTTACGTTACAGTTGGGAGATTTGTCGTAAAATCATTTTTTCTTTCTCTCTTTTGTTCTCAGGACTGATTCCAGAGGTGTGAACTTAAACAGACAGTACTTGAACCCCAGCCCTGAGCTGCACCCTTCTATCTATGCAGCCAAAACCCTTTTACTGTACCACCACACACACAACCGTTTACACAACACACAGTCCACCACACAGTGTAACAGCATCACACACACACAGCCCATGCCCCTCAACACCAAGCCCACGAATCAACATCTGCCCCCCCTCACGGCCCTGGAAGTCAGCTTAAACCAGCAAAATGCAGAGAAAGATGCACACCCTTCACAGCCAGATGTTCCCATGGTGATGGAAGAGAACAGCTGGACTACCATGGAAATGGGGAAAGGAAACCAGAACAGTTCCCCGAGTTCTTCGGAGACTCTAGCTCCCGTCACTGTAGATGTAACTGTAACACAAGTGGAGGAACCTGAATCAGTGCCCCCCCAGGAGGGGGGTGTTGCTTATTATGTGGACTTACATGGTCATGCCTCTAAACGTGGATGCTTCATGTATGGAAACAGCCTCTCTGATGAGAGCCAGCAGGTAAAGATGCTCATTTCCTGCCTTATCTATACAGTATTGTTGGAATTGACTCATAAAATACCATCAAGGTTTTGCTTGTTGCATCAATTTTCTAAAATTTGGTGATGCTTTCTAGATTTAAAGTAGTACAGCTAATGAATCCT
The DNA here is from genome assembly GCF_933228915.1 of Telmatherina bonti. Classification (NCBI taxonomy): domain Eukaryota; kingdom Metazoa; phylum Chordata; class Actinopteri; order Atheriniformes; family Telmatherinidae; genus Telmatherina; species Telmatherina bonti. The sequence goes on along the minus strand of NC_136614.1, from coordinate 28,033,217 downwards.
TGGATGCATATTGATTTATGCTATTTCTTCTCCTTGTAGGTGGAGAACGTGCTGTATCCAAGGTTGATTGCTGTCAATTCAGCCCATTTTGATTTCCTGGGCTGTAACTTCTCAGAGAAAAACATGTATGCCCGAGATAAAAGGGATGGTCAGTCTAAAGAAGGCAGTGGCCGAGTCGCTATTCACAAGGCGATCGGGCTTCTTCACAGGTATCGCAACAGTTCACGTTCGCTGCTATTATTAAGAGTTTTAATTCTGTCCAAAGAGCCAAGTAGAGTGTATCTGCATCTCTGACTAATATCATTTTGTTCATAATCTGTATAAAAAATGAGTGGCTGCCTTCCTTTAGCCAGGTTCTGCCAGAGGTTTCCTTCCTGTTAAAAGGGGTTTTTTTCCTTCCCACTGTCGCCTCATGCCTTGAGACAACATTGTTGTGAAGGGGCGCGATACAAATAAAGCTGAATTGAACTGAATTGATTATTTTATGTTCTTACCATGTCTCTGTTTTGGTTCCACTCTAGTTATACTTTGGAGTGCAATTATAACACAGGAAAAACCATGAACACGATACCACCAGCCTGCCATGACAATGGCCGCGCAAGCCCACCTCCACCTTCATCATTCCCTCCGAAATACACTCCAGAAATATTTGAGCAGGTGGGAAGAAACAAATGTTTATGTTATTTGTCACATCTTTATTTTCTAGTCTGCTGTTTGTCAGATTCACTGCAAAACCTTTTTGCCTGAAGAATGAACGTACTCGGATCAGGCAGGTTTTTAAGTAAACGGATGCTGTGTCCCAGGTGGGGCGTGCCGTGGCCGTCTCGGCCCTTGACATGGCGGAGTGCAACCCTTGGCCGCGCCTCGTGCTGTCTGAGCACACTTGCCTCACAAATCTCCGAGCCTGGATTCTCAAGCACGTCCGCACCACCAAAGGCCTGAACGCACACTGCAATGCCCCCTCGAGAGTGCACAACAATGGCAGCAAGGCGTCCCCGCCAAAAAGCTTCAACAAGTGAGTTTACATGAGTCTTCTGAGACTAGATGTTGGTTTGGCCGTTAATTACAACACGCTTTTATTCATTTATGTATATAACTCATTGATATCACTACATATATCTGTAGACAAGTCAACAGTAAAGGGGATGGAGCTGCAAGTCTTTACACACTGTACATGATAATGGCGTCACTTTCCCGCCACACTGTTAACTGCTGGGTTTCTGTCTTTGTCTCGACTTTCAGCAGCTTTTTGTCTGGTTCGGCTTCAGAGAACACCCTCAGCCGTGTTCGCTGCAACAGCCAGAGTAGCAGCAGCCAGACACCCTCCCCGAAAATGCACAGCTCGCCGAGTTTTACCTTCGGCTGCCCTCCACCCCGAACTCACACACAGCACAACGGCACACACACCAGCAGTCGTGGAGGCAACAAGACACTCGGGCCGGTCAGGGGTAAGTTGATCTCTCGAGCTTCTGCTTGTGTTGCTGAGGGGGGCGGGGGGGTTTGCTTACTAGTCTTTGGGAGATTCTCAGCGACGTTTTTGCTTTTGGCTTGTTGATATGTGTGTGTTGGTTGGCTTCAGTTTTGCTGTGAAAGTGATACAAAACCTCTCCCAGGCAGGTGATTCATGCATGAGCTGTAATACCAGCATGCTCCCTGCGTTCCTACAGCATGACCCCACCGTCTACTCCGGTCTGTGTGCCTTTTGTCATCTCCACGTGATTATTCCCTTTTAATGAGCTTTCTTCTAATGCAACAATTCCAAAAGGCTTTTTTTTATAACCCATTAAAAATATCTATTTATATTTGCCATCAAGCAAATCACATTCATTCGATGTCTTGTTTGTTTCTATCAGCGTATGTCTGTATGAATGAATGAAAGAAACATTTAACTCATGACTTTTAAACCAGACTCCTCCTAAAATAGATTCTGTATCTTTAATACAGCAGCAGTCACAAGTTCATGGTGTTCTGTTTCTTTGTTAAATAATTAAGAGGTAAACATCCAATATTACATCAGTTCTAAGACATGATACAATTATGGCATGAAGTATTTATGGAGTATTCGTGCTAACTTGGCACACTTCTCCTTTCACTTCTTTATTTTTTCATTTTTAGTGTTTCAGGACTTGTTGTCTTGTTGAAATGAAATATAAACTTTTATCCCAGCCGGAGGTCCTCCTGAGCACTTGGGGGGAAAAAAAAAAAAGAGGTTTTCAGCGTTGTATTTTTCTCCACCAACGTCTTTCTCTGTCGAGACTGATCTTCCAGTCAAAGGAGCCCGCAGAATGATGCTGCCACCGTCATACAGTATGTTACTGTAGGTATGCTGGAAATGAGCTGATGCTCTGTGCCTCATTGTAAAGCTTCAGTTTCTGCTCTGTCAGAGCAGGCATTTATTTTCACAGTCTTACAGGTCCTTCTGTAAGGTGCTGTCATGTCCACAACTTCTTTATTTCTTCTTTTGTAGTAAATCTGACCAAATGACCTAATTGTGAATAGAGCTCAGGATGTTCAGCTATCTGTTTTAGCAGCTGATATGTTTTTTTGTTTTTTTTAAAATTTATAATACTGAAGTCTGCAGATATTCACTTTTACTCTTGGTTTGGTTTATTCACAACAAACACCGTCCACTGTGAGACTTTATGTCCAGGGAATCCATTGTGTAGCGAACCCCGCCAGACAGTGGTGAAGCTTTCTGATGTTTCCAGGATTATTTTATTTAAGTTGATCCATTTTGTGATCTTCCTTAGCCTTCAGGAAACACCGTAAGAGCTACAGGACAGAAACACAATATTAGCTCTTTTCTTCACAAGTGAAGTCTTATTGTTTTAATCATTAAACACACAAACAGCTATCCATCAGCATAATATGTTGACACGAGATAATATAAAGTCTAAATTATATTGGAGGCTAACTTATTGGAAACAGCTTGAAGTTCTGATCTCAGCATAGCTGTTACAAGAGTACTGCACTTGTTAACAAACATGTAAGAGAACACAATCATAAATTGTTAGAACCGAACAGCAGCTTGTTCCCATTCCAGCTAGGCGCTTAATTATCAGAGATCCGAAGCCTTGCAGTACAACAGCCGTTACTTAAACCAGGGGTGTCAAACTCCAGTCCTGGACGGCCGGTATCCTGCAGGTTTTTGTTGTTTTCCTCTACCAGCACAGCTGATTCAAATCAAATGAATCCAGCAGCTTCTTGTCAGCCAAGTTTTGAATTTCGGTCAGGTGGGCTGGAGCTGGAGACAACAAAAACCTGCAGGATAACGGCCCTCCAGGACTGGAGTTTGACACCTGTGACTTAAACAATGCAAATTTCCTCCATTTTTACTGTCAAATTTCTGCTAACAAGATGATGAAACCGAAAGTAAAAAAAAACTGTGCCAAAATAAAAGCCTTTTTAGTGCAAAGAGTAACGTCAAAATAAAAGCTTCAGGAAATGGTTACCATAAAATTGTCTCATAAAGAAGTTGTGTTTTTAAGGGTTTATTCAGCGACCTTTACACATTGAGTCAGTAACTGGCACCAGTATGTTGCAGAAGCTTTACAAGAACCCAAGTGGTGGCGGGATGCATCAAAGCGCTGCTGTGAATGTCATGATGAAGGGCGGGAAGACTCGCCTTTTCATTTTACGGGAAAAAAAGAGGAAAAATCTTGAGAAAGCTGCGTTTGCTTGGTCGTTGCAGAGAACTGAACAGAATCTATTTTGGGAGTCTGAAACATAAAACGTGAAAGACTTGAAAGAGGCTGACAACTTCCCATCTGGATTGTTTTCTTCATTTATGTGTGTGTGTGTGTTTGCACAGTCCCTGCATGTGTCTGAGCAGGCGTGTGTGTGTGTGTGTGTCTCCTTCTCTGTAGACACTAAGCCTCAGGAGAAGAGACGGCCCCACCACCACCGCTCCATCCTACGGTCTCCCAGCAACAGCCACACCCCCTCCCGCCCCCCACTGTCACCCCCTTCCTCTTCCTCCTCCTCCTCGTCTTCCTCAGTTTGTGCAGCAGGCTCCTGTCCCCTCCCGGCCTCCGTCAGTATGACAGGTCTGTACTCCCTGCAGCCCCCCAGCCTCTCCACCTTGCTACCCTCCCTTCAGGCTCTGCCCCGACCCGGGTTGCTCTCCAAACTGAGTCCCCTGCTCCTCCAGAGCCTTCCACCTGCCACCAGTTCTCCCTCTGGGCCCACCCCGGACTGATTCTGGCTTTTCCTGTGAGAACGTGTGTGTGTGTGTGCGTGTGTGTGTGTCTGTGTGTGTGTCTGTATGAATGAACTAAGTGAACGTAAGTGTGGAAGCAGGTGTGGTAAACATTTCAAAAGGCAGTAACCACTACCTGTGTGCGTGCGTGTGTGTGTGTGTGTGTGTGTGTGTGTGTGTGCGTGTGTGTGTGTGTGTGTGTGTGTGTGTGTGTGTGTGTGTGTGTGAAAAATATATGGTGCTAGCTTTTCAAAGTTAAAATGTTTTTGGTTTTACGACAAACATTGAGTCAAAAACCAGTAACCATGCAGTCTCCTGGTGTGTTTTTACTTGCCACAGCAAACTGGATGGTGTGTGTGAATGTGTGAGTTTGCCTTTTGTCCCTTATTCTAAGCAGAAATGTCAGATTTTAACACACAGATGTCAGGATGAGAATGTGGATCATTAAAAAAGAGCTTTTCAGAAAGCGTACTGGTAATAAGCTGAGGTCTATTCCCATGTTATTCTGTTGATCTCTGCAAAAGTGTCATCAGTTTTTAGATCTCCCCTCTTTTCACACACTCACTTGTAAGTGTTAAATGGAGTTGTTGAGAATCAGCTACAGAACAAAGAACATATTTTGTTGCACTTTTTGATGTTTGAACTTTTTATTGCTTTAATTTTCTAGTAAGAAAAATAGGAGACTGCAGAATTAGATGAAGCTGTACGAGTTTGCTTTATGTCAAATCATTTAAGCACCTTCTGGTCTTTTACTTTCTAATTTATATGCTCTTGTTTTTTTTTTTTTAAACAAAGTGCAAGTTGTAGACCTATTGAACTGTCATGATATAATAATTTGGGGTTGGGTTAAAATAGCTCTTTGCTTTACATCGGTTACATTAAATCGCCAGCAACTGGAGAAGTCTGTTTCCATCTGCGAGTCAGTAACTTGTTCTGTCATTACTCTGAAATCTGTGTCATTCCAGTGTCAGACCAACTTCGGTCACGGCATTAATAGTTTTCACTGTGTAGCCTACTGCCAGGATCCCTTTATGGGGACTGTCGCTGGCTTAAATCCTTAATGGCTGATAGAATCATAGAGTTGCTTGTACGCAACAAGGGTTGCTTTATGGAGCTGTTTGCTAACCAGCAATACCATAAAAACCATTTCATTTGGCTTTGTGATGAGTCAGAGTTGTTGAGTATTTATCTTTTTTTTTTATAATAGGACTCCTGCATTGGTGTCCATGTAAATAAAGTGTTTTTTTGTGTGTTTTATCAAACAGATGAGGAAAAAAAAAAAACGTATTTATTAAAGCATACAAGTGTTTTCATGCGTAAACTGCAGCTGGCAGATTTGTAGAAGGGTGCTGATAGTTGTTTTATAGACATAAAATAATGACATTGTTTTGGTGCATAAATTGTGGAAACCTAATGGTTTGTCTGTAAATCCAGCATACAATTGATGATGATCTGTGTTTTAGGACCAATCGTGTCAGGTGTACTGAGGACGCAGCAGGAGTCAGTGCTTCGATCCGAAATAGCTCCCTGAACATCTGGCCTTGCCCTGCTGTTAGCTGCCGTCTGATCAAGTGCTGTGACGCATCGTAGTCTTGGTGTGCCTTTGTTGTCGGCTCTGCTCCCATCTCAGATGTCTTCTGTAGGGTGTTCATCCAGCATCACCTCGTCTTATGCAGAGAAACTTGCCCTTGATAGCTGTAGCGAAAGCAGATTGTTTGAAACTAAACAGCCTAACTTACTGTTGCTTACCACAAAAAATACAACAATTGATAAACATATCTGCATAAGCCGTGTTGGCATACAAATGAAAAGAGGCATGTTTAGCACTTTTGTTGTCATTAATAGATGATAAGAGGAAAAAAAATGAGTCTAAATGCTCCTTTAAGTCAGCGATGCAGATTTTAATGTAGCCGTTCCCACTGCGTTCAGCCGAGCGGAAAAGATGTCTCGCTCTCGTTGAGCATCCTGTAGTTTTATTCTCCTCTCACTGTGAACGCCGACGTCTTCTGTGCCATTTGTTTCAACGTTAAAGTGTCCGTCTTCAATCAAGGTGGGAAATAAAATTTAAAAAAAAACAAAAAAAAAACAGCTTTAGGTGGAAACATTGTACGCGTAGTCACACATGCTTTATGTTATATACACTTTGTGAGAATTGTGCCATTTCCTTGAATGTGGTGCTAACCTCCTCCACCAGACTACAAATGTGCGTTTGTCCTTGTAAAGATCTATAAATATCACCTTTCTTGAATGTGCTACTGTCTTTTACTGCCTTTCTGTTTATTTAACCTCTGGAATAAAAGATATCCTTTTGTGAAGCAAGTCCTGTGTGTGGGTCCTCTGCTCTCTTTTTATTCCATGTGTTTGTGTTAATCGTCATTTTTCAGCTCAAAGTGTGCATAAAAATTGTGTACGCAATGCATAAAAATCTAAATTTTACCTTTTAAATTGATTCAAGCAACTAATGTAGACTAGACGATCTCTCGGGACTTTGAACTTTCCTCATATTTTTAGTTTCTTTTCCTGTGTTCACACGCCTTCATGTTGTCGACAGGCATCAGCTGCCCAGATTTTAAGGCTGGTGGATCCGGTTCCACGGGCAGGTCCAGAATGCCTTTTCCCGTGCGGCCCGGGCGTGCAGGTCGAGGTTTCCGAGCTCTTACAATAAGTCATCCTGCAGAAAGAAGCCGAGAGGTCAGCTTCCCTAAAGCAAGCCTTCCTCAGTTCCCTGATGTGATGTTTCTAATGAGACGCCCTGTAGCATTCTGGTTTTGATTCATGACATCTTCATGTGTCCATCTGTCACAGACGTCTAAAGACACGGGGCCTGAACATATCCTGTCATCCATCACATTTAGCAAGTAAGCCCAGTCTTTTGGATCATTTTTAAGCTTGAAAGTTGAGAATAATGCATCATCATAAAGAAAACCAGGAAATGCTTTTTGTGAATTTGTCCCAGCAGGATATTATATGGTGTTAAACCTTAATGTGCTGTGATTATGGACATTACCCTTTCTGTTGCCTGCCAGGTGTGAGCTGCAGCCCCACATAAGTCGCATCCCCATCCGAAAGGTGGGGTCAGTTGATGTTCCAACACACAATATAAAAACATCGCCCACTTCACATGGAGACAAGGAGGTGTCGACCACCGTGAAGGTCTGCAAGCTGAACCCTGGCCTCCACAGACACCTGGCGCTGTCAGGCACGTACGCACGCTCCTCACTTCGGTGTCCACGTGTCATTTTTTTGTTTTTTAGCTAACTGGATAAAATCTAAACCATGATTACCTGAGTCAGTGAGAGATTTATAACATGCAGGTATCTTGAGAAGTTGATTTTAGCTTTGTCATTTTCTGTATTTAGCTGTACTAATTATTATATTAAAACATAATCTTACCAGAGGCCTAAACTACCAAGTAGGATCAGCATAACCCTAAACTGGACAAAAGAGGACCTGTGTATAACAATACTGGTTTTCAACTCGGTCAGTCAGCCCAGGTTTTCTGATAAAAGGATCGTGGTTAAAAGGTGGAGTTGACAGCAGAGGATTAATCACAATTGTTCATTCCTGATGGGCTGGAAAGCCGAACAGCTGCTGCAGCCAACGCAGCTTTCCTCTTATGCACAAATTGGGTTGAAATTAAATAATAAAAATGCATGTTTGTATAATTGGTGATTCTAAATTTCCTTTAGGAGTGAAGACACCTTCTGGTTCTTTCATTTGTCTCTGTGTTGGCCCTGTACCGGACCTGTCGGGGATGTACCATGCCTCAAACCTGAGAGCAGCTTCCATGTTGATTCCAGCCTGTCAGCATGATAAAATGAAGGGGAAAAACTGTTTTATTTTTTCAAAGCTAATATCACTCCTCTCTTTCCTTCTACAGGTGTGTCAGAGAAGGAAAGTGCCATCCAGCTAGCTTCCAAAGCGCTGCTGGTGAAGAGCACAGACAGAAGTCTCATCTACAGAGCGAATACCATCACAGAGACCACGGCAGAGGTGGATGCTGCACTGCAACAGGTAAACACGGTGAAACAAATGCCAGAAGAATCGTTTGACTGAAGCTTGACGAGTCTGTGTTACATCTTTGAAGGTCGAGGAGCCTGCAGTGCTACCGATGCCCGACGCTGTGAACATATGTGACACGCTGACGCTGTGTGGAGAAGCTTAGGAACTGCACAGAGGAAGAGGAGCTTGATTTTACTGTTTGAGTGACTGTGAGCCTACATTCCTATTCTAATCTCTGAACATTTTTTATTTTACTTCAAAATAACAAGGTGGTTATTGGTGTTAAAGGCCGACTCATTGATGTGCAAAACAATTGTTTTTTTTATACTTACTTACGCAGAGCAACCATGTTTCTTTCAGCCATCCTATGCAGCATTACATGAGAGCCGAGCAGCTTTACTTTTTCCAGGATCAGTTAGATGAAGGTTAAGTGCCTTTTTAACTATATTATCACACTGGTTGGAGTTGTTGGAGGGGTGGCACAACATTTCCAAAATCTGTATTTTATCAAGGATCTGCGAACTTGAAATAATCCCTTTAACATTTCAGCTCTAGCTCTGTACCATACATATCTCCTGCTGTTCCCTCCAACAATGTGATGTGAAACACTATTCCTGTTACACTATGGCCAAGCATTTCATTCAGAGGGTTGTTTGTTTTTAAACCACTGAGCACAACACCTTCTCTTCTTTTTCTGTTTTTTTTTTTTAACCTCATTTCTTTTGATTGTATAATTATTACAAAGTATTTTGTGCTTATCATGTAGTGTTTATTTAAAAGAAAAACAATTGCTATTATGGATTTAAACATCTGTTTTGTGGCACTGATCACACAAAAAATAAAAATGGAAGAATTGTGAAGTTTTATATGTATATATAGTTTATCAGGGGTGGAAAAATCGAATATCTGGAGTTTTTGCTTCACAATTTTAAAACAGATTTTTTTGTTTAAAAAAAATTTTTTTTTTCAAATAAATACAAATAATCGATTATAAAATGTCATTTTTATTGTTTTTATTGATCTTCTTACTTGTCTTCTTAGGCATTATAGCAGCGGAAGATGGTTTGGTTACTTTGTTGTTTTTTCCTAATAGAAATCAAGAAAAATGACAAGCAAAAACAAAAAGTTTTGTATTTTTTTTTTTTTTTTAATTTACAAAAATCTGCAATATCAAAGAATTGTGAAAATTGCAATTTAATTGAGTATCAGGATGTTGTGTGAAAATCTGGGCAGATCAGCAGTTTCTGAAATACTCAGGCCAGTCCATCTTAAGTCATTTAAACCCATTTTTCCTCACTCAGGTGCTTGGTTTGAACTTCAACAACATGCTAAATGCATTTAGTTGCTACCGTGTGATTAGCTGATGTTAAGCTTGTTAACAAAAGTGCTTAAACTGGCCAGTGAGTGTGTTCAGAAAGTTTCGGTTTTATGAGGTCCTGTTCTTGTAAAAGATGACACCAAATCCTTTAAACCCTGTGGAAGTACTGTGGGAAAGCTTCTCTGCAGCTGGCCCAATGGAGGCAATTGAAATTAAGGTCAAATTAATTCAGAAATTACAGTAACTACCTTCGATTTTGCAACCTACAGGAGCATTTTTTGTTCTAGTGTTTTGAGTGAAACTTTAACTCTAAAGTTACTGGAAACTAAAACAAAACAACATCCCAGTGATTCTGATTTGATGAAATGTTTATCACTTGATTAAATCCAGCCTATATTTTTGTTATGCTGAAATAAGTAAAGACTACATACTTTTTGAGGTTTAACATTTCAATTCAGTATTTTTTTCCCTCCTTTTATGCCAATCATTGATATGGCGATTGAAATTGTCCTGTGTTGGAAGTTTAAACTTGAAATGCAAAGCAAAAACCTTAAATAAACTGTTTATGTTAAAGTTTCCGATGGAGTCTATTAATGTAGACATGATTATAACATTAAGTGAACAGTGCAAATGGAAATCAAACATTTTTATTAGAAAAAGAAACACTACTGTGCAAACAAAACAAAATTATCTTCTGGGAAGGAACCAGGATGAGAGGAATGGTGTTTCTCAGGAGGTGGATCTGATTTCCAGCTCACCTGTAGAGAGAACAAAACAAAAAATACAAAGTTGGTTCACAGCTGTTTAGTGAAAGTTGTACCAGGACTTGTGATTAAAGCTGAGGTAGGTAATGTTGGAGAGCTAGCTAGATGTGAAAGTGGCGCCCTGTCTTGGCTCCTCCCCCCTCTGGTTTTGCTCCTTGCATGATCCAAGGCTTTTTTATTCGCAGCTTTTTCTACCAATGATTTTCTCTTTCTGGGCTGTTTAGCGGGAGGAGACAAAAAAACCGAGTCGGTTTGGGGAAATCCTTCCTGCATTTTCTCAGCCATGTTTGCCTTCAGAGTTTCTTCTTCACTACTTTGTATTTTCATCCTAACACTCTTTTTGCAGAATGCAGCTATCAGGTATGTGCTGCGGGAGGGGGAGAGCTGGGAGAGGAAACTTCCGAAATATAAGAAATGAACAACTTCAATTCGGCACGAATGTTTTGATTGGTCAGTTTTTACTAATTTACAGCAAACTATATTTCTTATTGTTCATGATTACCAAATGTACAGACTACTATCAGGATGAGGAACCACTTTACCCAGATAAAAAAAAAAAATGTCTGAGCAACTTCAGCATGGTTTTTCCAAAGGCATTGGTCAAGGAGCAATGCAAAACAGATATAAAATCACAGCAGAGGTAAAGCAAATTGAGTCGATTATAGTGAAGTGTACATATGCACAATTAAACTATTTAAATGTAATTACCTTCCCAATCATTTTGGAGGACTTTACTCCTGCTTCTTGGGGTTATTGACAGCAACATAATGGTACAAGACAACCAGCAGGAACAATGACACGCCAAGCATGTTGGCAAAGATGGCCAGCTGCACGTCAGTCACCATCCTGGAAAGAACAGAGCCAAGGAAACAGAGCACATCTGGTCAAGGGATGTTGGGAGTAGAAGCATCATAGCAGGACTTGTATGAGTCCTGTTCGACCTGTTATAATACATTTTGAGCTTTTTAAAATAAATTATTTCAGAGGGGTAGTTTCACATCGCTGCAGGTCCTGAAAGTATATTAAGTTTCAAAGTTGGACAATGACGCAAGTTTTTTTTTCTTTTTTTTTTTTCTGTGTAGTGTGAGAGTTCTGCTGTATGGAATATAGTTAGTCATTTAGTGTGAAGACTTAGTATTCTTTCGGAAAAAAATAGTGTCAAAGTGGATCTAATTAAGTTGAAAATCACAAAATGACCATGACAGCAATAGGTATTCATGCATATCAAACAGTCATATTTAAAAAAGCTAATTAAGCATCTGATTGGACAGCTTGATACGTGGTCAAGTGGTCGCCATCCACCGTTGAGGGGTAAAGAGAAGTACTAAAGAGAAGATAAAGAGAAGCCTGGGAAATTTCTGCACCGAGCTTTACTCAGAGTACCTTCTTTTAATCTTACTTTTCTATGCATGCAAAAAACTGACTGGATAATTTCACAGGGTCACAATGCTTATCTCAAAACTACAATATGTAATTTGTGAACATCAATTTAAAAATGACAAACACATTCAAGTGTTTGCTGCAAGTTATAAATAGAATAGTTTTTAAAAATAAGTAGAACAAGCATGTGTTTAAAGCACTTATATCTGAGATTTGTTAATTTAGTTTAATACCTTCATGTTACCTAAGTTGCGTTTAAAACCCTAGTCATCAGCAAAGATACATCATTATCTTTGTCAGTATCACTAATCCAACAGGAAATCTCCTTGTATAACAGAATGATTAAAGTATTAGTAGTCTTAATAACCAGCCAGATAATGTACATAATGTTAAAATATAGGTATGTCAATTAATGATGATAAACTAGCGATGTGGCTAACGCGCAAAACTAGCACTGGGTAATTAGTATGGAAAGTTAAAATTAGAGAGCTACGTAAAAAGCTTAAACAAATTAAGAAAATCAATGGAATCGCATTGTACTCAAACTAAAGTTAATTAAAGTCTTTTCACCTTAAATTTGTAGTTTTTATTTCCCGGTTGGACCAATACTCCAGCTGCTCTGCAAAGCACAAGCTAAAGAATCTCACTTCCGGTTTGCGGCCGAGAGCCACGTCACGCTTAGGAGCGCCATAGAAATAGTTTTAATAGATCAGACCTCAGTCGCCAATAAAATCTAGAAAGATCAATAAAGAAATCTATATCAGGGGCGCCACCAGGAATTTTGGGCCCTATGAAAGACAGTGGCATAGATCCCACCACTTGATCGCAAATTCTAGATTTTTGTTTTTGCTTCAAGCTGATAAAAAGAATAGCTTTTCATGGGAATAAAAAAGATCTAGGGCTGTGTTTAACCCTTTATGGGGCAAGTGACTATTTTTGATCACTTTGTTTCCTTTCATATTCAGCGTGACACTTTTTTTTTTGTTAATGTAACAACAGAATGGAGGTCTTGGTTCATAGCAGAAGGACAACTTTAGGATAAATTTTGTAATTTTAAAGTATTTTATTGTGTGCTCTATAAAGGGTTAAATCAGAGTGCATACATTTAACTAGGTTATAGAGCTGTGACAATATGCTTTCGTCCCGATTCGATTCCAATCCAATTTTTTTGGGTGCCGATTCGATTTAAATTGCGATTCTCAAAATTCTTCCAATATTGCTGATTTTCGTATATTGAAAAAAAAGAAAAAAATATTTATTAAACTTTTTTTTTTTTTTTTTTTTGTAAGTAATTTTTCTTGATTTCAGTCAGGAGAAAATAACACAGTAGCCAGACCATCATTCTGCTGCTATAATGCCCAAGACAACAAGTAAAAAGATCAATGAACCCAATAAAAATGACAAAAATTTCATCATAAATTAATTTTATTTCTTTGGGGAAAAAAATAGATTTTTTAACTAAAAAAAAAACCAAAAAAAAACAAAAAAAACAAAACAATCAATTTTAAATTGTGACGCAAAAAAAAAAAAAAAAAACTCCAGATTTTCGATTTGATTTTCCCACCCCTAAGTTATTTTAATATAAATGGTTTATCAATTTATATTACTGCTATGTTATTACAACCTTTGAAAAAAGTATTTATTATTTTTCATGAAGGTTTAATGATTTTCTTATATAGTTTGTACATCTTTTAGGGCCCCTATCAAGTCATGGGGCCCTTAATATCTCCCTAACTTTCCACCCCCATATGACGTCTCTGCTCTCTATACATGTATTTTAACAATCGTAGCATACATTATTAACAGTTTGTAATTATGGTCATGTTAACACGATTTAAAATATATTTACTTTTCATTTTTTTAATCTGTCATCCAGGCCTGAGTGGCGATATTGAGTTTCTGTTAACGTCAGCTGGAGGGTTGCGGCGTCCAGTAGGAGTGGCTCCTGTGGTTCGACATCACCTCACCCGGCGTGAAAGACATAGTTCAGCGGCTAAGCTAGATGTTTCTTCTACTCCGTAGCTAGCGTTAGGATTTATCATTTCCAAAAGAAGATATTTTTATTAATCTAATCACTGAGCCAGACTGTATCACTATGGCTCTTTACGAATATGTCACTCAGGAGCAGCTTGCGGGCTTCGACAAATATAAGGTATGACTAAAAAAGCAGTGAAAGCATGCTAGCAGCTAGCCATTCATCCTACAATCATATGCGTGTTGAGCGGCTAGCTGTCACGATCAGCAGTGCTCCTGAGACAAAATGTTAAGTTGGCTGTAATGCTACATGATGTTTGTTACTTTTTCTGTAAATAAGAGCTGTAGGGTAATTTGGTTACAGGATTTTTATCGCGACACGTGACAATGTTGACTGCACTCTGACCGCCACATCATTAATGTTGTCATCGTGAAGTCGTGCATCACCTCCAAATATGCTTAACCTTAAATCGAAACCTACACTTCAGTCTAAATGCAATGTTCATGTTTTATTTATTATTTTATTTTGATAGGCCTAATCGGAAGTGTTAGTGCATTGTGTTTTTATTTTACACTGGCGCAAACAAGCTAATCGCTAGCGACTCTTATTTCTGCCAATAAATATGTTAAATGAAGGCTTTTTAACAGATTGCTTTTAATCAGTAAAGGGATTTTATTATTCATGCTATTTTTCTACATAAGATTCGGTTTAACACTTGTTATTATTTAAACAAAGAGGGGAAACAGCTATAGGCATTATAGTAAACACCACAGAAAGAGAAACACTGAACTTGAACAGGAGTAATGATGGAAAAGGACATAACGTCAATAAAACGGGGATTAACTTGGGTTATAAGCGGTAGATTAAAGGCGAAGTCATGTTATTAAGGTGTCATAAAAGTAACTATATCTTGTTGCAACCATGATGGAGGGGGTCATGGTGCCATACAGCTCCAAGCACTCTGGCACTGGAAGTGAGAGGCACTGGACTCAATCTTAATGGTTCAGTTTGATGAGAAAATAGTTTGACTTAAAGCTGTACACACATCAGTCATCATCATCATTATCATAACACTTGCAAAAACAGCAACCTTATATGATTGGTATAAGTTTTTTTTTTTTTCACCATTAAGGGAAGTTTAGTTTCTTAGCTTTTTAAAAACCATTGGCAACATCCATTGTAATTCTGTCTGTACATCTCTATTCTTTGTTTACATTTTTGTTGCTCTGTCCAGCTTTCTCTTGGCTTTTATTACAGCTTCAATACCCTGAGCTGTTTATTATTGGATCTGTTTCCAATAATTGGCTTTTAAGTGGGTTTCACTGGTCTCTGGGCAGTGGTTGCTGCAGGACAAGCAAGGAAGATGATTGACAGTGATGGAAAGGACTGTTGCTTCTTAAACCCTGAGGATTTCTCTGTAAACATGCTCAACTTTGCAAATACAGAAGCAAGAAGCCTCAGAACATGAAGATTGCCAAAGACCGTCTAGCTGTATTTTGTCATGCTGTCATTCATTGGTTTGCTTCTCACATCCTCTCTTGATTAACACGCTGCAGTTCTGCATTTGATAGTGTGAAAATGAATGCGAATGAGTGCCTGAGTAAGATAAGGGTGAATATGGTGGGGTTTTTTTTTTTTTTTTTTTGCTTATTTTGGTGATGATTAATCCCACTATTTATTTGTTTTCATTTAAGCATCACACAGCATGATCACATTGCATCTGTAGTAGACTTTCTAAATTAATCATGTTCCACCTTTCCCATTATATTTAAATTTCATGTAAAAATGTCCTAATAGTCTACATAATTAGTAGTGCTTATTTACAACATGTAAGGGATGCCTGTTGTATTGATCGGTATTTGAGGTTCACTAATGTAGCATTAACTACTAAATTACCAACAGAAAATGGATTCATTTAAACTATTTTTCTTTATTTATGAGTGAAGTGCACTAATAATGGTCATAATAATATTATGTATATGTTATCTCTTAATAAGATAGTAATAAAGATGTTTTATATTCTTGTTAAAATAGGAATGCTGGAAACAACCCTACAAAAAGACTGAGACAATCAGTACAGCATGTACTCTTGGCAGCAGCCTTGCACTGTTTAACAGTACATGCATCAGAGTTAGTATGCTATGCTGGATCTCTTACACATTTGTCATGCTTAGATAAAGTTCCAGAGACTGGAGTCATGTTTGTGTGAGTCTGTGCAATGACAAGCCACATAAATGATCCAGTAAACGTGTGACATGTGAAGCCACACAGCCTTTGGATTGGTTTGCAAGGTGTAAAAATGAACGAAATATCCAGAAATGAAAGGTGACATGCTCGATTTTGCACAAACTGAGATGATTTCTCGAAGTCTTCATCAAATATATGAAACAGGCTTTGGTCAAAATACCACATAGATGGACTGAAATTATAGTCAGTGAAGCTACAACCCTTTTAAAAGCAGCTGATTTTAGTCCACGAAGCAAATACTTTATCTCCATTCTCTTTCACGAGTTGTCCTAAAGCTTTCAGCTACTATGCAATTATTATTCTGGACACAAGTCATGCTAAATAATCCTTGTAGCATGTTATTACACAACAAAGTGCAGACAGTGCCTAGTCTGAGACCTCCCACTACCATACACAGTACACTGAACTCACACTACCACACAGAGACACTGTTTTTATACAGTTCATCATCTACAGACGGTTGGTCCTAATCACTTTTTTAGATATAATCTCACCATGAGTCATGTGTTGAACTGGCCAAGTTAGATACTTGAATTTCCCCTCGGGGATGAATAAAGTATCTTTGATTGATTGATTTTAGTAAAACACATTTGGGCTGGCTTGCAGGTGTATATACTATCCAGATTTTACTTTATAATTTTCCTGTCGCCCTGCGATGAACTGGCGAGCTGTCCAGGGTGTACCCTGCCTTTCGCTCAAAGACTGCTGGGATAGGCTCCAGCTTCCCCGCGACCCTGAATTGGATTAGTCGGTTAGGAAAATGAATGAATGAATGAATTTTCCTGTCATGTATTGGCTACTTAAACGCCGGACTTCACCGATGCATTTTAGCTTGGAGCAGTTTATGTTGAGATTTTCTGCAGAAATGGGCCGCTCATCGCCAAAGTTTTTCATTTTAAAATACCAGAGAGGGGTGCATTCAGATCTGTTTTCAACTGGAAAAAAATCAAGGAGTATTAGTGGCTTATTTAATTTACAGAAAACCTTAATAGCAGCTGATTAAAGCTTCTTATTAATAGCAAAGCAAAACTCATGACAACAAGAGATTCATTTCTCAGTGAGGTGCTGTGATACTCGAGAGGCTGAATATATTTTACCAATTCAATTTTGAGCTGTTCCTGTGACCTAAAAGAAACCTGCAAACCTGAACGTCTCGTCATACGAGATCTTATCGGTTCTCATGGCCCAAACAAGGCATCAAATGTATTGTTTCCCCTTTTGCCTGTTTTTTTCTGGAGTTCTGTGATTTAGTGATAGTTTGTAACATCAAACACAATATATTTTACACTAGCAAACATCAAAAGAATGATTTTCTTCTGTAATTTGTTACGTTTAAGGCAAAACTCTCAAAGTGTTTGAACATGGTTGATCCTCACCGGTGAAATTCTGTGTTTGCAGTATAGTGCTGTGGATTCGAATCCCCTGTCCATCTATGTTATGCATCCTTTCTGGAACTTTGTTGTGAAGGTGAGAAAAACTTTTTTTGAAAATTCGGTGTGCACTTTTCATCATGTTGTGAGATTTCCAGTCATCCAGAGACAAACAAATGCTGTCCTGTGAGCTGTCATGTATCTAACCAAAATGTACAGACTGTTGATCACCCACATAATGACTGACATATCTGTTTAAGACTTTGTGTTCCTTTTGTTCCTGTCTGATGGCAAGCTAACATTAAATTCTTTTACTGTCTGTAAACTTGTGACGACAGAAATAAATGTGCACTTATTTAATCTATTACTGTAATAAGGAAGTTATAACTATGTAAGTACAAATGTAAATGTTCATCATGATTTTTTTTTTCTTTCTGCACAGTTTTTACCAACATGGCTTGCCCCGAACCTTATCACATTCACAGGTTTTATGTTCCTCGTCTTGAACTTCCTCATGTTGGCCTTCTACGACTTTGACTTCACTGCTTCTTGTAGGTCCTTTTGCTTTGTTTGTCTTGTGAATGAGGGAGTGTTGTTGAAAATATTTGGCCCTAAAACATAGTGTAAGGCAGCTGAGTCACTCACAGCACTTAAAAAAAAAAAAGTGGGTGAGAGAACATTGGACATTTATTTGTTTATGAAGGGCAAAGTCCAGCACTCGTGTAAAGCCTGTCACATACTCCACAAGAAGCGAGAACTTTTTTCTTGTTCTCGAGGCTCCGAGAAGAAAATGGCGTCATTTTGTTCTCGCGGACGTGTTTGAGGACAGTTCTTGACACACCGGGCTGGCAGAACTTTTTTCTTGCGGGGCTGCGAGAAGTATCGTGTGATTGGTCGGACATTGGAGGTGGGCGTCGTTAACACAGAGAAAGCATGAAGCGGAATTGCTGCTTCCGTGTGTTTGCTGTTGCCGGCAAAACGGATTGTTTTGATAAAACAGCTTATTGAGGTGGTGAGAAAGTATGAACATTTTTACATGTGGCAATAAAACACTCGGACCCAGCCGCGTGCACAACCTGCCCTGCCGCGGACGAAGCTGATCGTTAAATATGAAACTAGAAACTCGGAGAGCGGAAACCTCCGCCAAGCACAATGTTTAAGAATCCTTTTAAAACATTCCTGGATCCAAACGGTGATCCTGATCACCACCAGAATTTAATCAGTTCTTCATTTTTACATTTGCAACAACTCTTGAATATTTATAAAAATCCCTCCGTAACCTTTTAAGTTATCTTAAGCAAAAAGACGCCGGGGAAAACAACCTCCTCGGCGAATGTAACAACCGGGTTCATTGCACATAAAGCAGACATCGCCCCCAGCAGTGTTCCCTCCCCGCTGCAGACGTGCTTCTCGTGTAGTACGTATGGACCAGCCGAACAAGACGTTTTTTCTTGTTCTTGCAGCCTCGACAACAAGAACTCAGTTCTTGCTTCTCGTGGAGTATGTAACAGGCTTAAGGCGGAGTCCCTCTTCTTATGCAGGGAAATCCCAAATCCATAACTTCCTTCACACACAGGAAGCTGCCAGTGTTATCATGTTGAGTCATATTATTAACGAAGCTGAAAACTGTTTCACATTTTGTAATTCAGTGTTTGGTCATGAATAGTTTTTCATTTAAACCCTCACTACTTTCCATCATTTTGACTTAAAAAACATTCCTCAAAAGGAGACTTGAACCAGATTCTTCTCTTGTGTTTTATGTAAAACTTTAACGTTTCAGTTTGGTAAAGTATTTACTGTCTTCCTGTTTCTGCCTGTGATGTGTTGAGCATTTATTCTTTTTGTGTCTCAGCTGTAGGACATGAACATGTGCCTAGCTGGGTCTGGGTTGCTGCAGGGATCTTCAACTTCTTAGCCTATACGCTTGGTGAGTTATAATCTCAGTTTCTGGGTTTATCAGAGCCTTTTGGGAAAACACATCGTTGGATACACACAGGCCTCATTCACTCTCTTCTCTGTAAATGTTTCTTTGTGTTCATTTAGATAAGCACCGTATGAACCTCTATCTATGCAGTACAGTAGCTTATTTGCTCATTCTTGGCATTTCTGGATGCACATGAGATCCCTGAAGTTTTTCAGTCTGGTTTTAAAAATTTGCACAGCACAGAGTCTGCTCTACTTAAAGTCTTTAATGACATTTTGATGTATACTGACTCTGGTCATACTGTTGCACTGGTTTTGTTAGATCTGACCGCTGCGTTCGACACAGTGGATCATGAAATCCTACTGTGCCGACTTGAGAACACAGTGGGCATTCACGGGGCTGCCTTGGAGTGGTTCCGTTCCTACTTAGCAGATAGGAGTTTTTGTGTGAGATTGGGTGACTTTGCTTCATCCTCGGCCCCCTTGAATTGTGGCGTGCCGCAAGGATCAATCCTTGGTCCGCTCCTTTTTTCATTGTATCTGTTGCCGCTGGGGTCTATTCTCCGAAGGCTTGGTGTGTCTTTTCATCTTTATGCTGATGATAGCCAAATTTACATTCCCCTCAAACGTCAAGAAAGCTTCAGTGCCACTGAACTCTTAAAGTGCACTGATGAAATTAAAATTTGGATGTCAATAAATTTTTTGCATTTTAATGATAAAAAAAACAGAGGTTCTTCTTCTTGGACCTAGCAGTGTTGGTGATGCTGTCTCAGTTAACCTTGGATCCTTGTCACAGTTTGTTAAGCCTACTGTCTGCAATCTTGGTGTGAAAATGGATCAGGAACTTAAATTGGACAAACAACTTAGTGCTGTGGTGAAAGCAAGTTTTTTCCACCTGAGACAGCTTGCAAAAATAAGGTCCTCACTCTCAAGACATGATTTTGAAATTTTGATCCATGCTTTTGTAACCACACGGCTTGACTATTGTAACGCCCTGTACTGTGGGATCAGTCAGTCCTCTCTCGCACGGCTGCAGCTGGTGCAGAACGCTGCAGCGCGTCTTTTAACTGGATCTCAAAAGTCTGACCATGTTTTACCAATTTTGTCTTCCCTTCACTGGCTCCCTGTCCGTTACAGAATTGATTTTAAGATTCTTTTATTTGTTTTTAAATGCCTGAACGGTCTGGCCCCTCGCTACCTGTCAGACCTGCTGGTGAGGTATTCCCCTACACGCTCTCTGAGGTCCACAGATCAACTTCTGCTTGTGGTTCCTAAGACGAAGCGTAAACTGAGAGGTGACCGAGCTTTTTCTGTTATTGGTCCCAAGTTGTGGAATAAGCTGCCCCTGTACATTAGACAGGCTGAATCGCTTCTTGTTTTTAAGTCTTGTCTGAAGACTCATTTTTTCTCTTTGGCGTTTGACTAATTTAAAGGGTTGTTTTACTATTAACAATGTGCTGATGCGCCATTATGATGTAAATATGTATGTTTTATTGTTTCCTCTGTACAGCACTTTGGTCAACTTTGTTGTTTTTAACGGTGCTTTATAAATAAACTGGATTGGATTGGATTGGATTGGATTCTAGGACGCACCAATTCTATGGTGTAGCATGCCAAATCACAGGGAGAAACTCAGCTCAAGGCTCCAACAAGCATTACCATCCAGACCTAAAGCAATTCTATGGACACGTAAGAAAAGCATGAGAACAGTACGTCCACTTTCTGCTGATTTCTCCACTTCATGCAGATCATACAAGTGAGGCGTCATATTACAAAGAAGCATGTCTCATCAATGTGTGGTTAAAAGCTGCCTGAAAGTATCAAAACAAAATGATTCACGAATTATGTCTTTTACTGTTTTGTGGTGAAAAGTTGCATTTCACCATTAAAAAAACTCTGCTTTTATTTGAAAAGAATCATGAAGGTTTCTGGTAGTTTCTATGAAGAAGAAGGTATTATGGTGAAGTATTCACTCTTCCAACTAGGGCAGTGACGATGTGCTTTTGTCCCTATTTGATTCCAGTTTTTTTTTATGG
Source organism: Telmatherina bonti (assembly GCF_933228915.1). Lineage (NCBI taxonomy): Eukaryota > Metazoa > Chordata > Actinopteri > Atheriniformes > Telmatherinidae > Telmatherina > Telmatherina bonti. The sequence goes on along the minus strand of NC_136614.1, from coordinate 28,012,004 downwards.
CAATTCAATTTAAATTGCAATTCTCACGATTCTTTGATATTGCTGATTTTTGTAGACTAAAAAGAAATGTACAAAACGTTTTTTTGCTAGTAATTTTTTTTTCATTTCAATTTGGAAAAAACACACATAGTAGCTAGACCATCATTCTGCTGCTATAACTCCCAAAAAGACAAGTAAAAAGATCAATAAAAACGATAAAAATGACAAAAAAAATTTTTTATAATGTATTATTTGTATTTCTTTTTTTTTTTAATTTATTTTTTTATTTAAAAAAAAAAAGATTTTAAAATTGTGAAGCAAAAAATACCAATATTTGATTATTTTGATTTGATTTCCCACCTCAACTACCAACGGTATACTATGTTTGGTACCATTTTGTCTGGATCTTCATATTTTCTCATCACACTGACAATTATTAAAGGTTCTTCTTCTTCACTTCTGTTAAAAATGCTCAGACTCTATTTTAGTGTCTACTTTCGTCCAGTTGCTCATCAGATATTACCTCACAAATTTCTAGATGAATTGAGCGGATTTCCTTTGGACTTGACAAAAACTAGTGTGGTTCTTGTTCAGGGGGAGATCATTTTCTCTGACACAGTAACACACACCTCGATTCTGACACTTCGCCAGTAATCTCCCTTTTTATAAGCTCAAGGTTATTCATCCCTTGCAGTTGTGGAGATGTACTCGCTTGTTTTGGGTATGTCATTTTGGAAAGGAGGCAGATAAACAGGCCAGAAGTTCTGCGTAGTTTCACATAAGTAAGCCCGTCCGTGAAGTGAGCATGGTCTGGAGCAGTTGCTGCAGCCGTGGTGGGAAGTAGGAATGTTTCTGGCATTGACAAGCTGTGAGCTGCCTTCCATCCAGGCAGGTTTTACTGATTGGAGACCTGAAACGAGTTAAGAGACAGAAAATATGTTGCTTTTTTTGTATTTATGTGACTTTATAGAAACAGCCCATAAACATAGCATTCTGTATGTAACAGTTCATGTCTTTGTTGCCTTTTTGTAGATGGTGTTGATGGCAAACAGGCGCGTCGCACCAACTCTTCCACGCCACTAGGGGAGCTTTTTGATCACGGTCTGGACAGCTGGGCGTGTATCTTCTTCGTGGCCACTGTATACTCCATATTTGGGCGTGGCGAGAGCGGTGTGGGTGTGGTCACGCTCTATTACATACTGTGGGTGGTGCTGTTCTCCTTCATCCTGTCCCACTGGGAGAAATACAACACTGGCATCTTGTTTCTGCCTTGGGGATACGACATCAGCCAAGTGGTAAAGACCCACTCAGCTGCACACAAAAAAAATCTCAGACATGTTAAACGCAACAGCTGACTAATTTCCTGTGGAGAATCCTCCATCATACCTGTTCAGAACATGGAGAATCTCGTGATTTCTGTGGCAAGCTGATTGACGAAGGAATGTGTATTATGGTTTGATGTCAGCTTCACCAAACTGACTTTTTAATGACTTTGCGTCATGTTTCATGTCCTTCCAGACAATCTCTCTGGTTTACCTGATCACTGCTGTCGTTGGTGTGGAAAACTGGTACCAGCCAGTTATCTGGAGCTTTCTTTACAGAGACCTTTTCACCTTTATGATCATCGGTGAGTTGCCGTTTGTGTCTGAACGTGTTCATTCGCTTTGCCCGGACAGCCATTAACATTAAAGTGTCCTAATTTTCAGCCTGCTCCTTCACCGTGACCTTACCCATGAGCCTCTACAACGTCCTAAAGTAGGCCCAGTTTAGATGAGCTTCTGTTTCATTTGGTGTTTGCGTTGCCTTGCTGTGACGTTTCCCTCCTTTGTGGATTCTTCAGGGCTCATCGGAGTAACACTCTGAAGCACAGCAGCCTGTATGAAGCTCTCCTGCCTTTCCTCTCTCCCGTCCTCCTCTTTGTCTTGTCCACCGTTTGGGTGGTTTACTCTCCATCCAACGTCCTCAAGCTGCAGCCCAGGATCTACTACCTCATGGTGGGGACAGCTTTCGCCAACGTCACCGTGAGTGTCTGCAACATTTCAGCCTCACATATCAGAAATGTCTGTAGCTATGCATCTAATCATGTTTTTTCTGTGTGTGTGTGTGTGTGTGCGTACCCTCCCAGTGTAAGCTCATTGTGTGTCAGATGAGTAACACACGGTGCCAGCCTCTAACCTGGCTGTTGCTGCCCATGTCTGCGGTGGTGTTGCTAGCTGTGACGGGGGTCTTCACCAATGAGACACTGCTGCTTTATCTGTGGACAGCTGCTGTTGTACTAGCACACATACACTACGGCATATCAGTGGTAAGACCACGCACACAGCATTTGGAAATGCTAATTTATGTGATAGCAGGACTAATGATGGTGTCATGGGGAAAAGTTTCTGTAGGGATGTTTGGACTGGGAAAGAAAGTGGGTGCTGATAAGCACCAGCTTGGTCAGCACCAAACTGATAAAATAACTAATAGATTTCTAAAGCAGGAATTTCTCTTTTGTTGTTCTTTTTTTTGTAAAAAAAAAAACTTATTTTTTTGGGCCACAAAGTGCACTACATTATAAGGCGCAGCCTCAATTATGTAGTCTATTTTTGTCTTGCGTCACACACAAGGCGCACCACGTTATTGGGCGCTTGCAAAAAAAAAAAAAAGTAAAACAAAGTAACAAAAGTAAAACAATGAGTTTGGCTGAACTTTATTCAAAACAGTGCCGGTAGTCTATTTATTTTAAAATACACACATTTTTCTTATCAGCTGTTGTAACAATTCGTCAAAGTCCTCACCTTCTGAGTCGGAATTGAACAGCTGGGCAATTTCGCCATCAAGCACAGCAGTTTCTCTCTCTTTGTTGTCAGTCAGTGTCATTGCTGGGTGGATGTTCAACGATACCGGCTTTTGCAAAAGCTCGGATAACAATCGATGAAAATACTTTAGTCCAGGCATCCACAATCCAAACACATATGGTGGCGCAACTGCCTGATGCTCCCTCCTGGTCTTTGTGAAGGTGTGTTTGCCATCACTGCCATGACACTTGTAACTTAGCTTAAAGCACTCCAGCTGTTGGAGTTTTTTTGTTATTCCTCTCGGGATGATGGCAAGTTCAGAATTCATTGCTTAACTTGATTTTTCACCGTAGCGGTTTAGTTTAGTTTAGTTTATTAAAGATCCCCATTAGCTATAGCAAGTTACAGCTATTCTTCCTGGGGTCCGGCACAATTATAATATCAAAAACAAAAACTTGTAAAAAGTAACACAGCACATCAACATTTCAGTTCAAACCTGAAATACAAGGTATTTACATATTCAAAATCATCTCTTTACATCCATTTTTACATAAGTAAATGCATGTACGTAATGTCCATTCATATTACATCCTATCATGTAAACTATTCATTTACAAAAAATACGCTTACTTATATGGTGATATGCGGTGATATGGGCGCGCATGGAGTCGCGGATCACAGAGATGGTGATGCGTGAAATAAAACATCCGGTCTCTTTACATACACCTCTCTCAGCCACTCTTTCATTTTCTCCTTATATTACGCACCTGTGATGGCAGTAAATGGTCTAAGCAGAGTGCTTACTAAAATCGCACAACATTTTTACTGATTTTGAGATTCAGCACACACATATGGGGGGCACCAGGTTAAAAGGTGCACTGCAGATTTTTGCGAAAATGAGCGGCTTTTAAGTGTTCCTTTTGGCCCCAAACATGCAGTAATAATAATACATTTATATTTTGATCTCTTTCCATTCAAGTCTTTTACAGAAAGCAGAGTAAATAAAATGATTCAAAGTAAAATATTAGTCAAGCAGATGTACGATGTTGAGACTGGATATGAAAGTGCTCCATCTCCACCCAGCTTTTCCTTCACTTTTGAGTCCACAAACATTAGTTTGGAGCAGAAAACTGTCTGATGGGAAACTTTTTCACTGCTGCACCACTAAGCATACGTAGAACGGAGCACATTCACTTTTAGAGATCTGAAACGGACCAGTTGGGAAAAAAAAATAGGAAGAAGTCTTGAAAGTGGTTGTGCAGCAGACATTGAGTTTAACATTATGTAAGTTTTATTATTATTTTCGAACGTACAAATGAAAGAAGATAAGAAGAGAAATTATATGTACATACCTATACATACATATGTACATACACCCACGTATACATACATATACATACTAAGGAAGAAAAAATTAGTAATTATAATATTAATAATAATAATTCTTCATTAATTTCTTTTTGGATGGTGGATGGAAGTGGGAGTACCAGGAGAGAACCCACACATACACAGGAAGAACATGCAAACTCCACACAGAAAGCTCACTGTTCAAACCTCCCACCCCCCCAGCCACAGTGCTGTGAGGCCATAGTGCTAACCACTACGCCACCATGCAAATCAGTGCAATAATTTGATATTTTTTCATTACAGGTGCAACAACTCAGTGGCCACTTCAACATCTTTGCCTTCTCCCTCAAGAAGCCCAGCAGTGACTGACAGGAGGAGGAACGAATCGGCTTGACAGAAGCAGAGGTTTAGGCTGATCCTCTCTTCGACTTACCGACACTTCACTCATCACCACGGGAACCGCATCCCCTCCCCTCCATCCATAAGGACACTTAAAGTGGAATGGACTGTGGGCTTCTTTTCACACATGCAGACACACACATTGGACACACATTCCCATACCAACTGACCAAACTCTGGCCTCAGCGATGGGGCGGGCCCAGGGGCTCTGGCTTCCGTCACCGGTGATTGGCTAACTTGATTGAGCCAATGAGGTGCAATTGTTTCCTACGGAAATGTGCTTCCGTCGTTAGGACAGCAGCCTAGGCAAGCCATGAAAAAAAGAAGAAACACACACACACACATGCATAAATTGTGCATTTTTGTGAGGGGGGAGAGGCCCTTATTTTCCATGGATTCAAGATGTCCTTATCCCTAATCACAATGACAGCAACTAAACCTGATGTACCCTCACCCCTGAAACCAAGTCTTAGCCCTCAAGCAGCCTGTCTTATTTGACAGGATTGTCCAAACTACAACCACCCGCCCCAAGATCCAAAACCTGTAAGTCCTCACAGAGATGGATCACACACACGAACGGATACATTTACGCTGCTTTTACGCAGACGAAATGAATTTCATGGCAGATATTTCAGTACAAACACAGCCGCGGACATGAACACACAGTTGTACTCACATAGTATTATGAATGTATAATATGCCTCGAGGAAATGTTCTTTCAGTTTAATTATATGAACAGGAATGCTTCAAGAAGTGTTTGTTGAAACCTGTTTATTTGTTTGTAAATCATCAAATGGTTTGCATTTGGAAGTCTGTGCTTCTGTTTATAACGGCTCATATATGTAACAAAGGTGTTGGGGAGTGGGTACTTTAATTTTCCAACTGAGACAAAAACTTAAAAAGATAACTTGCTGCAGTGAAATGTTTTTGACACTCCCCTCCCCGCGGTGTGCTCTGTGGCGGCAGCTGTCATAAGCAGAGTTGATAATCCACTAACAAGCAAGAATTGATCAGGGTAATCTCTACTAACCCTTCTTTTCTTCCTCCTCTGTCTGAGCACCAACCTGCTCTTCCTTCCCTCTGAGGTGTCGTGTTTTCACGCCGATTCGTTCTTTTGTTTTTATATACATTTTTATACACGTCTTTGGTGTGATTTTGTCTGCCTCCACGGCAACAGTGGTGCATGCGGTTTTAAAGTTGCGCAGCGCTTGAATGATGAGCGTGTCCAAAAGCCGTTGAACGGAGCGGACTCGCTCTGAGGGAACAAGCCTTCGCACAGGACAGCGCAGAAGCTGGAAAACCAACTGCCGTCACTCAGATATTATTCCACCTTCTTACATTTACTGTCTTAGAACTCATCTGGTTGCAGTTTTTCAGTGTCTGAAACACTGTTCGTTTGGATGTTTCAGGCTTTTGTCTCCAAGATGGAAGAGAACAGTTGTAGCTGTTTGCTTAGAAAGTCAAGACAAGCCTTGTTTAGTCTGACAGCTCAAACTATGCTACATCAGGTTGTCATTTGGAAGAAATAAGCTTTTTTTTGTGTGTGTACTTGTCTTTATATCTGTGAGCACATTTTTCTAAGTTGAGGTCTGAAGATTGTCCTATCAGGGAGATTTTGTTTGATGGACTTGGTTGGCCAAGGGATCCCCAATCCTGGTCCTCGAGGACCGGTGTCCTGCAGGTTTTCCAAGTGTCCCAGCTGCAACACACCTGATTCAAATCAGTGTATATTTAGCAGACATGTGCAGAGCTTGAGTCTGAGTCAGGTGTGTTTCAGCAGGAATACTTGGGAAAACCTGCAGGGCAGCGGTCTTTGAGGACCAGGGTTTGGGATCCCTGGATGGCCAACAAGGTATGAGATCATCTGCTGGGAAAACTTTTGACTCATCTAGGAAATGGTACATCCAGCTGGAAGTTTATTTCTGTCAGTCGTCTGGAAAAATGTCACAGTAGCAAACATTTTACATAAAAATGATCGTGGTGTTTAATTAAAAGTTATATTGGAAACATTTGGTTTTACAACTTTGCAAATTCAGACATTTTGTACATAAACAGTTACTGAGCAGCACTGAACATTTAGACCACACACAACTTTGCAGCATCCCTGTATTGCCAGGATGAACACAAAGATGTGTAACTGTCTTTCTTTCCAGCTATGTAACCCTGTGTGGTTTGCAGATGGGAAAATTTAAAGTCCTGATTACATTACAATGGTTGAAATGACGGCTTTCTTTCTTTCTTTCTTTCTTTCTTTCTTTCTTTGGGACTTGCAATGAGACAACAGCTGTGATTTCACCACCAGAACAGTGTCTGTGGTGGGTGTATGCACTGGCCAAGTCTGTACAGCTCCACATGTACATGTCTTTTCAAGTATGAGTGTTTTGGCTGCATGTGTGAGTGTATGCATAAACATGTATTCATTTTTATTTAATTTTATTTTAAAATAACGGATGGGATTTTAGTCTGGTACAGGGATCCCCAACCTTTTCCTCAAGGACCGGTGTTCTGCAGGTTTTCTAAGTGTTCCTGCTGTATCACACCTGACTCAGGCTCAGACAAGCTCTGCACATGTCTGCTAAATACACATCGACTTGTGGTGCAGCTGGGACACTTGGAAAACCTGCAGGACACCGGTCCTTCGAGGACCAGGACTGGGGATCCCTGGTCTGGGAGGCAGATTTCTCCTAACACGAGGCACATGACTGATGCGATGCCACTCAGCACTGCAATTTACAAAGCTGTCTACGTTGCAGCGTTTTTACATTTGTTGGCGTAGTTTTTTTTTTTTTTTTCTTTATGTTGAAAAGTTTTAGTTTTGGGGATTTACTGTCTGACTGGATCAATTGTGAGTCTTTTTTTTTTTTTTTTTTTTTTTTAAATATGGTATCATTTGGGTAGGAGTCTGTGGGTGTGAAGATCTGCACCCGACTGTAAACGCTACAAATACTGAATGCAGTAAAGGATTTCATACCAGCTGTTACCTGGGAGAAACAAAAAGTGCCATTCAGTGAAACAAAGAGTTTGTCATACAGCTGGTAGATGTTCCTTATTTTATTTAAAACTGTTTTCATTTTACTTATTTGGTTCCTAATTATCTTCTTTTTCACTTTTTTTTGTGCAATTCTCAGTTTCACATTCTTAATTACCCCTGGATCAATGAATTAATCTGTTGTATGAAGCTGCTCTGGAAAACACTCCAGTGCTTTGGTTGTGGTCATTTGTGGCGTTGTATTTAACCAGTGAAAGAAAGGACTGTCCAGAAACAAATTAAAAAAAAAAGAACTTTTCAATGAGTTTCGCTGTGTTTAATGCAATCCCAGCACCAGGACACAGTACCAGTTCACGCAGTTGATTGGGCTGGGCGAGCCCCATTTATCCAGTGATGTTTGTAATTATAAGAGATCCAGTTATAGATTAATAGATAGAAAGATTGATGAATACTTTATTCATCCCCAGGGGGGAAATTCAGGGTTTTCCAACAGTTCCTTTAAAAAATAAAAAAGATAGATTAACATTAAACAGTCTAATTGCAGCTGGAATGAAGGACCTTCTGAACCTCTCAGTCCTGCATCCAAGAGAGATCAGTCTCTCACGGCAGCTGCTCCTCTGTCCTGCCAGGGTATTGAAGAGGGTATGTTTTTTATTATCCAAAATACCGCAAAGTTTTCTCCTCATCCTCTGCTCCACCACAGCTCTGACAGGGTCCAGACTTCTGCCCAGAACAGAATAGCCTTCCTGACCAGTTTGTCCAGACGTTTGCAGTCCTTGTTTGTAATGCTGCTCCCCCAGCAGACACCAGTATAAAACATCACAGTGTGATGACTGTGTGATAAACATCTGCAGCAGGTCACTGCTGACATCAAAGAACCTAAGCCGTCTGAGGAAGAAAAGGCGACTCTGTCTCTTCCTGTACGCTGTATCTGTATTGGCTGACCATTCCAACCTCTGGTCCAGAACCACCCCCAGGTACCTGTAGGTCTTCACATTCTCTGTTTCCTCTCCATCAATACAGACTGGCTCTCTGTGTGATGTAGATCTCCTGAAATCCACCACAAGCTCTTTGGTCTTGGAATTGTTCAGGAGTAGACAGTTCTTGTTAGTCCAGTCTGTATAAAGGCATTTACCAGGTCCCTGTACTCCCCTTCCTCTCCACCTCCCACACATGCCACAACAGCTGTATCATCTGAATACTTCTGTATGTGGCAGGACTCTGAGTTGTATCTGAAGTCTTAAGTCTTGTGTGTGAAAAGAAAGGGAGCTAAAACAGTTCCCTGTGGGGCCCCAGTGCTGCTCTCCAGAGTTCCAGAAACACTTCTCCCCATCCTGACATATTGTGGTCTTGATGTTAGATAGTTCATAATCCAGGATGTCAGGGAGGGGGCCACCCCCTTATCTACAAGTTTATCTTTCAGTAGGGGAGGCCTGATAGTGTTAAAAGCATTGGAGAAGTCGAAGAACATGATCCTGACATAAGAACCAGGCACTTCCAGGTAGGCATATGCCCTGTGTATATACAGATGGCATAATAATTACACAACAGTTATTAATTAAATAACATAATAATGAAATAACAGTTGTCATAATTCAATATTTTGCTTGTAATATTTGGAAAAAAGAAAAACACTTCTAGTGAAGAGTTACGATATGACAGGATACTCTGTTAATTACAAACTGTCACCTTGGTGACTGTTTTGGGGGTTTTTGTGTGTGTATGTTTGTTTTACTTGCCGTGTAATTAGTATCTTAGACAAGGGCAGGGCCCAAATCTCGCCAGGTAATAGTTTTCATTGTTTACATGGTTAAAACACCACAATGGTGTTTTACTGATTTAGCGTGTCAGTATTGGATTGGCTGAGGTGTGTTTTGTGGCCCAGACAAGTGTTGCAAACTGGATACTTTCACATCATTTTCTGTAAACCCAGTTGGCTGTGTGTGAAAATCTGAAAAAACTCAGCCCAGCCTGTCTGACACAACAACTGCATCCCCTTCCTTCCTCTTTCTGATGTTAAGATTGAACTTCGAGTCATCTTGACCACGCCTGCATGACTAAATGCAGTGAGTTATGTGATTAGCTGATTGTCATTATTGAGCAAGGTGTATCTGAAAAAGGCTAGTGAATGTGCTGTATTTAAGCTTTCTAAAACCAAATTCTTTTATGTCCTGGATAAAATTAACAACTTCAAGCTGGTAATCTTTCACCTCTTTTCTTCTGATACAGTGATTTCTGTCAAATCTTCCATTAAATTGATGTAATGATCTCAGAGTATATAAGCCAAGTTACATAAAACACACATTTGGCTTGTAAAGATGCAGCTCAAACAACAACCAACTGATTTCTCTCAAATGACACTAAAAAGTTACCTTAAAGATGACACACTAAAATCATTCTCCCAAAATGGTCTGAATATGATCGCTGTAAGGTTAACAGTATGAAGAGGAGTGTTCCAGCTGATTGTGTTGTGTCACACCAACAAGAAGGGAATACAAGCATTAAGAAAAATAGTCAGGACCAGGCAAAAGGTTTCCCAGTGACATATTAATGAAACTTGAAGTAGTTGTGGGTTATTAGATCATAAAGTGTCTTTTTCAGACATAGAAATGAATAGTTGCCCATCTCATAAATTTTTGCAGCTAAGATTTTTGCCTTCCCAATTATGCTTTGCAGGCCTTCATTTATGTGCAGTTCTTTCAAAGTCACACAACAGCATTTTGGTCAGATTTAAGTCTGGATCATTGAAACACATTGACTTTTCAGTCACTTTTTTTTTTTTTTATAAGCATAACAGTTAATCCAAAACATATCCAGAAAAAATAACCAAACAAAACACAAACAAGTTCAAATAAAATGTGTTTAATAAAGCCTCTCACCTCAAACTGCTTAGGCATTCTTCACTTTAATCTATCGATAAAAAACATATTTATTTAAACCAGGAGTGTCCAAAGATCTGTTATCCTGCAGGTTTTTTTATGTTTCCCTGTTCCAACACATCTGGTTTCCTTTAAATGCATCCAACAGTCTACTGCAGTTCTGCACAATGACTAATTAATTTAAGTCAGGTGTTTTGAAGCAGGGATACATGCAAAACCTGCCAGATTGTGGCCCTCGAGGACTGGAGCTAGACACACCTGACAATTGAGTTAACTATCTCTTTTGAAAGTTAATTTCATTTGACCTTTTTAATATCTTTGTCCGTATTATTCCATAAGATAATTTTCTTTTCAAGAGATGCACTGTCCCATTCTAAATCTGCTTTTATTGAAGACTTTTGTTCCCTTTAAATGATATTTACTCTGCCTTGGGGCATTTTATGCCTTATGATCCTTCTCAGATTGATAAGCAGCAGAAATTACTTCTCCAAGATAACTGCTGGTATGTTGCCACCTTGACGTTGTGTTTACATCCACATGGATGCTCCAGAGCATCAAACATTCAAAACTTTGGCTTTGATGGATGAACTGTTACAAGTTATTATTTGATTATTCTTCCTCTTCTTATCTAAAAGGATTGATATTTCTTTTAAACATCCACAGAAGGTACATTTAGATTATGAGAGAATATTTCCAGTATTTGCCCAAATCTGTGTAAATGTCCAGCAGATGGAGCCATACATCATTATATTTCTGCATCATGCCCTGCTTTCTGCAGAAGACTTTGGAGTGGAAAGCCTGTTTATATCAGACTAAAATGGGCTTCAGAGGTAAAGTAACAGTTGGCATTTTTATAGTCTTCGTTTCAGTATGAACAACATGTGCTGAACTTAACACCTCTGACTCATGTGGCTCTGTTCTCTTTTACAGACTTCATTAGTAACTGATATGGATTCATGTCAGCTAGTTTGTCTGCCAGCAATAGCTTGTGTGTTTTTGTTTTTGTCATCTTCACACACACAGAAACCCTTTAAACAGTGCCATGGGTGTCATAAATCTAAGAAATAAAGTTTAAACTCAAAATGAAACCAAACTTCCAAACAGAAAAATCCCGAGGTGATGCTAACAGAGATTAGTTTAGACTGGCGAGCTTGCTGCTAAGAAGTGATGGTATGTTTGAATGTGGGTCCTGCATCTCTCTAACTAGTCCAAAAATTTAGTGTGTGTAGGTACTAACGTCTGACAAAAAGATCCTTTTCATCCAGAAATTCTTATCATGAATTATCATTTATCCAAACAATGACCAGTGAGCGAGCATATGTGTGCATGTGTGTGTGCATGTATAGCCTACACATTCCTTGTCACGATGAATCAACACCAACATAATTTTATCGCAACATAGTTGACCCTAAAGTTGTCCCTGTCAGCACTGAATGGTACCAAAAAACCAACTTCTCTAGCACCCTGCAGTGATGAAAGGATACATGAATGTATGGAATAGCTGAAGATAGCTAACTCACTTTTCTACAGAAGATAATTAATCCCATTAATAATTTAAACATAGTGGATTTAAATGAGGGTATTAAGACTAATTACTCCTCATTAACGATTATCTGCTGAAGCTGGTGACATATTTTCAATCCTATATGCTCAGATTAAAAATTAGATGAAGAAAAATACAGTTTTTTCTGAAAAACTTTGAAATTTACTCTTTTTTTATTTGCATGTTAATTGAGTGTAGGTTGTGTTGAGGTTAAAGTGGCGACGTCCCCTCTGGTTAGGACGTCTTTTAGTAAATTAGCTGGTGTTGATCCCCAACTGACAGTTAATCAGACGTGGCATCAATTAAACAGCATTAGGATCCCATTACTGTCCTGTGGCACTGGACGTTTTGTGCGCCGCTGACCCCTGTGACTCATACACACTGTCATGGCGAGCAGTTGGAGCCTAGTTAAGTGCCACGCCACCCTGGACCTGTACACCCCTCGCTGGTGAGGCCATGCTTAATTATGGATGAGCATCATTAGAAACTAGACACGCTGGAACATAGGCTTGCCCACATTGACAAATGCACACACAAACTATCAGATTGGCACGGCGATTATCCTCAGAGACACCCAAGACTATTGAAGTGCTAATGGCGTAATAGCATCAGTTTCATTTTATAACGACTACACCTTTAACCTCTGCGCCCTTTTCATAACCACCTCAAAGCGTCTCCTTTTTAAGCACTTTTGTCTCTTTCACAAAGACAGTCATGTTTTTTTTTTCTGGCTAAAGTCATTACATTTTTTCCTAATAGTTAAATTTGTGGTTATCTCACCCAGACAACACGATATTCTCATCCATTGTATCTGGAAGTTGATGGTCAGGGTTAATGAGGATGTACCCTTTTATGTTACCTCTTAATCCTCCACAGGTTTCAGGTTGGAGCAGGCAGGGCACATCTCTCATCAGCTATTAACACAGGGATTTAGCTGCAGCACATTAAATGATGACACACACACAAACAAATGAAGGTTTCATCTTACGTAATGGAGTCCAGACAACCGGATTGCAGGGAGCCTCTTTGTTACCACCCTATGATTCTACTTTTATCCTATGGGGGTTGTTACATAAAATTGGTTACCTAAAATGCAACTGCATGTGAATGCAAATAGACCAGAACATGTACCCATTACACTATCCTTGGGTAATAGATACAGTTTTACTTATTTCTTCTTTTACAAGAATGTGGTCATGTGTAATGAATGACTAAGTGATAATAATGACAAAGGGACATGAGAGACCAATCTATGACATAACAGACACAGAGCATAAGTCTTCTTGTGCTGCTGTAGATTGTACATACTGTCCAATACTCAAAAGTCATCTTTGTATTGAAGTGCTACTTTGTTTGTTCAGATGTAGGCAATACAAAGCAGCTCATTAGAAAATGTCGTGCCAACACTGGTTTGTCACTTAGTTTGTCATTTAAGAGACCAAAAGTAAAAATGATCTTTAATATATGTCTGACTGCTCTTTTATTTTTTAAGTGGTACTGACAAGTTTATTAGCTGACTGGACAACAAGCCTGTGTAAATAACCAACTTTACAGATCGCAGCCTAGTTGAATAAAGTAATACAAAAAAATTTTAATGACATATTTATATCTTCCCATTAAAATTAAGAGACTAATTTTCAAGATTTCCCCAATAAGTAACTAGCTTAACAGGCTAGAAACTAGCATAAACAGAAACGGTTGCTAACAGACAAGTCCTGGCGTGTTTGGTGTCTTTGTAAAGTCAACAGGACAAACTGTGCCATGGATGATCGGAGGCCATTTCCATGGTCTATTACATAATGCACAAGCTGATGAAGATGATGGAGGATTCTTCACACCCTCTCCACAACACAGTGAAGAAACAACAAAGTGTGTTCAGTGAGAGGCTTCTTCAGGTCCGATGTAAGACTGAAAGATACAGAAGATCATTCCTGCCAGCAGCCATCAGCCTCCGGAACAAGACCTCCTCAAATTAATTATATACTACAATGTTGAATTTCCCTTTGGGGATTAATAAAGTATTTTTCATTTCATTTAATTTCATAACACTTCTAACTTTCAGTCAAGTCCACCATCATCCTCCTTTTAATGCTCATTTATTAAGATCACCTGGAAAAGTGTGCTCAGTCAAAAGAGTTAATGGTTTTACCCACTTTAACATTTCCCATGTTTCATAATCCTCATCTTCATCACACATAAGAACTGTGCGTCAGCATAAATTAAAAAAACAAATAAGGCTCCAACTGTCTGCTAAAATCCCTACATTAGCCTGTTAATGTTAATATGAAGGTCAAATCAAGTCCGTCAAGGCTGATTAAAGCAAGTCTTAAGACTTAATGGATAATTAGGTTCAGGACAACAGATCAAATTGTACCAGTGTTCATTATTTAAGTCACTTGACAAAGCCCTTGTTAAAGGCACATCCTTTTCAGAGAGAACAACACTCAGTGTAGCATGCACACAACAGTCTTGGAGCCATGGATCCATCTTTATGTGCAACCATGCATTATTAATTGATTTTCCATACCTTTTTTGTCTAATTTCTTTTATACATGGTCTACTCAGATTCGGTTCCGTTGACATACAGGATGCTTGTTTAGGCCAGGCAATAACTCCAACATGCAAAGCAAATGTAATATGTATGTGTCAATTTTTAGATGTAAGAAGGTTCATATGTTTTTTTAAGAATAAAGAACAGTGTCAAGGTTACTCCGAAAAGACTGATTAGTTTTCTGGGTTTTGTTTTTATTTTAAGAAGTAGAACTTGAGTAGTCTTGTAAGCCTATTTATATCAACAAGCTTCCTGTTACCCCACTATTCTTGCTCAGAGTATTGTCATTGTGAACTTTGAATGTGTGTTTATCTCTAGTACAGTATCAGAGCTTACTGGTTCATATCGCTGTTAAGTAGCATGAGATGTAACTGGAGTGGAAGATATGTCCACCTCAGTAGGCTCAATCTGTCCTCTTTGGGTACACTTGGAACAAGCACCTCACACACACACACACACACACACACACACACACACACACACACACACACACACACACACACACACACAGTTGAAAACAAAGTATTAGGTGACTGGGTGTAAATTATTTAGCAGCAGCGATGAGTACCATGAAGCAGTTACCAGATTCCTCCACAGCTTTGCATCTGAATATTGATGATCCACAGGCCTAGAATTGGGGAAGTAAGAGTGATGTAGAAGTAGAATTGCAAAAGATTTGGGGAAAAAGATATTGCTAACATTTGTTTAGTTTTTAAAATGTGAGATTTTTTTTTAGCACATACTTCACATCCAAGTGGGCAATGGGATGGCTTTTTGCAAAGCAAAGCTGATACATAACAAAATGCTCAGGTAAAAGAATCATCAAGCCTGTGGTTATTAGAATTAGATCTAAAGAAATGAACAACTCCTACAGTGATGAAAAGTGATATACATTCTGGTTTTTGTCCAAAGAACAAACATTCAGATAAAACTTTTGAAGTCAGCCCATCACTGTACTTAACACATAAGCCTACGTGTTGGCACAACTAGCTCCACTAACATAACTAGTCCCCCCCGCCCCTTCCCCATATCCTTTGAATTTACATGGTGATTTCAAATTTGTTTTATTGATCTCTTGCTTATGGTGCTCACCCCTGTGATTGAGAGGCAGTTAGTTGGTTGCTAGCTGCCACATGTTAAAGCAGCTAATGTTCCCAAACATGTGCTGATAAATGTAAACTCTAAAAAAAGGAATAAAAAATGGTTGTACACGAACACATGAACTTATAGTTGAACATAGGTGAACTTTGCATTTTTATTAGTGACTTGTTTCCACACTGATAGTATCATAAAACCTAGAGACCCTTTCAGACTGAATGCAACGATGCGCTTGTTGCTAGGTTTAGCATACTGGTCACCAGAAAAGCTGAAAAATGATCATACATGAGAACATGCTCAAATAAGAAACAAAGTGTCAAGCCTTTCTTATCAAATGTTGGTTTGTAAACAAAAATGTCAAATCTCCCAACTAGGTAAGGCTATAAATGTGACATAAATTTAGATTTTATCCAAACTAAAAAACACCATCAGCTGAAACTCATTAGGGTGGCTACAAAACTTTAGACCACTAACACAACTATGATGAAACAGAGTAGCTAATCATTGGAATATTTCTTGTTTTAAAAACATTTCTAATGTACGCTAGTTTCTCTTCTTCTTTTTTGTTAATTTCTGATACTTTCTTCTGTAATGGAGAGGCTATTACTACTTAGCTAGCTGCCCCATGTAGACAAACAGCTAGCCTGATGCCCACAGACATTTGCATTTAAAGCTTCCACGGCTCTCATTGTAAATAAGATTAAATAAGCAGGATACAAGCATTTCACACTGTATCATAAAGTCTAATGCTGTTTTGTAAACACCATAGTTTTTAGTTTAAATTCCCAGCAGAGTAAAGAGTTAAACACTGTTCTTCTGGATCTTTTTCCAATTCGTCACAATGAAATCCATTTCAAACACAATCCTTAGTGGTCCGTTTTGCGTAGCCTCAGTCTAATCAAATCAAAATAACACGAAGCACAACAAGAAATACCTAAATAAAACCCAGGTAGAAAATAAAAAAAAAATATTTACAATTACACCTTTAAACCTGACTAAAAACATATATTTATAGCCTGATTTGAGCTCTTGCAGCAGATTTCCAGAGCACTCGACCATAATGACTAAACAAACAACTAGCTGATTTCACAGCATGAATAACATTCGGAGACCATCACTTGATGAAGGGTCTAATATATTCAATGAGCAGTAAGCATAATCAATAAATTTTAATGTCTAAAATCTAACCACAAAACCACTTAGGACAGAAAATGCAAAAATGAAAGAAAGAAGGAGAATTTTTTTTTTTTTTCCCCAAATAATATTCAGCTTATAGTCTTATGATTTCCATCACCATCCATCCTCTGAGTGAGGGCTTTTTATTTTGTTAAGAATGATTGAAACATTTTCTGTTGGCATCTAATATTGCAGAAAAAGTGCAAAGGGGTTCTGACAATATAGTTTTTTTCAACAAAGATTAGTGTTTGCTGTTGGCACATGAATCAAATGCATAAAAAAAGTTAAAGCTTAGAGTCCTACTTTAACCTAAAAAAAGCCTAATATTTTGTGTTATGTTGGTTTTCTTTAAACCTTTATTAAGCAATAGCTGAAAAAACTAACAGAAAATCGCTAAAAATGACACAGTGGAAGTTAGATTTGAATTTACTTAGTCTTTTAGTGTCAGTCTGAACATTTAATGAAGATTAATGAATACACTGAGGACTAAAAGTCAGGTTGCAATATGCTCAAGTTTTAATGGTTGTTATGAGATCTGCCAAACCATTGGTGCTGACGATGGAATTTTACCCATGAGCTAATGTTCAGAGTTGGACATTTTGGCACTGCAGCATAAGTTCAACCTTCATGCAATTTGTTTGTGCTGGTGTGAACAGTGTGAACAGTATGAACAGACCTGTTACAGTAGAGAATAATAGCTTTACTGCTGTGTAGTTTTGTAGCTGCCATTTAGAGTTATTTAATCAAAATGTACAAGAGCACCATTGCACCTCCTTTCATCCTCCCATCTTTTTGTTAGTAGTCCATACTGTGTAGCTGATTCTTCCTGTCACTTTTTCCCTGCAAAGCAGCAGGAAGTAGCGGCAGATTCAGATCTCCAACCCGCCGTTGGACAGATGAACGTAACTGAACTGTGTTCCTCTTGGCTCCATTAATCCCTTCTCCTGCCCTCTCTCCTCCTCCTGCTGCAGAAAGATCTTTTCTCTTCCCCCTCTCCTGCCTGAGGCTCTTGATGGCCAAAGTATGTTGTCTCTGTGAGGGGAAAACTGGAGGTTTAGATCCATTGACGAGAAGTCTTGGTGGCCCAGGTCGGTTGAGTCCAACCCATGTGATCTTCCTCCCCCGTCCATCCTTTAACCCCACATTGCGCAGGTTAGGAAGGGGAGCAGAGGGTGATGCCTGAGTTTTCTCTATAGTAGCCAAGTGCCCTCTGTCCGAGGAGTGCGTCGTGTGTGCGCCAGCATCCAGAAGCATTCGGGGAGAGATGCCGTTCTTCTCTGTGGAGTAAAATGTCTGCAGCTTTTCCAGTCGTTCGTTGATGCTCAGGTGAATAGTGTCATCATGGTGGCGGTTGTCATGGAAGCAGTCCGAACCAGGGTCTGCTGCCCCATCCGACTGAGTTGTCCTGAGGAGATGTGTGTACCGGACTGGTCTGGATGTGCTACTGTCTCTGATTGGCTCAGTTGGTAAGGGGACTTGGCAAGGAGCGGAGTCACAGAGTTTAGACGCAGAGCTCTTTGGTGGAGAAAGATGGACCAGTTCCCTTTCTCCAAACACAGACACTGGAATATACAAACATACACAAACATAAAGAAAAGGGAACACGGTACTGCCGAAGTGTAATTAGTTCTTTCTAGAAATCTTACAAATCCTCACCTTCAGGAAATAGAGTCTCCCTCGTATCCAAGGTGATGGCAATATCCTCATCAGTAGCCTCTGCAGATAGTGGGGTTGGGAACGGAGAGGAAAGACGTGGGGGTAAAGAGGGGGAGGCAGAGTGTGGAAGCTGGGGCAAGGAAGGAGATGGAGGCCGGTTTGCATCATCCTCTCTGTGGTTCTCAGTCCTTTTCCTATTGCTCTGACAGTCACCTGATTGTTGGACCCTTGGGGGCCTGTTGAACTGCTTTGAACTTTTCTCATTGGTTGATTCACTCTGAGGAGAGGCAGTAGTTGGTTGTCAGTGCATCCAACAGGGATTTTTTTATTCACATCCAGCATAAACGAGGAAGCTCGGATTTTGAATAATGTTTGAAACATCAAAGTTTGACGTAGAAAATGGAAAAAAAAACTTTCATTATTCTGTGGTTGCAGAACTTGTACATCTTCTAAATGCATTTGTAATAATCTAGGAGCTTCTAATCCTGACTAAGTTGTGGTGTCTTCCAGTCTTCCTTTGGTCCACTGCAAGTAAAAATCTTTCAAGCCTTATCCTTTCCTTTTCAACCATTCTTTTTGTTTGTTGGTTGTGTGTTTTACTTCTTTTTGAAAGACCTAAGATCTTTTTAAATCTTATTTCCCACCACTGGGTCAAAAATGACAACTTGGCATCTTTAAAACAACTTAAAGACAACTCGCTGATCTTGTATGTGTAGGAAACCTGGCTGATGATAACTTTGTAGCATGTTTTGTGTTGGAGCAGGAAAACAACAACAACCTGCAGGATACCAGCCTCTGAGGAGCACAGTTTGATGCCTGTGAGTTAGCACATCTGCTTTCAAGTTCATAGAAAATTCCTGTGTTTTCAATTATTTTGTATTACCCTTCCAAGAGGTTTCTTCAGATTTGCTTCACTTATAAAGTAAACCTGACTGTTGTGAAAATGAATTCAAAGACAATTGCTTAGTATTTTTAACCAGTACAAATATCATGAACTTAATTTGGCCATTGGAAGGTGTGCCAACATTTGTATCCAGTCTACATTTGACATCTTATCTATATCAAAGTTTTTCCTTTTTCTTCTCAGTAACTATGGACCTATAATTTAAAAAAGTTTTCATAGCACAACATTGTTCTATCTGCATTTAATCTAAAAATGCCCTTTAAATCCCAAACCTGTCCTATTCAGTTTTACCAAATGAATTGCATTGTGTTGTTCTAACAAGCCAGAGATCTCAGTTCAGACACCAACCTGCTGCTGAGTCTTTGACTCTGTGTTGTTCCTGTCTTTCCATGTATTCTTGCTTGGAAGACTCCAGTCATTATTCTCCAGTTTCTGCAAAAAGAATCACAATTATTGCGAAAAAGTAAAAGCATTTCCAAGGTTAATGTGTTTTAATATTTTAAAATGTGCAGGTCTGTTTTTAAATTTGTGCATAAGTGAGAGAGACTTGAAGTGTAAACCTTGCCAGCTTTGGCTCCTTTCTGGCTTCTGTTGAGCTTGCTGAGCATTAAGTGGTAGGTGGCCATGATGGAGGATGGTCTATTGGTGGTCAGAGTGTGAATCACTTCAGGGAGAGAGTAGCCAAGCGTCTCTGTCATGTACACAAGCACCGATGAATTGAGATCCTCTGGACATAACCTGGACAATAAAGAGAATGGGATGAAAAACAGTGTTAGGAAAGCAGAGAGGCTTTTACTGGGGTGGTTTGGAATGAATTCAACTAAAGGAAGTTGGCTGAGTGCAGATGAGAGCTGGAGCTGTATCTGTCAGTCAGGTGGATTTGATAAAACACAATTGCCAGACGGAGCCGTTCAAGATCACATTTCCACAATGTGTGAAGTCATAAAAGGGTTTTATCATGTTTAAAAAAACAAAAGTTTCCACAGTGAAGACCACAAAAATATAGAATTTGTTTGAAAACATGCAACAATATCATCTTTGTTGTAGAACTTACCTTCATTGGACAAACGCAACCTGTTATCACAATTGTCTTGTAGAATATGGAATATTAATAACATTGTAAATGTTTTTCTTTGTTTATTAGGTTTTTCTACAGACATATTACAACTAGATTTAAGTATTTAAGTCTGCTTGAGTCGGTAAGTATGTATTTAGGTCTATTTCTGTCTGACAGGGTGCTGTTACGCAAAATATCTACCTGTTTTTATGAGAGTGTGTTTGCCAGGGTTTCTTGGCGTATCCTTCATTGAGCCATCTCTCCTCCATGACTGTTCTGACACTGGGTCTCTTGGCTGGATCCGGCTCCAAGAGAGACATGACAAATGACACAGCGCCTGCAGCGTGAGCACAGACAGATCAGAACTTTCTTTCATTCAGAATCATTTTGGTTGTTGTGTAAAATCACTGTTTTATTTATGTAGTTAGAAGGAAATATTCAATATTCCAGCTTTTTTCATACATTTAAGAGGTGAGAAAACCTTTTTATCATTCCTATAAATCTGAATCCTTCATCAGAACAAAAGAAATTCTCCTTCTCAAAACTTAGTTATGTATAATTTACATTATTAAAACATTCTTTCAGAATATTTATATAAATCTTAATCATGCATGAGCAAATTGAGCACAACTAAAAACAGTTGATTCTGAATAAAGTTTGTCATTGAGTTTACTTCAAAGAAGAAAAGTAATTAAAAAAAATTAGAAATAAAATATATAAAAACTGATCCAGAATTGTTGCTTCCTTCCTTTGGCCCCTTGCTGAACTACATTAGATGTACTGGGGTGAAGAGAAAAGCAGACATCTGATCTGACTAGTAAAAGTATTACTTTTTTTCCCCCTTTTTCGAAGTCATGGTGGTCTTGTCCTCTGAGCCTACAAGTAGAGGGATTATAACTAAAATTATTAGTCACATTAGTTTCCAGACATTTACTTGTTTTACAATAAGGAAGGATGAAACATGCAGGCTCACTTTTACTTCTACACTTTAGAATCACTTGATAACCCAACATGAATGTCTTTACATTGTGGGATAAAGTTGGAGTATGAAAAAGGACCTGAGTGTGGGGGAGACACGCTAACTCTGAACTCAGCACTGCCTACTGCTGGATGCACTATTTTAACAATCATAACATTGTAAAAGATGCATGGAAGTACGAGGGATGTGTGATTATGTCTGACAGGATTTGAAATGGTGTCCCAATGTATAGGAGCATAAATGGGCCTGACGTGGCCTTAAGGGGTTTTTCACCAAACTGGTAAAGAACCAGAGGCTAACTTAGAGCCAGTTCTTTCTGTTTTGACTGTTTATAATTTGGCTCCAAAACCCAAAACCAGGGCTATAATGGCACAATGTTTGTCACATGACAGAGCAAACAATTGGTTATGTCAGGGGCTAGGTGCGGGTTATGGAGACCAACCAGATCAGCTAAATGTTCAGAATGCCATGTTTATAATTTCAGTTTTGTTCAATCTGTATCACACAAGTCATTTCATAAAAAATGATAGCCTACCTAAAGACACTAAGTGATTGCATCAAATTTTACTTTGATTCAATCCCCATCCCGAACATGTACGGAGAAGCAGTTGACAGTGGAAATGAATAAAACTCCCTTCACAACTTGAAGGAAAAATCTGCTCCTTATTTTACTTTTCTATTTGACAGAATCAAAAGACACTTACTGTGAGCCATAAACATGCAGAACAAATACACTATAAAAACAAAGCTAAAGAAAAACACAGAGCAAACAAACAACTAGGCTCGTCTGACAAAAACGGAATGGTGACTGTAGCGAGCATAAATAAATAAATGAAGACAATGAATCAAGTCACCCTTTTCAAAGGCGGATCAACGTCTGAAAGTTTGTGTGAATGTTTCGGCTGCCTGCTGGAGGCATCGATACAGTCGCTAATCTGATCTTGTCACAGTAACAGAGTCTCAGATCCGTACTGGCTTTCTCCACAGTAACAAGAGCTTTGTTTGTTTGTGTGTAATCGAGTGACAATGTGTGAACAAGCCACAAAAATAAAGTGCAGAGAAATTGAGACAATTTGGACAGGTTGCTGTGGGCTTGATAAAGCATTTATTCCTTCGGTTTAATGTGTCTAGTCAATTACATAATCCGAGAGGTTTTGTCGTTTGAAATTCAGCTTTGTTCTTCTCTCGACTACAGCTAGAATTGATCTGGATTCTTATCTAGATTCAAAGCAAGACTAAAAAGAAAAAAAAACCCTCCTGTGCTGTACAGATGCAAAAAAAAAAAAAAATATTCACTAATATTATTTTTATGTTTTTAACCAACCCAGTGTCATTTCTAGTTATTACCTTTAAATTAACACCCACAAAAGTGGAATTCGAGGACATTTTGGTGGCTGTAAATAAAAACTTGATGGAAAATTTGGCAGCTGAAGAATGAAACAAATAATTTAGGTTATTGGTGAACATTAATCCATGACGCATAATGCATCCATTCGCTCCATTGGCTTAGTGTGCATGTTGTTGTTCATATATTACTGCCTTAAATAAGTGCAGCTGGCTGAGGAGCACAAATAAACAAAGAAAAGATGTGAACAATGAAAAACAAAGATGATAATCATTAATACTTATGCTGGCCACAGAACTAAGAATATCTAGAGTGGTACAGATTGTCAGAATTTGAATACATCCGATAACACGTCAAAGAAATGAGAAGTTAGAATTACAGTTTAGTTAAGATAATTATTGTTTTGTTTGTTTGTTTTTACTTAGATGTCTTTGAGTCCTATTCTACAATTCCAAAATGTTGGAAAGCCAAAATTGTTCCTGTTTAAGTTGCATTGTGAAAATCGCATAAGGTGAAGTCTAGTCTATGTTACGAGCTACAATGACTTCCTTGATTATAAAATAATGCTGAGAAATAATTGTTCAGAGATTTTATGACCAAAAAATGTAAATCCAAACTGAAACATTAATGATTAAATACATTCAGTTGTGCACCCAATCTGGCTGGATAAAAAGGTTTTTTTTGTTTGTTTTAAATTAGAAATCAAAACTAATTAGCTAGCCTGATTAAAGTTTTTGTATAGAACTTTCACAGTGAATGTAAGTAGAAAAATAAACCCAAAAAATAATAATAACTAGAAAGGCACTGGGAAAGCCAATATCTTTGCCAAGCAGCTCATTGCCACCCATATAGTGAAGGAAACTTTAAAAAAACATATGTCTCTATAATTCCTTCCAGATCACCCCAAAATATAATGAAATTGGGTTTAGAACAGGAAAAATTTTTCAAAAATCCACCCATTAGTTTTGCATTAGTTGCTAACAGACACATAAATGTGGGAAAATATAACTTCCTTGGCAGAGGTAATAACTTTTTTTTTTAAAGCGCCATACAAGAACCCCAAAGATAGATAAAAGAAATTGATTCCCATTTATTCATAGAGACACACAGAATTTAGACATATTTAGTTTAAAGCTAATATTGTCACCAGAGGGTGTTGGTACAGCCTATGTCACTAACAGAGGAAATTAAATAGAAGAAGTAGCTGGGGTGGTAAAGAAAAAAAAAAAAAAAAGCCACAACCCTTGAGAAAATACGAAGATACTTTTGCTCCAGTCACTTATGCTTTATTTATGGGAATATCTGGGATATGATATCATCTGAGAAGATACCAGTAAGTTTCATGAGCGCTCTCCAGCTCCAAGCGGAAAGAGCTGGTAAATCATGCCCATCCTTCCTTTTACCAGATCAGACATCATTTTTAAAATAAGTATATTTCTTTCAGCCATTACCATTTTGCACATGCAAAATAAAATGCTTGTGGTTACCTTTGCTGATGTCACTGGGCATGCTGCTGATCTCTCCATTGACCATCTTCTGGTGCAACTGTTTAATGTTGAATGGTTCAACAGTGAAGGGTAGGGTCCCTGTCAGCATGGCAAACATGCTCACCCCTCTGCAGATACAGATGATGCATCAAGAAATATTTTATTTTCTAATTAGTTTCATATAGCAAACATCATAGATAAAAAGAAATATGGCTTCTTCAACACACAGGTTGAAATTTTATCACGTACACAGACCAGACGTCCACTTTGGGTCCATACTTTCGGTGAGCCAGCAGCTCGGGGGCGGCGTAGGCAGGACTTCCACACTGGGTGCTGAGGAGCTCCAGAGATATAGAGTCAGGCTTCAGAGTGTTACTCAGACCAAAGTCTGTGGGGAGCATCATAATTTTTAAAAGATCTTCACAAGATTCACCATCAGTTTTCAGCACTAAGTACACATAAGATATCACAAGAGAAAGCATGAATGTCCCCATACCCACAATCTTTATGTTGTTATGTTCATCCAGAAGGAAGTTTTCAATCTTTAAATCTCTGCAAAGAAAACAAGAAGCAACGCAATCAACTCTCAAAAGATAAAATGTGGTTTGTAGTTGCAAATTTTTTGACAGCCTTAATCCTACTGGAAACTCCACATTTACTTTTTCCATACAAAAGTTTTGGTGCAATTAACTTGACAGACAAGTCGGTGGTTGTTTAGTTAAGGAACTCTTGTAATGTGTGTTTGGCCTTAAAAAACCTTTTCTGTGTATTTATAGATAACCAGATGAGATGGAACTAGACTGGACCCACAGCAGCAAAAGAAAAACCAAAGCTAAATTTTGGTTTGGGCAGAGCTCAAGTCTTTAAAAACACTGCTGACTGAACATTTGGTAATTTGGGGGATTAGTTTGTCCAAAACCAACCAACCATTTAAACATCCACATTCATGGGGATTTTCAAGTCAAGTCAACCTGCTATTCTTGATTTATCCTTTAGCCTCCCTCTACTAAAGCAAAACCTCTGCCTTCACCTGAAAAAGCTGCTTCTGCTTTCTAGAAGGAACCCTGCCTCAACACCATCGTACTTCCACTCTAAAACTACAAACTAAATGAAAATCTGTGGTTAGGAGAGAGCGAGCCCCCATAAAGTGGAGCCTGGGAATCTGCCATGTTGCTTTCATCTGCCTTCATCTAACCAACAGACACTCAAAAATCCAGAGGACCCCTCTCACACAACCCGAGGGAAGTTCAAAGAGAGACAGAGGAAGAAAGACGGGAAAAGCAGCAAGAAAGAGCAAGAGCAGAATTTGTCATAAAGGAGAAAATGTATGCGGTAAACCTATTGAATGTGGGTGGCAGGAGGTGCGTTTAAGTGCAAATTTTCCATTTATTTCCAGTTAAATGATCTCTGTGTGGGACTGTGGTGGAGAGTGTGTGCATGCATGTGTGTGAGTGCGTGGGTGTGTTTGACAGAGAGAGGTGCCGCTGAAGAGTTGAGAGCGGCGTCGTTAAGGGACTTCATTAGAGAGGAAGTCCATGATGTTGTGATGATGTGCGAATCATGGCGCCGGCGCAGGATGATGAGGTCATTGCCTGGTAATCACATTCCCACCTTCAGAGAAGCCAAGGTCTTAAACCAAAGCCAAGCACTGTGAATGTTGTGTATGGCTGCAGCGTATGTAAGTGTGGATATTTGTGTGTGTGTGCATGCATGTGTGTTTATGTTATATGACACCTACACGTACTAAAATTACTCTCATCTTCTTTGACAGTGTGCCAGAAATTACTTTTTTTTCTACAGGATGGCCTCATTTGTACAATGTTAATGCTGTGTGAATACTGCACACTCAAAAATAGAGGTAGCAGCTTGTACCTAAAAAGGTACAAATGCTTGTCGCTGGGGGTGTACTCTTTTGAGAGACGTTTCTGTACCCTTCAGTTCTGGTCTATTTTTGTACCTTATCAAGTTCAACCTCACCTTTTCAAGTTATGTTTTTTATGTTTACCACAGCATTAGGCCTGGTCCATTCCACTTAGCAATATTATCTTATCTTTAATCTAATCAAAAACCAAAGTACTGACCAGTCATACACTTAGTTTGCAGCATCTGACCTTCATTGTCTGGTGTAGTAAATGACTGTTAAGTAGTGCTACTGTCATCACTCAACTCTGCTTCAGTTTGTAACATTACAGCCATTAACATTACATTTTTCAATGCTGCAGGTACCCTTACGGTCAAAATGGTACAAATTTGTACTTTATGTCACTTTGAACCCTTTTTCGTACTCTGAAGGTGTGCTTCTGGTCTCTTAAAGACCAGTATTGTACTTTTGAGAGAACATTTCTTTAAAATGTACCTATAGGTACAGAAATGTCCTTATCTTGTACCTCTATTTTTGAGAGTGTGTGTGTGTGTGAGAATATAAATTGTCAGTGGATTTTGGTAGTTTGTCATGCCAGGAGTAACAGAATGTCTGAATATCTCATCCCTTCATTTATCTCTTTTTCTTTTTTTTGGCCAAATATTCGTCACAAAGTGGTAATGGGTGAAATTTTACTCTATAAAATGGGATCTTGGGCTGCATGGTGGCATAGTGGTTAGCACTGTGGCTACACAGCAAGAAGGTTGCTGGTTTGATCCTTGCCTGGGGCGAGGTTAGGCCTTTCTGTGTGGAGTTTGCATGTTCTTCCTGTGTGTGTGTGGGTTCTCTCCGGGACTCCGGCTTCCTCCCACTGTCCAAAGACATGCATGTTAGGTTAATTGATTACTCTAACTTGCCCATAGGAGTGAGTGTGAGTGGCCTTACAATGGACTGGAGAGCTGTCCAGGGTGTACCCTGCCTTTCGCCCAAAAACTGGTGGGTTAGGCTCCAGCTCCTGACCCTCATTGGATTAAGTGGTTTGGCGAATGAATGAATAAAATGGAATCTTTTTTTTTTTTTTTAAGAAATTGATTAATACTCAGCAGCAGACAACACTTGTATAACCTATTGAGTTACTGTTTTGGGCAATTGTGTCTAATATACCCAAAGCAAGAATTGTGTTTGCATTTCCAAATATATTCCAAGTGCAGTCTCCAGTCCGGTTTGTGGTGCCAGTCAGGGTGAGAAAGGTGTCTGGTTTGGCCAAGATCTTCAGTATATGTTGCTGTGATTTGTAGCTGAGTATAAAGTGATCAGGACGAAAGTCAGTCCCTCTGAAGCCATGGTTCTCAACTGGAAAATGGTGTAATGGTTCCTTTGGACTGTGAATGAGTCATTGTCTTAAGCGGAGGAGTTTAAATATCTTGGGATCTTGTTCAAGAGTGATAGACAGATGGATTGGTGGATTGCAGCAGAAGTAAGGGCACTGCACCAGATTTCTTTGGTGGAGAGCTGAGCTGGAAGGGAAAGCTTTTAGTTTACTAATGTATACGGTTTATGGTTACAAGAGTTGGGTAGTGACTGAGAGGATAAGGCTGAACACTCAAGAGACTGAAACAAGCTTGGATGGGGATTTGAATCGATCTCCTCTGTATTGAAAGGAGCAAACTGAGGTGGTTTAGACGTCTGATTAAGAGGCCTCCTGTTAGAGGTTTTCCAAACACATATAGGTGGAGACCCCAGGGCAGACCCCCCCAGACTGTAATACTTTTTCTTTTCCACTGCATGAAAAATCATTAAAGGCAGTATTTAACACAAACCTCAAACCTCTCCTAAATAACTGGTTATCTTTTGTGACTAAGCTTATCCAAGTTTTGTTGCTTTAACATGACAAAACAGAACTAAAGGAATAAATGACACTATTTAACTAGAGTTTTTTCCCCATTAACATAACATTAAACATACAAAAAAAAATAATATATCAATAATATATCAATATTTTCACAGTTCGTTTGTCACAACACCGGTTGCAAATGACACCTGCTGTTCAACATGATTATGAAACATTAAAACAGGTCATTTTCCCAGGACCACAGGACAAAGTGCAAATATTTTAAATAAATGCATTGTGGTAATAACTGAATCTCTACCTTTAGTCAAGTTTTAAAAATTGCAGCTCATTAATTTTAACTCGATGAATGACTTTTAACGTGCGTGTTGTGTGTATATAGTAACCTGTGTACAACGCCTTGTTTGTGCAGGTGTTCCACTGCAGAGAGGATCTGTCGGGTGTAGCGTCGCACCTCCCTCTCCTCCAGCCTCTTCCTCTCACAGATCCGGTCCATCAGGTCTCCTCCTGCACAGAGCTCCATGGCCATGTAGTAGCTGTTCTCCGTTTCCAGAGTCTGACAAGCAACATCATTCAAATGGGGCTGATGGAAAATCATTATTTTACAGCAGCAGATCTGCAATATCACAGACCTCTGTTATTGGAATTTAATTTGTGTAGTGTCGTACTACTCCACCATTACTTCAGCATACTGAGTGCAATAAGATAAAGAATCTCACTCACTGTCAGTTCTAAGGTTTAAAATGTCAAGATTGTTTAAGAAATCATAAAATCAGGTAATTACAACTTCACTTGAACAACAGCACATGGTATATTACAGCGGTAATCCAGGTATGTGTATAAGCAATGCTAAGGAGGAAAGACATCAGCAATGATTGCAGAGATTATTATTATTATTATTATTATTATTATTATTATTATTATTATTATTGTCTAAATTAGAAAATTACTAACTTTCATTCTGACAGAGCTACATGCCAGTAAAACTTAAAAAAAAAAATTAATTTAATGTTTACCTCTAGGAGAACTACAATATGAGGATGTCGGACCATCTGATGAATTCGAGGTTCCCGCTTCATATTTTTCAGCACATAGGAGTCCTGGCGTGCTTTCTTCTTGTCTATCACCTTAATGGCTACCTAAACACACACAAACACATATACACTTATGACAAACATCTTTCATGGGTGGAAATCAAGTCTTCTAACATTTTCTGCAACCACTTTTCACCAGGATTCAGTTCCTCGTCTCAGAGGTTTGGACTTGTGAGTCCTCCTCAGCCACCTCCAAGGTGCAAGTTTTAGCACACCATCATAAAACATTTGAGGAAAATTGACAGTAATGAAACCAAGGCGGTATTTTTTCCTGTTTTAACGTTTGAGGGATTAACTCTTGAGGCATCAGGTTTTCTGTTTTTTGGGGTCTTTTTTTTTTTTTTTTAAAGAAAATGTTACATTTTTATGTCAAGAATTCAAAAGGCCGTCGCTTTGAAGTGGTTAGAAATAAATGAATGCAGTAAAAAAAAAAAAAAATGTTGATTATAAAACCGGGTTTATGATGGGAGCAAATCTACTCATGTCCTTTGCATATTGAAAAGTGACATGAATGGGCTGAGAAAGTGCTTCTTAAACAGCAAAAATGTTTTTGTGCATTCTTTCTCCAGAATCTACTCTGTATCAGTGACTGTCAAGCTTAATTTTCCTCCTAAACTTTGAATAGAAAGAAGTTGTGTAATTACCATATTGTGTCATATTTACATTCAATTAAAAGATGATCTATACCAGGGGTCTCCAACTCCAGAGCTACCAACCTGCGGGTTTTATTGTTTCCCTGCTGCAACACACCTAATCATTGGCTCATTACCAGACAGGTGCAAGAGAGGACAAAAAGTTGTTGGACAGCCTTTTCATGTGAATCAAGTGTTGTACCAGGAAAACACTAAACCCTGCAGGGTTGTAGCTCTTCAGGACCGAAGTTGGAGACTCATGATCTAGACACTGATAACAGTGATCTACTGTATAAGTTACAAATGTACTATATATATATATATATATATATATATATATATATATATATATATATATATATATATATATATATATATATAATCTTTAGTTTAATTATTAGACACAGTTTGTAGACAAGGAAGTTACCCAAACATGGTTATATTGTCGTGGTTTGGACTTTTTGTAGTTTTTCCTGTTTAGCTCCCTTATGTCTTGTTTAGCTTTTGTTCCTGTTATTTAGTTCACCTGGGTTCATTTAGTAGATTTGTTTCACCTGTGTCTTGTTGTGTTCAGTGTATTTATACCCTCGGTTTCAGTTCTATGTTGTGGATTCATTGTATTAGTCACTCCCCTGTATGCCAAGTGTCCTTTGTTTCTGCAGCTCAAGAAATAAACCAGCCTTGACTCTGTATTGCTGTCTGCGTCTGCATTTGGGTCCACACCTCACCTCCACCAGCTGTGACATTTATGGCCTTACATGTCTCATTGTTTGATTTCCTACTTGTACCTGTTGAACTTAAGGCTTGTTTTTCCATAGCTTCTTATATAAGATGACGTACCCAAAGAAATGGCATCTTCACTACAAGGGTTGTATGTATGATCTTGGTCTCAGACATGTTAGATTACAACAGAAATGTCAGAATCAAGATGTATTACTGTCACCTGTAAATTCACCTGGAATTGTAAATGGTCATTTCCTCCCAGAGGAAAACCGCATCACTGTCAGCAAAAACCAGACGACAGTAGTCCAAATTATCCAGATATTAGTAATATCTGATGAGTAGCTGTGCATCAGAGACACTGACAAAATGTGAACCTGAGCATTTTTACAGATGATTTAATAGAACTGTTGTGCAGGTAAATATCTGAGGAACCCATCAGTAGATGTTGACAATGGACACCTCTGTCAGTGGTCAGAGTAAGGAGGATCAACAAACACTGCCTTTAGAGATAATGTGAGGTTTCAAAAAGGAAGTAAACCCCAAGATATGATATGATATAAAGAGTGAATAGTTAATACAAAACTATCTTCCTCGTACTGATAGCTGCCAGAACCTTCATGACTCATTTCAGACACTGACATTGTCTGAGAAGAGCACATTAGCAGAGATTTTAGAGCTGGAATAAAACTTCTCACCACAAAACAATAAAAAACCAGATTCAGGATTTTGGCTGCTAGCTCACATACTTTGCCCCACAATGATGAGACAGACATCTTTGTAATCAGCAGAGTCTCTGCTTTCTTACGACACATTGTGTGTTTGCTTGAAGTGGAGAAATTAGCAGACGCTCTGAAGTGGACAGTGGTCTTCTCATATTTTTGTTACATTCCCATCTAATTATTTTTGGTTTGAACTGTGTTTGGTTTGGATGCCAATAGTTTGTAGAGTCTTTCAGCTGAGTTTCTACCCGTCATTTTGGTATTCTGAATGTTAGGATCGTAGCTTCCTGGTGTGTGCAAACATCTTTTGTACTGCACAGACCTCATGCTGCCTCATGTACAGGGAAAGGAGGGATGTTTGTTTTGTTCCAGAACACAGAACACTCAAGGTGGTATTTTAGTTTATTCTAAAATGTTTAATTGTGGTGCTGGTGACTTACTGACAATGTCTAAAATATTTCTGCTGCAAGGCCCGGATTATCCAACAGGCTCAACATCTGCATCTTCAAAGCCCTCACATGCATATCCTACGATACTCCGATCAAAGCAAACTGGAATCAACAGCAGTTGTTAGGATATAATTCAACCATAACTATGCCACATCATCTACATTTTCTTCTTATTATCGTTTATTATCGTTTGTTGCAATAATGAATATTTTCTTCTGTTCTTTATGCTAATGTCATTGTCTGATCCATAAATCATGTAATGGCAGCAACAGGTGGCTAAAATGTGCTATTTCAGTCATTCATGGCATCCATTTTGGGAAATTATTGCCACTGTAACCAAAATACAGATATGTAGTAGCAGAATATCCAGATCTGAACAAACAATAGTGTTAAAGATGTAGACCAAATTGAACAACAGGTTACCTATTCAGCCCTAATAATTAGAAGTCTAATAATTTACTGTTTTTAAAAGTTAAATGGGCTGCCAAAAATTAAAGAGATGAAGATTTTGAAGTTTTTAGTGCTACAAACAAACATTTGTCAAAGCATTAGTCTTTAAGACAGGAAGTGTGTTTGGACCATTAAAACTCTGCATTAAAAATGAATGATCAGTTAAATCCAGCCTCATTTCATTCTTTGATCGCTGATTGTCCTTCAGTTGAGAAGTGCATACTTTAACAGCATACTGTTTGAATATGCACATAGATTTGTTCTTTTACTTTAATGAGATTTGTATGCTTAAAAAGACATCTGGAGGTTGCACTTTGCATATCATTGTGTTTGCGGTGTACATATAATAGAAATAACTTTATCAATTAAGATTTTGTTCTGTTTTTTCTTTTTTGTGATTATGTTAAAGTTGTTTCGTAATTGTTTTATTTTTCTTGCTCATTAGTTAAACATGTTTGACCATTACTGTCATTTAAATAAATGAAAAGGAAACATCTTATAAGGCATGAAAATACTGGATTTTGCAAATCTCTTATTTATTCATTTATTTATTGGTGGAAAAACAATCATAAAAGCAACTAGGAAAGAGTGACTGGTCATCTGACCCTCATCATTAAAAAAGACCCCATTTCTAATTCACTCATTATTTTAGTTTGCAGCTTCCAATCACTAAGAATGCTAATAAAGTAAAAAGTTTCTTGTAAATAACATGTAAATCAATGGTCAAATGATAAAGGTTCAGTTTCTAAACATATTTAATACTAGTTGTGTCACTTTCAATATCATTACCAAAATGTAATGAACCCCAAGTCCTCAAAGCAGGGAGTGTTTGCCGAGGGCATACACATATCCTGTGCCAGAGGAGGGTAACAAGAGTTAATAGGAACAAACACCCCTCAGATGAGTTTGGCCGTTGCTAATGGCAACCAGGTTAGGCACATAGCAAGGGTCAGTGACTCGGTGACACTTGTAAGCATTTATGCACACGTGTATGTACGTCCACCGCTCTGCTGCACAGTAAACACAATGATTTCAAGCTGAAGTGTGCCTCATTTTTTAGCAACATATTTGTTTGTATAATAATATAATAATAATATTCTCTGTAGTATAAATTAGAAAGGTTAACAGATTGTAGCGCGTTTCTTTGAATAAACAGCAGCTTTGTTCATAAATATATAACTAGGTAGGTGTATGCGTAATGTTTAAGAGTACTGTTGAAATTGATGTTGTTTGGGTGTGTGTATGAGTGTGTATGCGCCTGAATGTGAGAAGGGAGGGGCTGATGAATTTTCTTTGTTGTGTTTTTATTTCATGTAAAGCACTTTGTGTTGCATTTTATTGTAGAAAAAGTGCTTTATAAATAAAGTTTGATTTGATTTGATTTGTTCACCTCATACTGTTCCTGGTCTGCTCAACAAATGTTTTCTTATATAACAGACCAATAAGAGCCTATTTGTAGATATGAAATAAGGAAATGACTGTTTCTGTACATAGAACAATAAAAACAATATATATTTTATTCATTAATTTTCTATACCACTGGTTGCAGGGAAGCTGGAGCCTAACCAGTGAATCACCTTCTCTAATTTCAGGTGTGTGATATCGTTCAAGGTATTAGTCATTACACTGGAATGTGTGTTTTTTCCTCTGCATCTTTGCTTACTCTCCTGTCTGCTCTTTCTGATTTTAAAACCAGACAGAAAGCACCCACCTTCTCCCCCGTGCTGATGTGGAGCCCCTCCATCACTCTGGCAAAGGAGCCCTTGTTGATCATCTTCCCCACCAGGTAGGATCCTACCCGCTTGGAGTGGGGGAAGCTCCGCAGCAGTTCCCGTGGGACTTTCAGGGAGGGCAGAGGCAGCCGCTCCTGGCCAAGCCCCGAGGCTTCCCACTGGGACACCCCACGCTCTCCGACGCCCTCTCCCTCTGCAACCATGTCCTCCAGGGAGGGCTTCACTTCTGCAGCTGGCATCCCGGATGAGGCCTGGGCCCCATGAGGCTGCCTCTCACACTCACGACTGAATCCAAAAACAGGAAAATGCTCGCAGAAGACTCATTCTAACACTTCCAGTTGCTCATTTACAGACATATAGAGGTTTACTTTATGTTGCAGATTCTGATAGGTGAGATTAACTGAGTCAGAACCCAAATCCTTTTTAGGAGGAGGTGCAGTCTTTATCCTCTCAGGTAGGCATGTCCAACCTCTCGTCTTTTCCTCTTTGTTAGTTTTACCTTCAAACAAACAGCATTCCAGTCAGGTGTCTTTCAGATACTCAGCTCTTTTTTTTCCTCACTGTGTCTCTCTGCCGGTTAGTGGATGATTAACCGTTGTGTTCTTAGGTCAGCTCCAGCAGTGAGGAGGACACTCTACACCAAGATCACCCCCCTCCTCTCCACTACGGTGTACAAAGACACTCACAGTTACACAGTAACCATTTGTAATGGTCTTACTTGACTTCCTTGAGCTACATTTAGAATATCACATTGTGTGTTTGTTCTGTTTGGTCTGATATTTGATGCAAAGATGTATTTTTTGTTTGCTTGACGCCTTTCTTTATATGTCGTTTATCATTCTTACCTAAAGAACGAGGACTTATTTCTAAGACATACACATGCATTTAGCAAATAACGTACTATTTACTGGACTTCTGAGGTCAGTCAGAGCCTGGAGCCAAATATTTATTCCTGGTTTCAGTCATCAGGCTTCAGACTCAGTGAAGGTTGGTTTCTTAAATGAGCAGATGCAATGAAGATTTCGATATTCTCTATAAACTCTTTGCATGCAGTGTACAAGCTCTTCAGCTCATGAATCATCAGACTGATT
Organism: Telmatherina bonti; assembly: GCF_933228915.1. Classification (NCBI taxonomy): domain Eukaryota; kingdom Metazoa; phylum Chordata; class Actinopteri; order Atheriniformes; family Telmatherinidae; genus Telmatherina; species Telmatherina bonti. The sequence continues at coordinate 27,977,234 of NC_136614.1, read as the reverse complement.
CTTTAAATGATGTATTTTAATAGATTGGCCATTAACCTGCTTTCTCACAGTTTTTATGTGACAGTATAATAATTTTAAAGGATTTTAAAGGACTATGAGGGGTTCCAACTATCCTCATCATTATAAGTCTTAATTGTTTTCAGGTTGTCAGAGTTTTCAACAAAAATCTCCTGAGAGATTTAACATCTTTCATTTGAATTTTTTTAATACAAGTATCTTTTAATAAAAGGAGATGTTTGATGGGTCAAACCTGACTGAGTGACGGCAAACCTGTACCGTGTTTTCTGGCCCCAAATGACCAAAGACACATTTTCTGCCTTAGTGGGACAGTAAAGAGCTTGTTCTTTCTGATTTGTAGTATCTTGTTTTTTTTCAGGGGCAAATGCAGATGTGAGGCGATTAAATGGCACAAAAACACTGAATGAAGTGAAAATAAGGAAAAAGCGCAACATAAAAAATAAACGAGCTAAAAAAAAACAAAACAAAAACAAACAAGACCATATCTCTATATGAGCTTAACACATCGAGTGATTGGGATTTTTAGCCATTCTTCAGAGCGAAACTGCTGCAGCTCCTTCAGGTTGGATGAATGCTGCTACGTCTGATTTCCAAACAAATTCTCAGTTGTATTTTACTTCCATGACAAAATGCGTTATATACTGATTCCACTCGGACAGTTTCAGCCAGAATTTTCCTGACAAATTCAGATGTTTCCTCTTAAACCTTTAAAATGTAGCTTTAGCTTTATGCTGAGGGTCATTGTCCTGCTGCAACCGTCATCGCAGTCTCAAATCTGATGAAGACTACAGCAGATTTTCTGTCAAAAGTTTCCCTGTTTTTAGCTCTATCTATTATTTCTGACCACTTTGACCAGTTTCCTTAGATATATGATGCTGTCAGCACTTTGTTGCAGTGTGGGATGGATTTCTTGGAGTATTGTATGGTGTTTGGACATAGCATTTTACCTGATGGCCAGTAAGTTTAGTCTCATCTGACCAGAGGAGATTCTTTGCGGGGTCTTCCATCTGTCTTTTCTTTTTCTGACATAAAGGTCCCCTCCAGTATAGAGCCCATAAACAACCTCTGTTATGGAGTGTTTTATCAGTGTGTGGAATGTGCCATTTTGTTGCCTTTCTTATTAATGCCCCCCTTGCCTAATGTGGCTGGTTTGTTGTTGTTTTATTTAAATTTTGTGATAGATGTCATGGTGCTCCATGAGATTTTCCAAGTTTAGATTTTTTTTTTTTTTAACCCAACCCTAAAATGTACTTCTCCACAACTTTGTCCCAAGCCTGTTTGGAGAATTCTTTGATATTCATGGCGTCACTCAATTGTTGGTGCCTCTTGATTAGCCATGCATGCTATGGGACCTTTCAAAACAGGTGTATACAGTATATTCTGATATCGTGTAACACATAGACTGCACACAGGCAGACCTTATTGAGCAAACTGTATCTTATAAATATAATTAGTGGCACTTTACATTGTTTAGGGGATTGACAGCAATACATGAGGACATACTGTGATAAATAAGGAATGCAAAGTGTTCTGTGTATAGGAGCAAACATGAATACACCACTTTTTTTTCTTTTCTATTTTGGACTATTTTAAGTACAATCCCCAAAAAAATACATTTTTCCAATGTTATTTAATATTTCGAACAAATGACACTCTTCAGATTAATAGTCCAGAGGGACCAATTAGAGAACAGCACTCTACCTCCTATAACCTCATTGCCTCTCAAGGGGAAACACATACAGCATAAAAAAAACTGAAACAAGAAGTAGGGAGGAAAGTTTTGGGAGACAAAGCTCGCTAGGATGATGTGATCAATGGAGGTTGTTGATTCTTCAGGGTAAAAAGAGGTTTAATTGTTATCATTTCATATCTGATGACCTTCTAAACCTGCACAAAGAAGAGAAAGAGGAAAAGAAAACCAGAAAGTTCCACAAATACAAAATGAGTAATCAATATTTGTTGCACTCCTGTTCCCTCTACTGGCACTGCTGGCGGTAGCAGGAGAGATTTCGAGCTGAGCAATGGTCAGCATTCAAGTACATCTTTTTTGTTTTTTCTTCTGCTTGTATTAGTATTCAATTGTGAAGTGGCGCTATACAAATAAAGTTGAATAAGTTGAATTAGTATGAAGCACAGTTTGTGCTCCTCAGTTTCAGATTGCACTGTAATGCTGCTTGATTTTTCCTCACTCAGCTGATGAAATGAGGGATGGAGCCGTACATCCGCTATGTAACCCAATACACAAACGCTTTCCTCAAAAAAACACACACACACACACACTTTCAACCTTACACAACCTTTAGCTGAAGCGACTGCAGTAACAAAGTGAGACCTCCTGTTAACTTGCCTTAAACACAATCACTCTGTATAATTTCCTTTGGCATTCAGACCAAACACACAACTGCAAAAGCCAAGTAAACCTCAGTAAAAGTTACAATCAAAACATTTCAGACTCTTTCGGATGCAACTGAGGTCCAAGCTGTCAGTGCTGTAATGAAAAAGAGAAAAGACAAAAATACAGCGGGCACAGATGTCAACAGTTTTTCCAGAACATTTTACAATGAGCTGCAAAGCGCAGGAGTATCCTGCCATTTTTGGTTTCACATAAGTAGAGTTCAAAATGCTGTGAAAAGACCAACCAAAACCTCCTCAAGAAAGTCATTAATTCTGCAACACAAGTCAAATCTTCCATTTCAATCGCTTTTTCTTTCTTCATGTGTGTACATATGCTCACACCAGGAGCTCTAGGCTTAATAAACAGGTCTTGAGGCCCTGGCGTGTACACAGGAGAAGGTGTTAACACGCCCTTCCTTATGCCGGGGAAGGGTGTCAAGCTTTATCTGGCTCTGAACAGGCCAGACACAGAGGAGGACAGAAATAAAGAGAGAAAGGGGGGAGTGGGACTGGGCAGAAGTTTTTTTTTGTTGCATCTATGCCTGAGAAAGTGAAAGATGAAGGAAGGAAAGCAAGTCAAAAGCAACAGCTCTAGTCGCACGACGGACACGATGAGTGAGAAGGAGAGAAACCAAGCTTCACAACTGCAAAACAAATGTGAATTAATAAGCCCTCAAGAGATTTTTTTATATAACCTCAACTCTGCCTCGCTTCAGTGTTTTGTAGGGGCTATTCCATGCATATGTGTGTGTGTGTTACTGTGTGTGTTTCCATGGTTCAGAAAAGGTCATCCTCACTGCCAGAGACCGCAGTCTATTTGCGAGCGAGCTTTGAGCGCACGCATATTTGCAAGCTGTTTCCTAAACCTTCTGCAAAGTGTGTATGCTGTTGAGATGATGTTTTTCCATTGACACACATGCATGCATAAACTTCATTTACATGCCTTAAAGTATAATTACGAGTGCACACATATTGCTGCGTCTGTGCAAGTGTATGTGCAGCATGGGTGCAGAGGAATGCTGGTTTGCCTGTAGGACTTGGCGAGCTTCTCGGTGGTCACATTAAATGAGAAGAGAAACCCCCTTCTGCTTCCTGCCTGTAATAAATGGATCCCCAGCAACCATTAAGGCATATTTTAACACCAAATAACTCCCCAAAACCACACTAGAACAGACATGGTCGACCCCCGCTCTCTCACATCTCTCACACTCTCATTTCTTCTGCTACCCTGTCACTTTAGTGCAAAGAGAAGAAAAGGGGCTACAAGTTAAAATAAGATCCTTTTGCTGGCACAGCTTGATGCACTTCACAGTCAGACCACTAAAGTGTTTTTAGAAAACTTAAACTTCTTGATTGCTGTTTTTAAAATAATCTTTTTTTAAGTTGCCTTCTTCAAATGTTGTAGAGCAGACACAGAAAACACAGAGTTCCAAAACCATTTAAGTGATTCTAAGAAACCAGTTAGACCAGCAGATGAAAAGAAAGATGAAAGAAAAGCAAGAAATAGATTGATATTCTAATATTAAGAACTGTAAATCTGCACGATTGCAGTGTATCTTGACATAAAAGTCAAACTGGTACTGCAAACTGGTATGAAGGTCTTCTTCATGCCACCTGATCTGTGAATGCAGCACATCAGAGAAAGTTTAGAAGTGTCTACAATCCTACACAGAAGTCATCAGGTTTTTTTAAAGACTTGGTTAACTCATTCAACTGCTTTGTCTGCAGTTTTGTGTGGCTCATTGCTGCCCTGCTGCTGCTGCAGGTAACATCCTCTGTAGGATGCTGATGTAGGATCCTAAGGATGTTACTGAACAAATAGGCTACTTGACAGTGATTTTATTGTTGGGACTCATCAATGGTCACTGAATTGTTCATGTTTGTGTGTAAAAAGAGTGGATTTGTACATGTCTACCAAATAGTAATACATAAACTACCCTTTGTGTCGGTGTAACTGTTGCTCTCATTAAGATTGTTTAAATCTTCTGGTTAAAACATAAAGTATCCAGCAATCATTGCAGGTATTACAGTTGTTGGTAATTCTACAAATGCTTTGAGTTCAGACATTGATCTTCTTGTGTTTTTTCTGTGTTTTCATTGAGTGTGTTTAGGATTTTTTTGCAGGCAATTACAAAGGAGATAAAACTAAGTCTAAGTATCAGTGTACTTTAGATGTGGTGTCTTGTTTCCATAAATAACTCTTCAGGAAAGGTTGCCAAGTTTCTAATGTCCAAACTCTTTACTTTTTCCAGAACTGCTGTCCCTGCCTGCCCTCTAGTGGGCATCCTGCTTTAATGCCGCTTCAGTGCTCATAAAAACTCAACAGAGGGAAAGAATTAACAAGCAGATGACTTAAAACAAAAAAAAGATTGTTTGTCTGTTTTCCTTATCACACCCTTTTTTGTCATTCTGACAGATTTCTTGGCCAGAAAGACAAAAGAAAATAAGTTTGCAAAATACTGAGGACAAGCCTCATAAAATGAACGTGAAGATAGCTGTCAAGCATCCTTTATTCTTTTTTTTTTTTTTTTTTTTTTTTTTACAAACCACGCACAGCCAAATGGAACAAATGTGCAACATGTTGACACTGACAGTGTAAAGGATTTAGAGAAGTGCTGGAAATAAGTTACTGAAATCAACAATGCATATTTCATTAATCAGGTCCAAAATTCACATCATTGGCTGATTTTGGCTTTAAATATTAACCCTAACATGAAGGTTGGGGGATTTTCACCCCTGCTACACTGATTTTTACCAGCAACTCATGTTATGTTAGTATTCTAGAGTTAAGAGGATGCAAAGATTGATATGCAAAAGGATGGGACTTACAAGGGTCAAAGCTGCAAGACAGAAGAGTCTTTCTGATAAATGTTTTTCTTTCCAAGCTTAACGATAACATCAGCCTCTTCTAACTTACTACAGACCCCATTTTGTCATTTAGTGTGGATGTGGCTGGCTGTCGTTCCCCTATGACTTCATCAGTGATAGTGTGTCATGACTTTGACACGAGCGTTCAGCGTAGCTGTCTGAGCGCGTCATCAGTCAGTGCCTGCACCCTGCTGTGGTTTAGATCTCTCATGTTTTGTGGTCTTGGCCGCAGCCCTGCTGATTAGAAATAGTTCTTTTGGGTTTTTAAACAGACAAACAGGGAGCTGCTCTCTGAGAGATTAAGCTGTTTGTCTCCCACATCATACACTGAGTTAGCAGACGACAGACCAAAGCAAGGCTTCCCACAGAAACCTTTCAGGGAGATCGGGTTGCTTCAGTGCTGAAATCAACCAGAAATGGTGTGCTAAATGGTTTGGAGATGTGTGTCTTATGAAAGCGTCATATTCCAAAAAACTGAAAAGAAAATGGCAAATTAAAGTTTAATTATAGTTTGCCACAGGACTGCTGGTAGACTAATACTTGACTATAATCAAGACAAAGACAAAAAGCCAAGTGGATTATGAGACAACGTTGTTTGCAACATTAGTTGGCAAACATTTCTATTTTCTATTTTCTGTCTTTTGTTTGATGCCCCCTCCCATCCAGCCATGAATTATCCATTTTACACATCTCAAGACAGTTTTTCCAAATGTCATTTACCCTTTAAAAGAACAGAAAATTATATCATTACACTATTAATTTATTGTTTTGTCTGTATTGGAATAAAATGAAAAGAATTGACTGAAGATTAAACTGAGAAGAATCTAAATGTAGAATAAAAGCAGTGTCAATCCTTTTACAACAAAATTTACTTTAGTTCTCATGTTCACTGATCGTTAAGACTTTGTGGATCAAACATACATTTATTATGCATCCATTAAAAATATCTCTCCCAGATACCCCGTCCATCACTCTGCTAATCCCACACAATACAAACCAAACTATAGTTTGTGTCACGGGTGGTTTGGAGGTTTTCTACTGTCAACAAAACACTAACAGGGAAGAGAGGGAGACAGAGAGAAATGGATGAGAACAAGTCAACCCCTCTGAGCTGAGAGGCTGTAACAGCCAAAAGTGCACTCCCACTGTCGCTAATGTGGACCGTGTGTGTCTGTGCCTGAGTACACATGCCCAGATGTGCACCCTTATGTGTGTATGTGTGTGTGTGTGTGTGTAGATGAGTGTTTATGTGCTGTAGTTGCCTGCTGTGCCTCTCCCAAATTGAAATGTGAAAGAAACGTGTTGGAAGGTGATGACAAGAGTGAAGTGAACCAGTCATTTCCTGAAGGCTCAGGCCAGATGTGTCGCACACAGAGCCTCAGAAATCTGCGGCACATTGCTGCTTAATAACCAGGATATTTAACCAGGAGGGCTGGAGGGAGGCGGAGAGGTGGGGGTGGGCAGGAACTGAGCGAGGGGGTGTTTTTGTGCACGTGTGCTTACCTGAGCACACAAAAATGCGTGCGTTATTTGTTTTTGCCAGGGAAATGAGTGAGCGTTTGTGTGTTTTTAGGATGGATGCAATGTGAGGTTTATTAGTTTAATTGGAGTTTTTTTTTTTTCAGACCACAGAGCGGCAGAAAGGGAAAGAAGATCGGGAGAAGCATGACAGACCGATGCCACACCTCCAATGACCACAGACACACACACAAACACACTGGGTCTATTCCATACTGTACTCGGCCACTGACCACAGTGGCTGCCACTTCCTCTTGGAGCAAGCCCTGGCGCCTAGAAAAACAAAGAAAATATTCGACTTCATACTGTCTGATGTCTTAATATTTCCAACGTCTCTGTTCTCATATAGGCATGATTCATGGATAATAACTGAGAAGTACAATCAAATCCTTTTTCAGTGATCCCTCAGCCAATTCAATAAGGTTTTTGTCAGGAAGAACTGGATGAGGAAATAAAACAGGGTGATACAGATCTTTTTAAGCCAATATGCAATTTTCTTTAACTGCAAAGACAGTAAAAACAGTGACCCAATTTATATTAGAATAATGCTGTATTCACTGTCATGTCTGCGTATAAATTACAGTTCTGGAGCCAGGAATCAATTACATTAGCTGAGGGGGAGGAGACAGCTGTCCTGACATTAGTCAGGTTTAAACACTGCTATACCTCTGGTTAAATATCTCAAAAACCTGTTAAATTTAGCACGTTAAGACTTTAATAGAAGGTGTAAAGTGTATTTATGTTTGTCCAGTAATGCTAAGAAGTTGCAGCCTTGGCAGAAGATAAAGTTAAATATTGATGTGCCAGTAAAAAGCAACACTTAAAACAGAAGATGTATTATAAACACACCCACACCACCCGACAACCTAGAAAATAGGCCACACAGTCACAACATGTGGGCATTTATGACCATGACATTCTCACAGTCCCGAGTTATGGTGTTAAACAATGGCCAGGAGATGGTATTTGTGGAACATAATGTTTATGTATTGATGTCAGTCTCTGACTTTTTGGCTATAACATGCCGTAGCGTTGGTATTCTACCAGGTTAAACAACTTTAAATTTAGACATAATTATCCCACACAGTATGACACTGTGCACTTCCTTTCCCTTTTCTGTTCTGCACTCTTTATTTTCCTTATTGATTTATGACAGTAATATCGTCATATACTTATATTTCTTCTCTGTCAGCAGGTCTTCCTGACTAAAAGTCGCAATGCCCATTAAAAACCATCTTTACACATAACTCCTTCATCCGCAGTTGTTGACAAAACAGGGTATAAAAGTCATCATTTGTAGTGTTCAGTTAATGCAATGCATTGTTTTTTTTATCTGCAGATAAGTAGGAATTTCCAGGAAATTCCAGCTATTTCATGTCACTGCTAGCATGGCATGCAAATGGTTGAGAGATAAATGTACAGAATGTAAATGTACAGAAAACGCATGTTCAAGGAGCTACATTTAATAAATTAGTTGCATTCTCAATATTTGTTCCAGCTTAAAGTATTGTTAAGCTACTGTAGGCTGAATATTCATTATGTTTGGCTCTAGTATAGTCATTGAGTTACATGCTAACAGTTGCTTGTTAGTGTGTGTAAAGCTAAATATTAGCTAACTGTAAGAGTGGAAAGACATATTGGATTTCCAAAAGTATTAAGTAGTGCTAAAATTAGTTCAGTGTCTTATCATAATGAAGTCATTATTGATTGCTCAATTGCACAAAACTATCTTAGCAATTAATGACAAAAAAATCTGTAATTCTGGTTGCTAACAGTAGATCAAAGCTACCCTACTTGTTGTTAATAGCCTACTTAGCTCACTTCACAGACTCAATAGAAAGCTAAATCTGGCAACCAAACAGAGATTTTTACTCTTCCTTACTGTCTTCACCGCTTACAGCTTTGTACAGAAGCAGCTAAAAAGTGATAATGTTGAAATTCATGTCACTTTGTGTTGCAATAAACTTCTGGATATGCTTGTGTCATCTGTGTCTGCACAGATATGTGATATTTTAAAGCCCAAAAATCTGTTCCCCACAGTATGAATGGCCAAACTGTGCTTTCTAGAGAAGAAGAAGTGTAGTTTGTTTTGGCAGGAAAAAGCTGCTATTTACACAAAAGGTGTCAGACCAGAACTGCATGTGTGTGAGGACAGAATGTTTAGCTGTGTTAAGCCTGTGTATGTGAACATAATCGCCCATGATATACAACACCATGGTCGTTCCTTAATAGCTGTGTTTTAAGAACAGCCATTAATGCAGCTTGTAAAATATTCCCAACACCACGCCAAACACTCACTTCAGTTTCACCTCTTTCTCAAACACACACTTTCTGCAACTCTCCACTTTCCTCTGGCCTTCTCTCTTTCCCTCACCTCATTTGTGGGAGAATTTATTAAACTCGTTAAAAACAATTCTGTGAATATTCCCAGCTGAGTGACCAGGCTTCCGTTTTTTCCCTCCCTCTTTTTTTTTTTAAGTTTCTCCGGCTTTGGTTTTTTTTTTCTTTCTCTCTCTCTCTCTTCTCTTAAAGTAACCTGTATAATGTTGTCAGAACTGTTTGAGAATGAAGTGCTAAGTGTTGCTTTTTATGGGGAGGAAACAGACTGGAACAGTGTGTGTATGTGTGCGTGCACGTGTCTGTTTGGATGACTACTACACACACATATAAACACACTGGCAAATTGACTGCATCAGCATGCACATTCAGAAAACCTCTGGGTGAGTTTACTGGTTTACAACCTGTAAATTGATGAGATAGCCCTGAAGCTCTAAGTTGGTCGATCATTAGTGTTAAGACTGTGTTGCATTCTGGTTTGCATTTGTTGGTGTGTATTTATGTGTGTGTTTGCAGGGTAAGAGGTTGACAGTGTCATTAAGTCAGCTTGGTGAAAATCTGTTCTCAATTGTTGTGGTGATTTCTGCTGTTTTCATTTGGACAGTAAAGGCACTGCTAGCTCCACCCGCCATGATACCGTGACCACTTGACATTGACTCCAATTCTGTGAACACAAATAGCCACACACACACACACAAGCCTTTTTTTTTCTATTTCCCACATCCTAAAAAGCTCAGCTCACAATTTGATTTCCAATGTGGTGATGTGTCATGAGTAAGTCCAATCTAAAGGATTAGGGTTAGACTAAAGAGTGTGAATAATGAACAGGAAATTACACAAACTCTTATTTAAAGTATTGTGAATTTTGTTCAGGAACTTTGCTGTGTTTGGGTTTGTTTGCAAATTAGCTTTTAGAAAAAAAAAAGAAAATATTCTGATATATATATTATCCTATCAAATCTCAGACTACATGAGTGGAAAAGTGCTGAAAATGAAGATAGACTCGTAAATTGCACAGTCATATATATATATATATATATATATATATATATATATATATATATATATATATATATATATATATATATATATATATATATATATATATATATATATATATATATATAAATCCTTCTCCTGAAGTTTAATAAACAGTTAAACTGTTACAAATCAAACATATAGTGTGATTCTTTTTCTTTTGATGACAAGTTAACTGGATAAGCATGGAAGATCACATGTGGAAAGAAAGAAGGAAAATCTAATAAAAAAAAATTCTAGGAAACTTTTCCATTTCCACCTTATTATTACAGCAAAGAAATACATAAATACAGTAATTTGTAAATAGAAATGCAAATTAATAAATAATTGTAAACATACAAAAATAAATGTGAAAATAGATATATTTAAATACAGAAACACAATAAATAAATGTAGAAATAAAATATAAATTTTAAAAAAAAGTTAGATGCATGAAAGACACTATATCTAAATCAATAACTATTTCAATAGATCCATACAAATGGATTAGCTAAATTAATCATCTGCTATATGTGTAAACTAAAAGCTACACTTCCCTCTTTATGTGAATGGATTTCTCTGAGATGAAAACACCCACATTACAGAACACAATCTGTCACTGAATGTTTATTTGATATAAAATGATGTGGATGCTTTGGCCTTCACACCAACCGGATCTGTATCCAGCTGTGGGAGATGTTGAAGTTACATGTCAAACAGCTTTCTCTACCACCATCATAAAAATATCAAATTATAGTGTGTTTTCTGTTGTCCAATCTCTCTGGAGCGTTATAATAAAATGTAGCCAGCTAAATTAAAATCAGTCTTGTTTTCACATATGTTTGCCTTCCTTTTATACTTACCATATACAAGTCTGATGAGATTATATCAATGTTAGAATTGTCCAAGTGTTGCAATCTAGGGCCACAAAAATGACATTTTCTGTTCTTGCTGATATTAATGAAGCAAATAAAAACATGTTTAGCATAAATATATGCTTTATTTTAGTGAATAGTCATAATTCTGTGTAGGTCAGGAGCCCTTATTCTGAACCCTCAAATATGACTTCAACTGAAAATTGACAGTGGAATTTAACATTGTGGCTGATAAAGTAAACTAAGTCTCATTTTCTCTACTTGGTCTTTTGTTTTAAATAATAAAAACAATGTTATATTATTACTATTATTATATTTAGGGCTGAAGTCTAAAAAGCATTTACTCAACATAATTCAGAGCAGTCAGAGTGTTATTAGACACTCCAATGTCAGTCATTTGACAATGGTCTGCTACCTGCTCAGCTGCAAGGGCTTAAACTTAATTTAAAGGCTTGTCTGACTTCCTTTTGGTGCTCTTTTCCCCTTCAGGCTCTGCTGTCCCATCTGACAGCTGTCTAAAAGCACCTTTGACTCTGCCTGGGACAAACTTAGACACCACTGAATGGACCTGGAACAACTGGGTCAAAGCACAACACTTATGAACAATTAGATTTAGAACAGAAGAAAGAGGAACTGGTTGACTTTGCTTCTTTATATTTGCTAAACATGCAGTAAAATTTTTTGTAACCAATGAAAATGCTAAAAGTGGTCGTCCAAGACGAACTATGCAAGACACTTCTCTAAACCAGATTCAAACCAGAAGGACAATCGTACTGGAATTATTAGTTTTTTATTCCTTTATAAATATTTTTGTTGTTATTCAGCTAACATGTTTGTTTGCTTCATAGCACAAAGTGCATGTGTGGCTGTCTGTGTGGACATGATCAGGTGGGTTATTGTCCTAATAAAGAAGAGTCCTAATAAAGTCTGTTCCTCTTTCATTAGCATGTGGTAAAATGGTCTGAGAAAACAGTTTTGTGTTTATGTGTGAGCGTGTGTGAGTGTGTGTATTTAGGTGTAAGTGAGTTAAACTGGTTTTGATAATTAGGAGTGTTTAGGCAACATGCACATGAGTTTTGCATGCCTGCGTGTTCATTAAGGATGTGTCATGTTGTTAACAGCGCAGCTTGTTGGCCAGGGAAAATGAGGCCATTAAACTGGTGTAAGACTGTATTTGTCTAGTTGGACTTAACAAAAAGGGGCCTTTGTTTGTTAATGGAAGACCTGTGTGATATTTGTAAGCAAGTAAAGCATTAACATCTCATAAGCACTCCTTTTGTTTTCTCTCGGCTAATCCATGCAGACGCTGATTGCAGTAATTGTGGTTACAAATTATGGTCAATACCAAGACTTAAGTAACATTAAGGGCCAGCTAATGGATCTTTAGTTTAAAATAGTGGAACTGCTGCCAATTTGACTGCAAAAAGGCACACTTTAATAAGATATATATTTAGCCATTTTGGGGGGAATGTTACAAGCTATTAAGAAAACAGTAACACCTTATCACCTTATTAAATAACAATAATAATCCATAAACTATTTGTAAATCCAACATGCAAGGACAACATATAATAAATATTGAAGTTAGGCAATCAAGCCCAATTATAATGCATTATTTACTTTATTTCAGTTCTGTTATGGTTCAGGAAGGTTAACTAATTCATCAGAAACATTTCTATTCACCATTGAAGAAAATCTGATGTGAACTTTTAATAAGCTGTAAAAAATAAATGCAAATCTCTCAAATTTCCAGTCATTTTAGATGAATGAACAATATTGCAAAGAGTCACCAGAGGGTGATGGACGTTGCTACATTGCTTTAAAAAAATATTTGTAAAAAACAATACAGCTATAGTGGACATTCACTAGACAGTCATTTTAAAGAAATGACTCCCATCTCTGGGACTATCTGTTAAATTATACTGCAAGGCTAATTTACTGTGTGGCACAGAACAATATGCTTCAATGCAATACATCACAATAGTGTATACTTAACTGCCCATTAAGTGAAATTTGTTTTGTCAATGCTTGTTTGTCCCTTAAGGCAAGATAGGAGATCCTGGACAAACTGTTTGAGCAGGCTACATTTTGGAAATACACAATTAAAAAGTCCAAACCCTTTTCTTTAGACTTCTCCTGAAGCCATGCCTCCAAAATGCAAATTAATGCAATGCTTCTTGCCAAGTGGTTGAATTTGATAGACAAATAACCATCCAATTGTCTAGGACAGGCTGGTTAAAACAGTCGATGGTGTTTATTTAGTCCTGTCTATTCCACTGGTAACTAAATTTTTTTTTTTTTTTTGTTTTTGAAGCATTTAATTAATTGGCGGCAATCTGTGTGTAAAGAGGATTTTAAACAATTTGGTAAAAAAAAATGTTTCTGAAAATCATCTCCCACCTGATAATGCACATACTCAAAGAGAGACATGCAAGAAGCAGCACAGTACATGGTAACGATCTGTCCAAATATTGCGGCAAATTCTTCTTTGCTCCTTTCTTTGAGCTACACTGCTCAACACTGCCCCCACAGTTTTCATTAGCACTGCTTTATTTGCTCTGTTGGGATTCATATCTTAATGCTCTCTATAAATGTACCAAAATATGTGTGAAACTGTGAGGCAGAGGGCTGACATAAGCCTCCATCCATCTAGTGGTACAACTAGATACATATGCAATGTGTGCATATTTAATGTTGGGCATGAATGAACCTCTAATCTTGACCAGGTCAGATGTAAATATCCACATTGTTTTACCGAGTACAAATAAAGTTCTCATCACAACAAGCCTGAAATAAATACTTACATGCACAAATAGATTAAAAATACACCACTAGGTAGCACAATTTTTGCATTAGTGCAGTGATTCCAAAACTTTTTCTGCACACCCCCTTTTCATCTTTTCCTATTCACATTTTCACATTAATACAAAAAGGCAAGATATCTGAGCTATACATGATTAAAAAGGAGAATCATTAACCGTCACTATCTTTGCTGTCAATAATTTGACTCTAGCAGGTGAGTTTTAAAGTGAGTTATTAGTAGCATTATTTAGCTGAATGGCTGTCATGTTTTTGAGTAAATAATAGAAGTTATTGTAGCAAAAATTAACAAAACTAATGATGATACTACAACAATGCACCATAAAAATGTACTGTATAAGAAGAGAAACTGGGAATTGGGCGATAATTCTTTATCAATTTGTAATAACTCTTTCTAGTTTATTATTACCGCTCTAGGATAAATAAGGAAAATTTGATTAAAACATCTTCTACCCAGTATAACTTTTATGTTTTGAGGGGAGAAAAAGTTTCTGAGTTATTTAACTTACCAGGAACATAGATGATGTTTTGCTCCTGCTGCTGTAATCGCAAATGTGGCAGTTTTAGCAACTTCTAGCCGTGCACCTCACAACGGGAAACACTTTATTACGGCGTGCTTACATGCTTTTGCACACCTAGCACCCCTTCCTGTCGTGACTGGCAACTTTGTAGTTTTTCACAGCTCGGCTCTGGAGTCATTAAACTCTGAGGCCAGAAAATAGTTCAAACTTGGGAACCTTCAATCAATCCCCAACCTTTAAACAGAAAAATAAAACTGTGAGTTTATTAAACTTTGACTGTAATAGAAAAAGCCCACTTGCTAATTTTAAAGTCCATCTAAACACAATGCATATGGGATTACATATCACAAACTTCACATTTCTACTCCTTATTGTGATTAAACCAACTCCTGTTCCTTAGTGGCTGAAATATTATAAAACACACTATCTCCCACGGCAAGTCTTACACATTCCTCTTCATTTAGAACATCACAAAACTGCATCTCCAAAGCTAATACTTCTGGGTGATTCTTGGCAGGACCAATGTGGGCATCTGATCACAATCGCACACTGAATGTTTGTTTCTTTTTGTTTTCCACTGTAACCATGAAATTTCTCTAACCTCAACAATGTAGATGCTATGCGATGATTTTCTAAAATGAAAAGATTCAGAAAGGTTCCAAGGTTTTGCAGAATTGTCCAACAGCTACATTCTTGAGAGGTCATGGCTTTTCTTCTTCTTTTTCTTTTACCGTATAGATAACAAAAATGAAAATTCTTCCCCTGATTAATAGTGTAAGTTTTTATAACTTACCCCTCAAGCTCAACAGCAAGTGAAGAATAGAACTGATTGTTATTTTGTTGAGTATCTTGTCTTTATATGTAGCATAAAGAAGGAAATTCAGGATTAAAGTTCTGTACACTGTGCAGTTTTTGACCACCCCCAAAAACAGAGGACAAATGACAAAAAATGTCTCAGTTTCTTGTGACAAAGATTTTGCAGACACAAATTGCTAATAGTATCAGGAATTTGGGGGAGGGGTCATTATCAATTCACCAATTAACCAATCATAGGGTGGTTGTGTTGATCAACTGCAAGGTGTAAAACCAAAACAAACCCGAGCATACTTGAGATGTACAATAAGCGCTCCAGATACCATCACTGTGAAGAAAGCAGGGGAACAGAAAGAGTTGCAAACCAGTGGAGAGTTCAACCCTTACGGTTGTAAACGGTTTTATTTTGAGTCAGTTAATAAAACTTAAATGTGATGCTTAGAACAGGGCTTGTGCTAATCCGATGCTGCGATTCAGCAGGTATCCTCTTCCTCCACTTGGCAAACATTATACTCGGGTGAGGAACTCAAGGGTCCTGCAAATGTTAGGAGTTTCTCTGCTGCAACACACCTGACACATCAGACCTAATTGGCAGCCTTGTGCAGAGTTTGATTTCAAGCTCTGCACAAGGCTACCAATTAGGTCTGCTAATTACCTTTTAATTTGATTTAAAGTCAGGTGTGTTGCAGCAGGAAAACATCTGCAGGATTGCGGCCCTTCAGTTCCAGCAGGCATTTCCTGTTTTAATGGCAACGATGGCACCCAACGTGGTTTAGTGTCTTCACAAACTTGTAAGCGAACAAAGAAGTAATTCTTCAGGTAAAAATTTAATAGTGCAAACAAATAAAAATGTTTGGAAATTTGGAAACACATAATCACAAGCTACCCAAAACACAATGGGGTGCTTTCACGTATCTATCCTTCACAGGAGGAATGGTTGCCAGGTCTGGAAGACGTGCGCATCAAGCCTCGGCTGACGTATGTTGACCTGTATGAAGAATACAGTGATGATGCCATAACCAACCTTATGCAGACTTTATGTAAGTATAAATCCAGTTTTAGACAACTAAATGTCATAGCCAGGATCATCAGAGTCACACAGTGGCTTGAAGTGAACTTACATGAAGGCTAAAATTTCCCAGTGTGCAGCTTCCTTAAGACAACATAGTTAAGACAGCATGGGACTCAGTTGTTAGGGACATTTGAGATCATTATATGTCTAACATCCAAACGCTGCTTCTCTCTTTTTCCAACCTAAACAAAGCAACAACAACAACAACAACAACAACAAAACAACATTTTTATCACTCTGGGAATTAGTTCATCCTTCTAAATGACAACAAGTTACACCATCTATTTGGAACAAAGACTGATGCAAGTTGCACAAATGCAAAGCTCTGATATGAGCTTTTTTGGTGCTGTGGCAAAGTGGATAACAATTTAAAATAAAGGTACAAATCATACACTTAAGTAATGTTTAACTCTTGGTGAAGGAATGCATTTGTTAATGAGAACTTTATCATGAATGGCTGTTGCTCATCATGAACTAATGATGATCTCAATGTTGATTCATGTGTTTACTTGATCCTTAAAGGTGGAGTATGTAAGATTTTCAATCTCCCTTCCTTGTGTTTCCATCCCCCCTTCTCCACAACTTTTACAAGGCAATGACAGACCAGACACCCAGGCTCTCTGCCATTCTCTCCACCTGCCTCTTCACAAAAAAAAAAACTAATAAAATAACTACAATCATAATTAGATAGTTTTTTTAACATGTAGGTTCCAGTCTGTCCATATTTGATGCGTTATTAAATTACAAGTTTAACTAATGACAAATGACAAAAAGCACTTTTTTTTTTTTTACTGGTAGGCAAACATTTAAGAAGGGTCTTTGTCATTAATTAAACTTGTAATTTAATAACACATCAAATATGGACAGACTGGAACCTACACGTTTTTTAAAAAAACTATCTAATTATGATTGTAGTTATATTTTTAGTTAAATTTTTTTTTTAAATATTGAAAATCTTACATGCTCCACCTTTAATTAGTCATCAAATCATGAACATCAGTTAAGTCATCAATATGTTGACATATTTGCCAGTTTAAATAGAAACATATCATTTAATTCCCTGCTATTGATTTTCTTTTCATTTTTATTTATGCAAGACATACTCAAAGATGTTCATTTGGCTGAACATGAATGTAAAAGCGATTTGAGTGACTATTAACAAAGGTCGATTGTAGGTTTTTTTTGTTTTGTTGTTTCTAAAGCAGCTATGTAAATATATATAGCATTTCCATATATACCAGTGTCATATATTTATTAACTGTACTGCATTAATACAGTGATTTTAAAACCCTAATAATCATTACAAGCGCTTTTACATATCCATGTTCACCCAAGTGAACTTCCTTGAGTGTGACTTGCTTTGAATTAAGATATAAAAAAGTAGGAGGGAATTAAATGATATATTTGTATCTAAACTGGCAAATTTGTTGATATATTGATGAATTAACAGTGAACTACTGTTCATCAATTGATGATCAATTAGGGGTCAAGTAATCACATAAATCAACATTGAGATCATCATTAGTTAATGATGACCAACAGGAATTCATGATTAAATCTTCACAAATTAACGCGTTAGTTCATGGTGAGTTATGCATTACTTAGGTGTATGATTTGTACTATTATTGTAAAATGTTACCAACTATAATTACCTCTGCCACCATAAGCTGTTGTGATTTTTCTCTTTTTCTGCCATATTGATAATGTTAGTATCAGAATTCTTTTGTAAAAGTGGTCAAAATCTCAAAGAAATGGAGGTAAATGTAAACTAACTGGCAAACATTTAGATACATTTACCGAGTGGATCTAATGGGAAAGTGTGTCCAGATCTTTGAATAGTGCTACAAACAAAGACAAAGGCCTAAATCTACATTGAATATTTCAATTTTCCATAATTGTACACTGCTATGTAAATCTGATGTCAGCAGTCCTATATTGTTTCCTGCATGTAGGCACAACAGATCCAAGTGCTTTAGTTCTTTTTTTTTTTTTAAAACATAAATCGAGAATCATTTATACATGTGTTACAAATAAATCAATGAATCTATTTTATGCTTCTACACAACACTGTCTTCTTGTGCAAATCAGATTTGGGCTAAAACCTTCGTAGCTTTCCATCTGCCCCCAACGACCACAGCATTTCTCCATTTCCAGCTCTTCTGTCTTTGTGAACACCAAAACAGCCTTTTTAGATGTGTGCAGCACCACGATGGATGTGTAAAGCATATAAAATCTGCAATCATGAGTCAAACTTTTACCATCTGTTAACGAAGGTGGATAGAGTTTGCCTTTAATTTAGTGCAACTTTTATGTTAGCCTTTAATGAGTCGTACACCATGTGCGCCACTGTCATATGTAAGCTTGGGTCTTTCCTGTGGTGCTTGCCTGCCTCTTCCAGTGCTAATGTGCTAATCTGCTGTTTAGTCCAACCAGATGGGTTTCTCCCCCCTTGTACTGGGGTAGATGGGGTTGCAGGGTGGAGGAAGTTACCTGCCGAGATCTCCCTCATTAAAAATCCCTCTGCCTAAATTACACACCCCACACTCAGCCCCTCCCTTCCTTGTGTTTCCATCCCCCCTTCTCCACAACTTTTACAAGGCAATGACAGACCAGACACCCAGGCTCTCTGCCATTCTCTCCACCTTCCTTCTCCGTGCAGCGCTTCAATTCTTAACAACTGCGCTCCTTCAAATCAATCGCAAGCTGATGCCTGACAGCTAAATAGCATTGATGGAATCGTCATGCTTTGGCATCCACATCACAGGCCTGTTGGCATCTGCATGGACTTCCCATAAAACTAACACATTCTTTGCTGTAGATGGGGATAAAAAGAGTGCTATAGATGAAAGCGATCTGAGAGTTAGATTGATACATATGAGCAGAAACACAATATATAAAAGAGTGAGATGAAAAACAGAAAAGAAACTCAATGAGGAGACCACACATGGTCGATACATCACATGCATACATCCACATGTAACGACTGTTGCCATTGGCCTCTGACTGCCTATCGAGTTCAGAATATCATGCATGAGAGCATTCAACAAGGGTAGGGAGGTGCAGGAGGAAAGAATGATAGAGGAAGGAGGATAGGGGCAAATAGAGAAGACTGTTTTAAAGCCTGATTAAAATTCTTGTGTTTTTTCCCCCTCTTTCCGTGACCTGGTAACAAATGCGAAGAAAAAAGTGAAAACTTGGAGGGCATCAGGAGTGCGAGGAAGTGGTGTTTCCGAGGAACATTTAACAATGGAAACTCTGCTTAAAGAAGACTCCATTTGTTGAGAAAACCCATCATGTCAGGAAAGCAGAGGACAAAAAGGAGGAAGGAGTTGCTGAAAACCTTCATATCAAAGTTCAGCCCATGAGGAGATGTGATGAAGCCGAAGAATGCCCATTCAATACACACTGAGGCTGCATTTTTTCATCACAATACAATGATGTCTTTTCCTGCACTGTCTGTGCACTCACACACTCAAAACCACAAGACTAAAAATGGGTTCTTGTCATAGTCTATTAGGAGTATAAACGGTGTGTCTACAGAGTTGTTTCTCTTTCCCATTTCAGTTCAGTTTTCATTCATCTTATCCTTCTTCTCCAAGGAAATGCCAAGGGAAAAAATAAAAAGTTTTACCTTGGCACTCTGTCATTTTTGACCAGTCAGCTAACCACCATTGCAGGATGTGCCTTTCAGTGGAGGAGGGAGGGTTTGGGGGAGGGCCTTGAGGAGAAAGGAGATGAAATGGAAAAATTCAGACATTGGAGCTTCAGGAACAATGTGGGTTTTTCTTTTATTTAAAATCTAGAAGATCTTAAAATCAGCAATGAGTCTGTGAATATGCATAAGGTGGGTTCCTGAAACATTATCCAAAAGTCTGAGTGTGATACGGGTGCCTCAGGGAAAGTTGTGACTGTGACCTCATAACGTTAGAGGGGTTTAATACAAATAACTTCTTGAAGTTTGAAGCACTGGACGATCAGAAGATTTAAGATCATCTTTGACAGATGAGGATTGATGGCTCAGACAATTCCTTTCAACATGTCTGCAGTAAGCTACACCTGAAAAATGTACATTTTAATTAAGATATAAAAAAGGAAGGAGTTCTGTTGCACAAAATCAGACAAAACTGTCATAAAAAGCATTTGCATATGTGATATTTTTAATTTGGAAGTGAATGATTCAGAATTATTCATTCCAAACTATTTTCCATCGCATTTATGTGAGAATAGTAATTAAAATGCAAAACATGTTTATTCGCCTTTATTTAATTCCACTTTAGACCTGGAAATTATGCAAACTGTTTCTTTTCGGCTAAAACATGGAAGATCACATAAAAAGTACCATTTTCACTTTGATTTAGTTCAAAATGATAAAACTCCAGCTTGACATGACATACCTCTTCACATTTTTTCAGTAGCTAAGGAGGAGAAGGGAGATAGCATAGCAGAGAAGGAAAGCAGAAGACAGCGTGGAACATGTAGTATAGTCCAGGGTAAATGTGGGTATAATCCCTTCTTTTTCAGTGAGCATTGAGTATACCCACTTGTAAAACCTTTGATGCTGCTTTTACCGTCACAAACGTCCCTATACATGTATCTACGTCACCCAGCAGCTCAGCTAAGGTTACCTATGCTACACTGGCGCAGTTAGCCATCAGCTGCGTTAACTTTAGCCTGAACATAGACATGATAGATATATGTATAAATGAGCATGTCTCTCGCTAGTCTGTGTGCCAGTATTGGTTTAGTCATTTCATAACTCTTCCTCCCTGAAACCGAAGAGTAGAAATTAGGAAACAATGAGCAAATATACTGATGGATTTTTTAGGTAAATTAAACAAAGTAGTCTTACATGTCACTTTTTCTGAAACTGTGTTTTTTTGGGCTACTGTTTTCTGTTTTAAAGAAAAAGGTGAAAAATTGAGAGTGTACCAACTTCTTAAGGGACCACACACCACTGTGCATCATCATGATGTGACAAGGTAGCGTAACGTAATGTGACTTTAAAACTCCACAGTTCCAGAGCCGCTGCTACCCAGGGCTGAGAAACCGCACTATACAACCTTTGTATCTGGGACGCTAAATGATGCTGCAGCAGGGTTTCGCTAGAAAACGGATATGGCTGTTTTGAACGTGCAACGTGGCAAAGAAATGCAAGACAATTAAAAGAAAGAAAAGGGACAAAACAAGAATCATTGTAGGATTGTCTTCTGCTAGCTAGAGAGATCTCAGGTCAGGTAGGATATCAAATGTGATATTAAATTAGTCATTGATAGGGGGCGTGTCACTGGAAAAATGGCGAAAGTTCTGTCGTGTGTCTTGAAAACAGAATACATGATGGAGGAATTAATAAATTTGGATTTAAAATTGGAATAAAGAGCCATTCAAATACCACTGATGTTTTCTAGACAGATAAAGAGAGTCCATCTTGTCTTTTATGGCACAACTCACTTCATTCATGACAGGTGGCTCCACGTTAGGGTTCTGCTAAGCTATGTGGACAACAGTCAAACAACTGACTTTTACATCCTTTCTAACATGAAGCGTTGCAAGTTTGACCGCAGAATATCTCCAAAGAATCTTTTTTGAACATGCAAATTTTCCAAAACTGGTAATACAAGAGTTACAAAACTTATGGTCATGGCAGCATGAAAGATTTTGCTTAAAATTTCCACCATAATTGTATTTTGTATTTAAGCTGCCAACTTCGGTGCTTCATCGTCTTAATCAAGTACTTATGATGCACTGAATCAATACAGAAAAAGGAGTAGTGTAAAGCCAAAATTGGTGAAAATCAGCAGAATAGAGGTCAGATGTGCAGTGTTTATTAGGAATACAATGGTTGGCGGGCGTGACTCCGTAACGGGCGCCTGTGCCGCCGTGGGGTGGGCTGGGCGGGGTCCCGGGCTCCGGTGCCCGGGGTTGTCCCCTGTCTCTTGGGGGTGGGGGGTCGGCTTGTGCCGGGGGGGGGGGCTGGGCTGACCTGGACCTGCCGCTGCGGCAGCGGGCAGGTACGTACTCTGGTGCCTGGTTGCGACCCTGGGACTTGTTGAGTGGGGGGTGTTTGATAGTGTGGATGGGATGTGAGTGTGTATGGAGGGATGTGTGTAGGGGGTGTGCGTTGAGGACTGGTGGCGGTACATAGGTATGTGGATGTGTGTGGGTGGGGAAGTGTGATGATGCGTGTGTGGGGGGGGTGTCGTGGTGTCTGTGGGGGGGGGGGGTAGTGCCGTGTGTGTAGGGGAGTGGGGTGATGCGTGTATGTGGGGAGTGGCGGTGGTGCATGTATACGGGTGTGTGGGGGGGGGGGAGGAGGGGGGAGGGGGGGCGTGCTGTCTGTGTGTGTGTGTGTGGGGGGGCAGGGGTGTATGTATGGGGGAGTGGGTGGTGCATGTGTGTGGTAGGTTGGTGGATAAGTGTAGATATGATGGATGGGAGTGGGGGAGATTTGGATGTGACGTGGGGGTCAGGAGGATGGTTTTAAGGGTGGGCTGAACGGGTGGCTGGGTGGACCTGAATGTGTCCGGAAGTGTGTGTGTGTGTGGCTGTAGGTGTGTGCTGAGACAGTGTGAAGTGCCGATGTGTGGACAAGGTGGGGACTTCATGTCCCCAGGTGGGGGTGTCCTCTGTGAGTGAGGGGGTGGTGGACAATCGGTCTGGGATTCCCCTTCTGCCGCCCCGCCTCCTCTTTGTCCTCATGCCCCCCTTCTGCATGTGGTGAGTTGGTCCCCTCTTGGGTCGGTGATGACTCTCTGGTTAGAGTCGCCGAAGGCTCTGGTTACGGGGATGGCTGTCCCCGGCTTGTCCTGGTCCTTGGGGGGCCCTGGGAGTAGGGGGCATGCCCAGTGCCGCGGGCGGCTCACCTTCTGGAGGAAAAATCACTTTCCTCCAGACTTAAATCCCTCAACCCCTCTTCCTCCCCGCTCCCCATCACACACAGGCAGGGTATTGGGAGGTGTGCACGTGGCGCTGGGTGGTGAGAAAGGCCATCAAGGTGGTCTTGATCGCTGCACCCAGCCTCGGCTCACCTCCCAGTTTTAATTACACTTAGACACCAAACACCAAAACACTGACGACTCACATGATTAGGGGGAAGAGCATGCGGTGTATGGTGGGCGGGGCTGCTTAGGTGGTCCCTCTCCCAACACCGCGTGGCACTTCCCTCAATTTTAATTGCAACTAATACATACTTCACAATCAGTCATAAGCGGGGGGGGGGGGGGGCAGGGACGATAGGGTCTTCTCATGCCCCTGCTCTCGGGGCTTTACTGGGGGGGGTACGGGTGGGGGAAGAGTGCCGTCCATTAGGCCTAAGTCTGGGCTGGCCTGGCTGTAGGAGGGTTGTCGCCGGCCCTGGGGGGGTGCTGGGTCGGCTGCATCTGTGGGGTGGTGGGGGGGACGCTGGGAGTGGTGGGCGGTAATTATGGGGGCCCTGATCGGGGCCATCCTGTCCTCTGCCCCCTCTGAGGCATCTCACATGGGACATGATGGAGGGGTGAGGTGAGGATGTGTGGGAGTGGGTGTATGGGGTTACAGATGGATGGTGGGATGGCTGGGGGGGGATTAGGGTTGGGGATATAGGTGGGTAGGGGATAGGGATGTGTGAGGATGAGTAGATGTGTGTGTGGAGGGGTATGTTGGCGCGTGGGTTGTATTGGGGTGTGCCTGTGTTGGAGGAGTGAGGGTATGTGTGTGTGTGTGTGTGTGTGTGTGTGTGTGTGTGTGTGTGTAGGGGGGGTGTATATGCGGAATGGGATGTGTGAGTGAGGGTGAAGTTTGGAGGGGGGCTATGGGTGGTGGAGGGGTATTTGGTGGGGCATGTGTGGTTGGGTAGAAGTAGAGGGATGGGGTGGCGGGGTGTGAGCGTGTGTGGAGGGGGGGGTGAGCGTGTGTGGGGGCGGGGGCGATTGGGGTTCGTGTGACTTGGTATGGGTGAGTGAGTAGAGGTGGGGTGGGGTTGTATATGTGATGGATGATGTGCATGGATTGCAGAGGGTTGTGTGGATGGGGGTCTTTCTTTTGTTTTTTTTTTTGTTTTTTTATGTTCTCTTTTCTGTTCTCTTTCTGCCCCTTTCCTGTCCTTTCCGGTCGGGTCCAGCAGCATAAACTCTGTAATACAAGCTATTATCCAAAACAAATTGAAAAATAAAATAAGAATCAAGAAATACAAGGGGATCATTACATCTACAAAAGTTCCCCTTGGCAAAATAAATTTGCTCAGCAGAACACAGCATCCAGAACATCAGTCTGCTTGCTTAAATGCTGGACAAGACAAAAAAAAAGACAAAAAAAAAAAAAAAAAAGGAATACAATGGTATGAAGATTTTGGCCGATACAATTTGCAATAAGAGAACAAATCCCCAGAGTAACAACAGTAACACTAAAATGATGTCCAGTGCACTGAAAATTGATGTGAATGAATGAAAGCCTCTCATTGAACACACTTTGTTGTTTCTTCACTGTGTTGTGGAGAGGGTGTGAAGAATCCTCCATCATCTTCATCAGCTTGTGCAGCATTCTTCTTTGGACAATCAGCTCCAGCGGCTCCAGAGTTACTCCAAGCACAGAACCAGCTTTCTTGATCAGTTTGTTGATTCTCTTCAAGTCTCTGGTTCTGATGCTACTACCCCAGCAGATGGCTGCCAAGCTGACTGCACTCTCCACAACAGACTTATAGAAGATATGCAACATCTTGGTGCAGACGTTAAACCATCTCAGCTTCCTTAAGAAGTACAGTCTGCTCTGACATTTCTTGTCGATGTATTCCGTGTTGCATTTCCAGTCTAGTTTGTTTTGTTTGGGGTGTTGACCACGTATTTGACATAGGGGAATGAGAATGTGTTGCCTTCAGCGTTACCTTTGGCCTCTTTCTTACCTCTCTGAGTAATGCCCTCCTTGTTTGATCCGTGGGTTTTGGTGGTCTGCCCTTTCTTGGCCGGTTTGGGTTTGGTGCAATATTTATTCAATATTTTAATAGTGGATTTAACAGTGCTCTGTGGGATTTTCAAAGTTTTCCATATGTTTTATTAGTCAACCCTAATCTGCGCTTTTACACAGCCTTGTTTTTTACCTTATTGGAAAGCTCCAAGTTCTTCATTGTGCTCCTCGGGTAGAAGCAGATTGCACATAAGTAGATTTAATAAACTTTCCATTTCTAATTTACCCTATACAGGGTCATAAAAGCATGGTGCCTATCCCAGTTACCATCAGGTGAGAGGTGGAATAACTCCCACTTCTACAGCTCAGCAGTCTGGCCAGATTGATTAATCTAACCAAATTGTGTGGCATTTAAAATGTCATTTTTCCTTTTCAAATTCTATTGAGGTTGTTTTACTCACTGATATGTATATGACAAAAGTCACAGATAACAAAGACTGTTGCAAGACTTTGCAGAACTAGTTTATGACATAATGTGTGTAGTTAAAAGGAAATTGACACAATGCAATATGAGTTGTGTTTTCTTTGTTAAAAGGTCTGTGAGGGTGAACACAAAAGCCCAAGTGGCCCTTTAGGAATAGTGCCACCAAGTGTGACTGTGACTGAACACAAACTCCAGTCATTACTTAACTGTCTAAATGGTAGACACTTTATGCACAGAACTGGTAAAAGGCTGTTGCTAGCATTTAAACACAACTAAAAACGTTTAAACAATTTTGCATTTAAATGGAATTTTTGTTTCTTTTTAAACTGCTGTATCATTTGGGAGCACTAAATATCACTGCTGGTCTTTCTAAAATAAATTACAGACACTGAAAACCAAGTTTAAAAATCATTGCCTCAGTATTCTTATTCATCTCCATCTCATGCAACAGCTGTGTTGCTGTGCAACCCACAGGGGAAAACATCCAGCCTGTTGCTAAGTTCTGGAGCTCAGTACTTCATAAAGTAAAGGTTTCCAAATATTTTCAAATCTGGACTCTTATAAAAAAAAAAAAATGCAGCTTGGCCAAAACACATTAAAACTCAGCAGCAAAGAAGCATGACCCATTTAAAGTTGTAAACTATAGTTAACAGCCTACACTGTAAATCACAGGCCTGACTTCAAGCTCCAGCTTCAAAACACACGTAGAAATCATTAAATCCATCATCACAAAAAAAGCATGCATCAGCCCTTTATCTTGTTTATCTATGTGTGGTGGTTGCTCACCTGATTGAATTCAGGTGAGTTCATTACATTTTGGCCCCCAGCCAATATTGGTGGCCATGGTATGAAAGCGGTGGCGGTGAGTAAGGCAGGTTAAAAAAAAAAGAAAAAGAAAAATGATCTCCTGTCCGCACTCAGTGCTACAGAGGAACTCTTGTGAGAGCTGAACTCCCTGTTTAATGCCCTGGCTTTTGATTTTATGTACTGCAGGTGGCTATATTTTCTTAAAATCTGTATTGTGATAGGTAACTGCTTCCGGAGTGGTGATAAAAGGATTCGCCTAGGTGGGAACCTGCTGATCGGTATGTAGTTGCCAATCTCTGATGGGAGTATTGATGTGGTCCTCCTTTGCTTAAATTATACTGCACTAATCCTGTGCCATCTTAGACACAGAGGACCTAGATGAATGCTTATACCACCCGCCACATATGCATTGTTCACTTCAGAGTGTATTGTTTTAGAGGCAAAATCTTGTGATTGTTGAAAGTATGGCTACTCTTCCATGGTTCATACAGGTTCCTTTCACTTGGCTGATATAGTTACCACACCCCCACCCTCTTCCCACTGTTGTGTAAAGGATCAAATGACTTAAAGATACAAGTGTGCAGTTCAATTAAGTTAAATTCAGCTTAACTTGTATAAAACCACTTCACAACAATGTCATATCAGGGCACTTTACGAACACATCAGTTCGAACCAGTTCATAGTAAATAGCCTAGTTAAGGGAAACCAACAGACTGCATCGAATCTTGTCTTTGATCCAATCTCAATTGATGTGTATTGGTAAGAATCGGATACAATATGTATTACAATGCGTTAAAACAATACGATATATTGCAATATATCAGGATACTATAGGACAATAAATTTCATTTTTTCCTTTCTAGTATCAATCACTGAATGCTGTTGCATGCTGGACATCAACTTACTGAATAAGAACAGAGGATCTTCATTTCACTCCAAAATATAATAACACTGATCTTTAGGTACGAGATTAATAAAAGAATGAAAATCTGCTTCATCAGTAAAGACCAATTGTTTGATAAAATCGATACAGGGCTTTTGAGTATTGATATAATGTCACACAAAATATTGCAATTTTTTCATATATTGTTTTCTTACAGTCCTAATCTCCATCCTGAGGAGGGCAGGGCAGTCATCAGGAAAATAGAGACCAACATACAGTGCGACTTTTACCCAGGAAGACCTACAGAAAGAGGAGAAATACGTTAATGATGCCATACTGTAATATATCTGTAGTCATTCTAGTTTAATGAAGACGGATATGAAGATGCAGAAAAGTGGCAATATAAAAAATATATTGTACATATTGTATATTACGACTATGTTTAGAATATATTACTTTAGTAACAAGACACTTAGTTGCTTTAAGGATCCAACATTCAGATTGTAGACTGCTAAGTTCATCTCTTTGCAACCAAGAAGCTGCTTCTTATGATTAGTTTCTCAGCTCAGAGACCACTATTAAAAAGAAGCATACCGTCACATACATCATTAATTGGTCCCATATAATTTATTAATACAGGGGGGCTTTTAATAAACCTATAAATCTTGTTTACATATAGACATGGCATGGGCAGTGATGGTAGCTGATAGTAAAGACTGCTTGTAGTATGCCTTTGTGGAAACCATGGGACTTTTTCTTGGCTTGCTAGCATGTTTAAACTTCTAAAACTGGGCTTTCAGAGCAGCACACAGTCAGGACAGATTAAAGCAGAGAATGTCTGGTTCTGAGCCATAAAGTTGTGGCTTTGGGTATTGAAATATGTGGACCAGGGCAGCAAATGATCAGCACTGTCTCATTCATGACCGACTGAGATGCCCTTTGCTTGAGGCACCCATTCTCCCCAACTGCTCCCCACTGTAACTATAGCTGCCCACTGATCTGGAAGAGTGCTCACTTTCTTGTGTATGTGCTTTAATAGCTCAATGCTTAAAGTGTGTTCATGGATTTAGTGGGTTAAATGCAGGGCTCCGATTTCTGTGAAATAGCGTGTTATGACATTACATTAGTAGCGTTACGGTGCTTCTCAGAGTCAAGGAAGGATCTTTAACGTCATTTCTAGGATGCAATTTCATAAAATATTTGTACAGAACACTGTTGTGGTGTAAAAAGTGCTTTTAAGGACTTAGATCTTCAAAATCTAAGCAAACAGTTGACTGTGTTTTAAAGCACTCACAATGCTTTGTCCATGTAAATATAAAGCAAAAGACAGAAAAAGATATACAATATATACAGTTTTTATTTGGGTTAACCATATTGTTGTCACCAGAACGACACATTGCAATGTGTCCTAAAATACGCATTGCAATCTTTTTTATCCTAGGGGTTAACAGACCTTCTCATTTTTGTCTTTCTTTATTTTTTAGATTTCCGCCCTTGATTCAGATTGAGAGTCTGTCTCTTATCCCCCTGTGTGCCCTGCGATGGATTGGTGATCTGTCCAGGGTGTACCCCGCCTCTCGGCCAAAGACTGCTGGGATAGGCTCCAGCTTCACCGTGACCCTTAATCGGACTAAGCGGTTAGGATAAAGAATGAATGAATGAATGAATGACACGTCTCTCTAGATTAAAAGCTAAAAAATGTCCTGCTCTGTACTGTAGACATTGTCATCATAAAAATTAGCTTCAACGTCTTTTTGATTGATGTAAAAAAAAAAAAAAAAAAATTGCCCATAAATCCATCCATCCATCCATCCATCTTCTGCCGCTTATCCGGGGTCGGGTCGCGGGGGCAGCAGCCTAAGCAGGGAAGCCCAGACTTCCCTCTCCCCAGCCACATTTGCCAACTCTGCGGGGGGGATCCCGAGGCGTTCCCAGGCCAGCCGAGAGATGTAATCCCTCCAGCGTGTCCTGGGTCTTCCCCGGGGTCTCCTCCCAGAGGGACGTGCCTGGAACACCTCACCAGGGAGGCGTCCAGGAGGCATCCTGACCAGATGCCCGAGCCACCTCAACTGGTTCCTCTCGATGCGAAGGAGCAGCGGCTCTACTCTGAGCCCCTCCCGGATGACTGAGCTCCTCACCCTATCTCTAAGGGAGAGCCCGGCCACCCTGCGGAGGAAACTCATTTCAGCTGCCTGTATACGAGATCTCGTTCTTTCGGTCACGACCCACAGCTCATGACCATAGGTGAGGGTAGGAACGTAGATCGACTGATAAATCGAGAGCTTCGCCTTCTGGCTCAGCTCCTTCTTCACCACGACAGACCGGCGCAGAGCCCGCATTACTGCAGACGCCGCACCGATCCGTCTGTCGATCTCACGCTCCATCCTTCCCTCACTCGTGAACAAGACCCCGAGATATTTAAACTCCTCCACTTCAGGCAGGACCTGACTCCCGACCCGGAGAGGGCAATCCACCCTATTCCGGCTGAGGACCATGGTCTCAGATTTTGAGGTGCTGATTCTCATCCCAGCCGCTTCACACTCGGCCGCGAATCGCTCAAGCGAGAGCTGGAGATCACGACCAGATGAAGCCAACAGGACCACTTCATCCGCAAAAAGCAGGGACCCAATCCTGAGGCCACCAAGTCGGATCCCCTCAACCCCTCGGCTGCGCCTAGAAATTCTGTCCATATAAGTTATGAACAGAATCTGTGATAAAGGGCAGCCTTGGCGGAGTCCAACCCTCACCGGAAACGAATCCGACTTACTACCGGCAATGCGGACCAAGCTCTGACACCTGTCGTACAGGGACCGGACAGCTCGTACAAGGGGGTCCGGTACCCCATACCCCCGGAGTACCCCCCACAGGAGCCCCCGGGGGACACGGTCGAATGCCTTCTCCAGGTCCACAAAGCACATGTAGACTGGTTGGGCAAACTCCCATGCCCCCTCCAGGACCCCAAAGAGGGTATAGAGCTGGTCCACTGTTCCGCGACCAGGACGAAAACCACACTGCTCCTCCTCAATCCGGGATTCGACTATCCGGCGGACCCTCCTCTCCAGGACCCCTGAATAGACCTTAGCAGGGAGGCTGAGGAGTGTGATTCCCCTGTAATTGGAACACACCCTCCGGTCCCCCTTCTTAAAAAGGGGGACCACCACCCCAGTCTGCCAATCCAGCGGTACTGCCCCCGATGTCCACGCGATGCTGCAGAGGCGTGTCAGCCAGGACAGCCCCATAGCATCCAGAGCCTTAAGGAACTCCGGGCGGATCTCATCCACCCCCGGGGCCTTGCCGCCAAGGAGCTTTTTGACCACCTCAGCGACTTCAGCCCCAGAGATAGGAGAGTCCACCCCTGAGTCCACCAGCTCTGCTCCCTCAGGGGAAGATGTGTTGGTAGGATTGAGGAGGTCTTCGAAGTATTCCCTCCACCGACCCACAACGTCCCGAGTTGAGGTCAGCAGCTCACCATCTCCACTGTACACAGTATTGATGGAGCACTGCTTCCCCCTCCTGAGCCGCCGGATGGTGGACCAGAATCTCCTCGAAGCCGTCCGGAAGTCTTTCTCCATGGCCTCGCCGAACTCCTCCCATGCCCGAGTTTTTGCCTCGGCAACGGCCGAAGCTGCATGCCGCTTAGCCCGCCGGTACCCATCAGCTGCCTCCAGAGTCCCACAGGCCAAGAAGGCCCGATAGGACTCCTTCTTCAGCTTGACGGCATCCCTCACTGCTGGTGTCCACCAACGAGTCCTGGGATTACCGCCACGACAGGCACCAACGACCTTGCAGCCACAGCTCCGGCTGGCCGCCTCAGCAATAGAGGCACGGAACACAGCCCATTCGGACTCAATGTCCCCCGCCTCACCCGGGACATGTTCGAAGCTCTGCTGAAGGTGGGAGTTGAAGCTCGCTCTGACAGGGGACTCAGCCAGACGTTCCCAGCAGACCCTCACAACACGTTTGGGCCTGCCAGCTCTGACCGGCTTCCTCCCCCACCATCTGAGTCAACTCACCACCAGGTGGTGATCAGTTGACAGCTCTGCCCCCCTCTTCACCCGAGTGTCCAAGGCATGTGGCCGCAGGTCCGACGATACGACTACAAAGTCGATCATTGAACTGCGGCCCAGGTATTCCTGATGCCAGGTGTACATATGGACACTGGAACATGGTGTTCGTTATAGACAATCCATGACGAGCACAGAAGTCCAATAACAAAACACCATTTGGGTTCAGAGGGGGGGGGACCATGCCTCCCAATCACTCCCCTCCAGGTCTCACTGTCATTGCCCACGTGAGCATTGAAGTCCCCCAGCAGAACAATGGAGTCCCCAGAAATTGCCCATAAATTCAATATGAATCTGTGCTAAAACTGTAGAGGGAACTGTAGTCCTATCCAGCCCTAACTCAACTGCAAACTCTTTTTCCTTTTTTTAGCAAACCATCTATATTTCATTGGACCTGCAACAGTTTTGGTGTCTAATCAAACATGCTTTTTTTTAAATAATGTCTGTAAAATTTTTAAATGTAAATCCAATTTCCTTCAATATCTTTGCATGGTCACACATTTTTATTCCTGTTTCTGCCCATTTGATTCATGTCTGTTTCAAGCATGTCCTGGTTTTTAGTTATATTCAGCTCTCTGTCTTGATGGTTTGACATCTTGTTTTTGTCAACCCTCTCTACAAGGCTTCATTTTGTTTGTACCTGCTTCAGCTGTTTACCACATCAGCCATGGTGTAAGAGCTCCATTGGGTCTTCAAGCATTCTCGTTTCACAGCGTACCAATTTGTGTATTCAGATATGTGCAGGTATTTGTTTTGAAAATGCAAACTTGGTGGTGAATAAGTTGGATAAATCTCCTAGATCCAAAATAACTGAAACATTTATTCATTTGGTATGTTTTATGAAGGCATAGTGTCAGCTGTTAAATTAGACTGTTTTGTCTTATCTGTGAATAAACAGCTGAACAAACATGCCTTTACAGGTGATTTAAATAGTTTTTGCCTAAGGTTGTATACAATTTAAAGTCCCAAGTGCTGCTAAATAGCTGCCAAGTTAACAAACACCCTATTACAAGCTGTGTTAGTCTTTCAGCTATTTTAATTAGGGTGTTTCTAAATTATATTAAATGGTTTGTATTTTTTTGTAGTATATTGTTTGTTTTCTGAATGGGAGGAAAGGACAAGAACTATTTCAAGCATAAGAAAGATGCAGAGATGATTTTTTTCCTTTTCCATTAAATTTGTAAAATATGTGTTTCTATTTCATAATTTCACACAGTTTAACCTTGATAAAAACCTATCTAAACTTTTATCTCTACGATAACACCCAAACAAACAAGTACCACTCTGTGGTGGTAATGTGATGTCAGCAGGTGTGGTCAGCGCCGTCCAGCTGCATCCTACTCAGTGGGGTGTGAGCAACATCCTCACCGCCTCGCTGGCCAGTCATAAAATCCACACGTGGATGTGTGTTGTGTTGCTTTTTGTGTTAGTTGTGCGTGGCAGCGTGAGACCAGGCTCAGATGTTCAGTTTATGTGAGAGATGAAAGGCTGAAGGAGTTGGCCAGCTGATGGCATGTGCAACTGGGAGCATGCAAATCACACCAAAAGCTCAGTCAAGTCCAAACTTAATTAGAAGACTTCAGTGTGAGACTGCCAGGGACTCGATGTGCCGTGAAAAGAATGAAATCCGCATCTCTCAGTTTTTATTATCAAATACATGATGGATTAATCATAGATGTAAAAATGGGTTGCTATAGCCAGATTTTAATCATAATAGAATATAATAGAATAAGGATGTAATAGCAATATTGCACCCTATAAACTTAAGTCCAGACCATATTTCCTGTAAACCTCTCAGCTTTGGTATAATTTTTCTGTCAGTATATGTGAACCCCTTATTTGCAGCCTCCATCATCCACAATCTGCCTATTTGGAGCCACAATGACAACTGGTATTTTTGCAAGGATGAAAAATGTCCCACAGTTATTAATATATAGTGAAACCCCTCAGTTGTGAATCCAGACACCTATATACAGTCTCATTTCAGTGTGTGTGTGTGTGTGTGTGTGTGTGTGGGACTAGCTTGTAATGTGTTTGGACTGAGCAGGGTGCCAGGCAGTGCCCGTTAAAGGTTCTAATGTGGCAGTGGTTTCATGGTGGTTGGCACAGATCAGCAGGAAGAGGGCAAAGACAGGGATATTTAAAAAGAAGAAAGAGGGAGAGAAAGAGGGTTGTGGGAGCAGGAGCTAGCTAAAGAAAGAGGGCTCCAGTAACACAGGCGCACCACAGGCATCACACTGTGGCGAATATGTACGTTCAGGCTTTTTCTGCATCCACGTTTTACTCTTTTTCTCTTCCCCCACACCATCCTTCCCTCCAGTCAGGGTCAACAACCCATTCACAGTGTGGTCCCGAGGTGATCAGAGTGGACCCTGCCCTCTCTCACTCTGCTTTCATTCTCTCTCTCTGTCTTTCATCCTGTCTTTTTCTTCACTGTTTCTCCGTCGAGAGAGGGGGGTAATCCAAACAGTCATACTTCCCCTAAACTCATCTTTTATTAATCAGACCTCAGCAGTGTGTCAGGAGGAACGGTGACGCACACGGGCGTCATGTGAACACGCACATGCATGAAAACACGTACACACACACACACACACACACACACACACACACGAGTAAGAAAGTTCAAGAACATGCAACTTACCACTGACAAATGCCTAAGGGTGTTTCATATTTCCTCTGCTGCAAAGCAGACCATCACATAAAAACACGCTAGAGCTCAGCTTGTGTCTGAGTATGTGTCAAAGAAAGAGACGAAGAAAGAGAAAAAAAGAAATTAGTAAGACGGATGACTTGAAAGCACCACACGACCCCCTCCTCCTTGTCATTCATAAAGCCTCCCTTGCTCTCCACTTTTTTTCCTATCTCTTTTACTCACACACACACACACACACACGCATACACATTTATATACACACACACAAAAGCTCACAGACGGAGCAGAGCGGATATTCTGGGTGGTGTTATTCCAGGTGTGGAGTCGTTGAGGTCTCCATGCTGCGACCCTGTTATCCTGGGAAGAGGGAGAGTATTAGATGCATGCAGGGAGAGGAAGAGACGCTATATCAAAAACACATTTCTCCCCGAGGCTGTATCACTGCAGTTACATGGCTGCACAGAGATGTGCACACGTGTACACGCTTGCATCAAAATTCACACACAAGATGAAAGCATTTATGTGTGTTTAGACCAACTAATAGACCGCATCACAAAAAAAAAAAAAATGTTCATTGGAAGTAGATGTGCTGCAAACTTCCAATACATTTACAACCGGACAAACCTGTTTCCACGACCAAACAGCAGGGATGTTTGCAGAGATGCAACATGGGAGCCACAACAAAAACAACACGCTGTAAAAATGCTGTTGCTGATGTATAAAAATGAAAAACACAATATGAGAGCAGGAGAACATTCAGCGCAAATGCATATCGGTTCAGTTCTATCAACGCCAATCAAACTGTGAAAATGAATGTATTTTTACTCTAAACTTTCTTTTTATTCTTCTCTTGTCATAAACTTTATTCTTTATTTTTCTTGTTGGTGTTTTTTTTATTACTCTGTATAACAAGCTTAGTTTAAATTTATGTGGAAATATCCTGCAAAGGTTTTTTTCTCCAGATTATGTCTATCTGTCGCTTTGTGTTAGCTCTATGATGGGATGGTGTTCCCACCATACAAAGTGTAAGATAGCAAAGACTGCACTCTTAATGAAACGATATAGTAGGTATAGAGTAATAGCTAGGTGGACAATATTGGTATTATTAAGAGTAAACACAATATAGTAGCATACAATAGTACTATTTAATAGTAATTACACACTTGTACTGTAGATTTCAACACTGTTCAGAGTCAAGTTCTGTTCAAGAGTAAGAAAAAGACAATACTGTTGATTTCTGACTTTTACTTGAACATAACATAATCTCAAAAGCTGCACATTAGGATGTGCTTTTGGTTTTGGCTCAGACTGATATTGTTTGAAGTTCTCTGGATTTAGTGTGATGTCTGAAGTGCTACACACACCTTTTAATCAAACCAAATTTACAATGAAATGTTTAATACTGTACCTATACTGGTAATAAGTCACTATAATAAGACTTTTTTTATCACCTCACCATCATTCCAGATTCGATATCCATCTTGAAAGCAACAAACTGTAGTTTTTTTCATACTGTGGTTGTGTCATACTGGCCCATTAAAAGACCTTGAAATTTGTTGGTTTCCCCTTTTGTTCATTTATAGAGACCAAATAGTGTGGGCTTAGCATTGTATTAGCATACGGTTACAAACAGAAAGCTGGCCCATGCATCTGAAGAGAAACCACATTTTTGGTAAAACCCCACACTACCCATCTTCTTCACAGTTATGCAGCTTTATGTCTGTTGCTCACAGTTGCTCCCGATGATGTGCAACAAATCTCATGGGTCCCCTTCCTAAACAGGCCGTGTAAAGAGAGCTTGTGTTTTCATTTCGAGGAGACATTTTTAGTATTTTCCACTCTGTGCTGCAAAACTTCACCAGTTACAGTTGTCAGCCATGTGTTGTCATGAATTGGAAGTCGCTCTCTACTGATGTGCCGCTGGACATTTTGGGGATGGACACAGAAGGCCTAAAGTTCCCCATGCAGGAAGCTTTCACAAGATAGAAAGTTCTCCATTCATCTGAAAGTTTATCTTGCAAATCCTCTTGAATCTCATAACATTTACAAGATTAGGAGAGATTTAACCTTCAAAATATTCACCCAAAACATACATGTTTGGACAAGTCAATGTACTATATGCTAATGACAACTAAAGCATGATTGAAAGCAACTTCTATTAATCAAGTGGCTTCACACCATGTTTACAAGAATAAAAATTAATTTCATGTCATTGTTTGAAGTTGACTCAAATTTTTAATATGCTAGATCAATAAACTTTAAGTAAAAGTTGTAAAATCCTCGCTTGTCCAAAGCAGTTTCTGTGGAGGACACAGTAAAACAAGCCATGTTGCATGTCAGGTTCATGTGCAAGTGAACATAAATGCTTCAGGGCATATTCATGCTGATGATAGCTTTTGCATTTAAAACTATTTAAGTTTTTCTGTTTTTTGTTAATGATTTAGTTTTCCATTCTCATTCAAAGGCTTTGTTTCATATTTTGTTTAAACTGTTGTTTTGCCAGATGCATGAATCTGAACTGTACAAATCTTCAGCGACTTCAGTTTTTAAGTTTTTTGTGTGTGCAACCAGAAGTTAAGAAGTAGGGACCAGAACTTGCAATTTTAATAGTACATTCACTTCTATGAAAATTGCATCGTTAGGAGCATTTGCATGCATGCAAATGTACATATGGCCATTAAAAACCAAACATATAACTCATACAAACAACAAACTGATGTTAATCTAACACTAACCATTGATGAACGGCGTGTGGTCCTTCATGTGAAGCATAAATAGTTGTAGGAGAATGTTTTTTGCTGTTGTGAATTAATGTGAATTATATGAGCTTTGGATTACATGCAGAATTTGGTCTTTTTGCCACAGTTCAAACTGTGTCATTACCTCTAACTAGATCCTCAGGGTGGTTTTTTTAAGTATTAAAATACAAAAAAGAAAAAAAAAAAAAAAAGCTTTTTTTTTTTTTTTTTAAGAGTAATAAAATTTGGTATATAAATATATCTGTTTTGCACACACTTCAACACAGGCATTCCTTAAATACAGTAATAAAACAGCATTCCTTACATTTGTGCTAAATGCTAGTTAGTGCTGGCCTGGACGCTGAATGCAAGCTGGGAGGAGAAGCAGGCTTACCGGACGCCTTCGCCGCCAATTCTAAATTTTAATGACTTCACTCTTTGATTAAAAAAACGACTAAATGGTTCCAGTTGAGCCAGAGAAAGAGAAAAGAAATAAAACCTGAACATCTAAGAGATGAAAATAGCCATTTTCTCCAGTTTAAGAGGCAAGTGTGCCTGGGTTGGCCTGAGACGTCAGTTACGAGCTGCAGATGTTTGTACGTCTTTTTTATGATTGTTATTTTCAAATTGTGGTGTTGCTGCGATGAGCTTTGCACTCTTTAGGGAGTGTGTGCCCTGTTTGTGTATTTGTGTGCATGTGCAAACATAGTTTAAAAAAGTATCTTCAAATCTGGAGCACTTTGAGCTTAATTAACCATATTCTAATATGTGTGCCTTTTAGCAGCTCATTATACTGCCTGATCACAGGAAATTACAAAGGTGATAACACAAAATGATAGACTACACACACAAAGATACACACTCAAACACAAACAGTTGTCTATGTATCCTAAAGTGAACAGAAGAGGGGCAATCAAAACCTCTGCATACACAATCCTTCCTGCTAATGATCTCATGCACACAAGCAAATAAACACACACACACAACATGCACACCAAGTACTCACGTGGTTTTGTGGGTTATGAGAGGATAAAATGGTCTCACCTCTCCTTTGCTGGATGAAAAAAGACACATAAAAACAGCACCTGCTTGCTTGTTCTCCCACCATTCTTACTTCCCCTCCCCTCAGTCTGTATTTGAAAGGGTTGAAAAAGGAGACCATGAGGTAATTAGATGAGTTGCTTCCCTGCTGAGTTGCAGCACAATAAAAAAAAAAAACTAAAAACAAAAACAAAAAAACCCCCAGAGAATTTGTGTTTTATCTCGTTTGTATCTCATGCATCTTAAAACAAAGGCTCAAAGCTTCATGCTGGAGTCAAAAATGTGCATAGCTCACCCATCAATCGCTACATGTGTAAATCATCCAGGTGAGGCTAGGAAGTGATGAAATAAGGTGGTTACCTTCAGGAAATAGTTTATGTTGCAGATTTTAGCTTCAGAAAAGACAGCACTGGTTCGTAAACCATCATGCAGACAAATAAGGATTTGTTGCATAACTTCACTCATATTTAGGCTGTACAACCCAAATCTACACCCACAGCTCTCGGATTTTTCATTCAAATACCAACCAAATCACCCAGTGGAGAATTTTCATTGAGATACTATTATGATTACCAGGCGTGACCCAGAAAGGATTATTTGTGCTCTGGTTTCAACATTAACTACAGTTTGATTCATGAGCATCAATTTGCGTGCAGATAAGGAAGCTTAACATGGACAGCATGATAGTGGAAGAGGTTCTGTTACACCTCAGTAGAGAAATTGATTCATAGACCAAAATATTTTCATTGTAAAACTATGTGTAGTCCATCGCTGATTATTTACATTAAATCAATGACAAGTCACACATTTTGAATGAAAAAACTTCTATTCGCAAATTAAATGTGGTCTACAATTAGACGGCAGAGAAAATAAAGATTTACACTAAAATATATCTGCATTTAAAATCATTTAATTTCTACATTTAAACATTATTAATGCATAAAGTAGAAAAGTCAAAGTTTATTTTAATTTGTTGACAGAATCTATTATAAGCACACATATACAGTTGTAACAGTCAGCAGAGGTATTGTAATAAAAAGGAAACAATCAACTACAACCCGAACTTTAGTGCAAAATTACTGTTTTAAAAATAAAAGAAATAAAAGAAACAGTAAAAAAAACCAAAACTTTTTTTTCTTTAACTGCCCTGCTCCACTTCTTTTGAGAAGCACTCAAATACCACAATAACACACATCAGTAAAGCACCAGACTTTTATAATGTCCTTTTTTATTTTATTTTATTGTTTTTTTGTTTTTTTTTACAAAAATGCTGTATGAAAAGTGGAATCCTATCCCATTTGTTTATACCTGTATCATGAAGAATAATATTTAATGGTATTTCATATTTAAAGGAATGTACAATTTACACTCCTACACTGTAGAATTTTATTTATTTTTTGTTATTATTATTATTTTATTGGGTTCTGTTATGTTTGATAACTAAAGTCACTATAATTCAGAAAAATATATGTATAGATAATATGACAGTCCTAATTTTATGTATTTAGTTGTGATGTGGAACCAAGATAGAAAACCAGATAAACTACTGAAGATATT
This sequence comes from Telmatherina bonti, assembly GCF_933228915.1. Lineage (NCBI taxonomy): Eukaryota > Metazoa > Chordata > Actinopteri > Atheriniformes > Telmatherinidae > Telmatherina > Telmatherina bonti. The sequence goes on along the minus strand of NC_136614.1, from coordinate 27,937,877 downwards.
TACTAAATGTAAAAAAAACTAAAGAAAACATTTGGTCTCTCAGTTGTTCATACAACATCTCAGTGTTGCTTTTGCAAACAGATCAGATCAAATCTGTGTTGCTTTTCAATGTCTTACTTCCAGCTTGCTGTGTGCAGGCTTAGTACATGTTACGCCTGTGTTATTGAGAGGCTATTTTGTCATTCATCACAATTTATTATTCTCAAGTCCAGCCACAGTGAAATTTTGTCCCGTCTCCTTGCCTTTCTTCTTTTTGTTGCTCCAGTGATAACCGTTTCCTCAAAAACTTTCATTTTTGGTTGATGATTCAAAGACTTTTCATCACCTCATTCAATTGGCTTTATTTGTGGACAATGAGTGAATGACACAAAATTCATTTTAGCAAGATACTGGGAAAAATATTGCTGCAATAGCAACTTGGCTCAGCGATGCATTTTACATCTGTAAATAAAGGAGTGAATCTCACAGCGCTCCAGCAGTTTCATCCTTGAACTCAGAGGTGTGCAAAGCTTGAGCAATCTGACCTTATATTTCTGTCTAGCTGTGTGTCTTTGAGCCAGAGCAGAAGTTCAACTTGAATAACATCCGAGGCCTGAATAAACGGCGTCGAGAGCAGAACCAGCTCATAAAAATTTTCAATAAATGTCATAGATCCATCCATTTCTATCAAGCATGTCAGTAAATACCACGTTTTCAATGGAAGGTTAACTTTATGAAAGAGAGCGTGGGTCACCTCACTCGGATGAAGAGTGACTCTGGGCCAGCACAAGCAGGATATACTCACAGGGGCCCTGATCTTGTCTTTGCCACAACTGCAGATATATGCAAGGAAGCCAAACCCAAAGGATCCTGTAGTTTTCTACAGGGCCCACAACTCCCAGTAACATGCCATTTGCCAAGTTACCCTTGAATGTGAAAGGGTGGGGGCCAGACAACTGGAGCTCAACAGCTTATCAGTGTTTAACTGCTTCCTTTCTTCCCTGAAGTCAGCTGCAGCACTAAACAACCCCTCGTCCTATATGGAAAGATCAGTGTCACATTACAAAACTGTGGCGAGGTATCACTCCCGAAACCTATAAAAACCCCCACTGTATTACTGCACCCTCTGTGCTTCTCCTTCCCTCGCACACATGCGCGCAGACACACACCTTCCTTGCTTCTAATGCCACTTCCGCCATAAAAAAAAAAAAAAACTCCTGGCAATGCTCCACGTGCCCATTAGCACGCGCTAAATAACTGTTAACAATGTATTACCCAGACTCCCCTGCGCAAGCACTTGTAGCCTTCCCCTAACGTCCCTTCAAAGCTCACAGGTAATTATGTCAAAGGTTTTTAATAAACAGTCTATTCACTGCGCTGTGGGTTACACCTTCCTCTAGGATGGACTTCCTTTTTTTTTTTTTTTTTTTTTTTACAAAACACGTAGACCTACTAATGTGCTGCGCTGTGAGTGGTCGAACACCTTCCCACAGCCGTTAAAAGTCACGAGGTCAGCGCGCACCTGCACGGGACAGTGTGTAATTAAAGCTAATCATCAAAGAAATGTGCCGCTCTAAGAGCCACACATTTGAACAGGCCGACCAGTCTGTCACATTGTAATATAAAGCAAAATTAATTGACTGTGGTTGTTTTGAATAAATTGAATTAAATTTGTAAAAGTTCAAAGTGCCAAAGCAGTGAATAACTATCAGAAGGCAATCTTACTTTACACCTGCGTAAGAAAAATAGTCATATGTAAATAATAATGATACTGTAAAACCAGTTGCTTATGTCTTACAGCACTTACAGGCTCTCTTTGCTAGACAACGACAAGTAAAGTAACAAAGTCATGTTGCTGTTGGTGGATTTTCAGCTTATACAGCTGCCATTCAAAGCCGAAGTTTGGCTGACAGAGCTGGAAGCTAATGGAGCTAAATTATGAGATGAAAATAATCTTGATAGGCCTGAAGTTTACAATGATAAAACCGTACTGTTAGAATAAGTCTTTACGTCTCTATATTTTAAAGAATATACAAGTGAGCTGATACCGTCGCCCCAGTTCTCTTGAAGGTAGCGTCATAAACAAATAAGGATAGTTTATTTTTCTTGTTGAGCTGAAGTACGAGGCCTAGCCTACATCCATGACCTATTTCCAAATCACGATGAACTATATGGTGATTTAACTAAATTTCCCTGGGCTGTTATGATGGGAAACAAGAAAAACATCAATTGGTCTGCTAACGATAAATTATTTCGAAATTTTTTTGTTACATTTTTTTTTTTTTAACATGCACGACCAACACCTCTCTCTCTCTCTCTCTCTCTCTCTCTCTCTCTCTCTCTCTATATATATATATATATATGTGTGTATATGAGTGTGGATTCATAATAGCTACAGTATAGGCCTAAACCAAACATATGAGTCGTGTTTTAAGGATTAATGATTTCAAAAACCTTTTTTTGTTCATCATATGTCTAATAGCTTTTTTATACAGAAAATAGTTTATTATTATTATTATTATTATTATTATTATTCATGTAATAATAATAATCATCATCATTATCGTCGTAATAATAACAAGTAATAAACCTCACACTACTAAAAACCAGCGGAAGAAAGGCGACACTTCGAGCTATTTTATAAACATGAAATTACCCCTGCGCTAAATAACCTACATGAGAAAAAAAGGTGTAGGCGAAACATATATAAAATCTGGTTATGCACAAGTTTTTATGAAGTCGATAGTGTAGAATAAACATAAAAAAATACATTATATAATTGAAATTATTAGGTTTGTAACATGAATAAAAACATTTCGTTGATATGCAATTAGAACAAATTGACAGCCGTTTTAGTGGCCTATTTTTTTTTTCCACTGACTAAAACTATGCAAAATGAATAAGCAGCAAGACTAGGTGGAAATATTCAATCTGAAAAGGATTTATGAGGCGATTAAATTATTTCCCAACAATTCTTGACCCATTAAATTCTCACAAATTTACAAAGTCATGCGACATTTTCCAAATTCCCACAGGGCTCATGGGGAAGGCGGCCATCTGATAACCCACGCGGATTGGGAGACGGAGCTTCCCCCTTCACGTTCAGTCATTTATTTTACATTTATGCCAATAAACGACGACGACAGTGCTGTTTATTTTACCAACGAGTCAGCAGAGGCCTGGAGCTCCGGAGGAAATGTCGTTGAGTCCATCAGGAAAATAACTCAAACCTGGTGTGTCTAATGGTTTTTTTTATACTGGTCCACCAACATCATAATGAGAAACGCATTAACGGGTTCGTCAGGCCTCGGATGTCATCATATGAGGAGTGCGGTTTGGTTGCGAGTTCACTGGAATCTGTTCTCATCAAGGAATCCGCAAATAGGCGACACACACAAACACACACACACAAACACACACACACACACACACGCACGTGGCGTCTGTCTGGTTCACTCCACATCTTTAGAGCATGCACGTGCACCCGTACCGAACAAGACAAATTTGTGCCGCCTTTACAAGTGTTGAGGGCTGTTTTTGTAAACGTGCATGCAGAAAGAATCCATTTAATATGGTCTCACTTCAGTAAAATCACGTCTAGAATCCTGTAATTTTTTTATTTTTTTATTTTTTTACAAAGACTGAGTTTTATTTATTGTTTGACTCAAGTCAGAATTGGACTGGTTTGAGTGGTTTATTTTTGTTGTCACTCCACAACGGAGCTGCATATGAAAGTTTAAAAGAATTAAAAACGACGTCTTTAAAGATAAATGTGTGATCTCATTTACACTTAATAGAGCTTATAGGTCGGGAACATTGATTAAAACCTAACTATAGACTTGCCTACTAATGTTTAACACTGAATTAAACATTGATAGAAATTTGTTAAAACTTAAACAGCATCGTATTTTTAGACCTTCATCGTTATGATGCAAAACATATTTTTGTTGCAGGGAGTAAAACATTAAGCAGAGTAGCTGATGACATATCTAATAAATTTAAATGATTTTAAAAGGTTAGCCCAATAAACAAATATGTGCAAATAATTCATTTGTATCAGGAAATTGCAAGTTTATTTAGCTATGCTGTAATGCACAGTAATGCATCATTAATCTTCACATATAATCTATAGGTTGCTTATTTCTAAGGTGGTGACCACCGTGCTTGAGGTACTAATAGCCAGATATGCAAAGCATGTCGGGCTGGAGTGTGAAAATGCACGCCATGCCCCACAGGGACGCTCCTCGCGCTCTTTCGCCTTTAGACATGATTCATTCACCGGCTCTGCTTTTACCACATAAGGCGGCACGAGCGGCCCCCACAGCAGGCGGGACATGAAAAAAAGTTCCGAGGGGCTGTGATTAATCGTGATTGGTCGCTCTGCACTATGATTGACAGCTCCCTCTCTCCGGCTCTCCTCTAAGCTGCTTGTTGACACTCTCCAAAAGTCCGCACGGCAACTACAGATAACGGAGTCACAGTCCTGGCTCCTCCAAGCTCCATCTGTTTGTCGGTTCAAGGAAAGTCCTCAAGACAGCACGGGACTGCGATTGTGGATGACTTTGGCGGGGAGGGGGGGTTGAACTTTTCTTCCTCCCTTAAAACTCGCGACGCCGAGATTTTCTTGCTCTTGCAACGCTGTTTTGAGACTTGCGAGAAATGGCAGAGAAGCGTCGGTCCCCATGCGCACTGAGCGTCAAGGCGCACGCATTCTCAGTGGAAGCGTTAATAGGGGCTGAAAAACGGCGCAGGACGACCGGAGAAGATGCTGGATCTCCCGGCTATGAGGATGGAAATGACGTGTCTGATTTAACCGGGAGCCCGGGACTCCGAACCGGCAGAGCGTGCGCCAACGACCGGAGCAGTGAGGCCGAATGTGCAAGTGATGGATCCCGTAAGTAAATAATAATAATAATAATAATAATAATAATAATAATGATAATAACAGTAGTTTATTATTTATTCTTGGTCATAACGTTGCTCCTAGCTCAAAGGTCATGGTCGATTTTACAGAAACAAAAAGGCTAAATCTTTTTAATCTCCAAAACTTTTCAATTAATTTTAATGCATCAAGCTACTGTAGAGAAATTCTTAGAACTTTTATTTAATAATAGGCCATAACAAAAATACAGGTTATGAAGAAACAACAAAGGGTGGCTTTTGTCAGTCGGGCAGTGAGAATCTGATATCACATTACTGCCCTGGTCTAGTAAATATGAGCGCTGTTAAGTGTGACTAATGTGAGCGGGTTTATGAGTTGTGTTGCAATCATAAACACGCCAGTTAGTTGCGTATAAAGGCAGGGAAAGATCCACTGATAGGAAACTAGGAGGTTTGCAGAAAACAAACAAACAAAAGACTATTCCCTCGCACAACTTTGAAATTGCAGCAAAAATATAAACAATTTTGGCTGATGAGTTATTTTTGCAGGATGGGGCCTCGTCTCCATAAATTCTGCCTGCTTAGGGAGGCCTATGTTGAGTGGCGGAAATAACAACAGCGACGAAACACATAAACACATGTAATGTGATGTCCTTAAAACATGTCGAGAGGTTTCAAATAAAAGGAAAAAAAACGTAAATATATATAGATTACTTAATTTATGGGGTATTTTTTCCTTTGTGTCACAAAATGATGGGGTTTTTTTTTTAATCCAATTTTAGTGATCACTGTCGTAAGTTTAAATTTTTTGTCACACAAATAAAATATTCAGAGCCATGTCAATAAAAGAAGAACACGACAATTTTATTAATTTTTTTATTCGCTATAGATAATAAACTATTATTTTTTAAAATAACTATAATGTTCAAAGTTTGCAGTCAAATTAATAAAAATATAGTTTTTATTAACACGTAATGTGTTTTATTTTCAAACGTCACTATTGCAGCCATTAAATAATCCTTCTATGATGTTTATGTGCTTGTGTTATTTCCAGATTTTATTCTTTTGCTGGGGACAAAGTTGTAAAGAGAATAATGTTTGCTTTGGATGCGTGTGCTAACCCATCTCTGGTGTAAAATCTCGCCTCGTTCCGGTGCAGCAGAGAGCGGCGAGGACGCGCTCCTGGAAAGCCCGCAGCCCGCAGCGCTGTGCGTGGCGCCCGCAGCCGGGACCGCAGAGGAGACCCGCGTGGACCTGCAGGGATCAGACCTGTGGAAACGCTTCCACGAGATTGGCACGGAGATGATTATCACCAAGGCTGGACGGTAGGACAAAGAAATCATAGATTAGATGTCAACTAATGTCCGGTGGAAACGAGGTCATCACTCCGACGTAAACGTCAATAAGACATTTAAAAGGAAGTAGCAAATAAGATTTAAAAAAAGAAATTGTTTTAATTTATTTATAATAGATAGAGCCATATAATAATTTTCAATTAAGATGCAAATATTTATATATATATATATATATATATATATATATATATATATATATATATATATATATATATATATATAACCTAATTCAGAAATATGATCATGACTGGTGTATTTTCTTTGTTTTCTTCTTGTTCTTTTTTCTGTTCTTATTATTCCCATTGCTGATGATTTATTTGCTTTTCCTTTCAGGCGGATGTTCCCCGCTATGCGTGTTAAGATTACGGGTTTGGACCCCCATCAGCAGTACTATATTGCTATGGATATAATCCCCGTGGACAACAAGCGATACCGGTAAGACGCAGAAGCAATAAAACCTGTGTAATCCTCTCACGAATTTAAAACTATTTTGCCACAATAAGCAAGTCAATAAAAAAGTTATATAAATATCAAAGTGAGTTGTACATGTAGGCTGTAGCCTCAAACATTGTCCTTCTGTATTGAAGTCCCGTATAGTTGTGTTCGTTTGCAAGTATGTCTCAATTTAGACTCCATACACTGTTCGTGGGACAGCCCGAGATTTTTCAGCCCCACTTCTTTCCACAAATGGCGCTTGGCACCGGTGTTTTGTCACGGCGGTTTTGCCGTCCCGTTTGGAAAGGGCCTTTTGGATTGCCTGTAACCCCTCTAACCCGGAGGGTCAAACCAACAAAAGTTGTTATAAAAGAGAAGAAAACACTGTGCTGAAACACACAAGACAATGCAGCCAAGTCTTTGCATGTTACATACTCCATCATTTCCAACTTTCTGAACTAGTTTATGTGTGATATACTTTTAGCGGTGCGGTAGAATGATGAGAGACATCCAAAGATGTTGCAGCGCATTTCGGCTGCAGGATGCAGAGTGCAGGTTTTAATCCCAACCAAACGTTAACAGCAGGTTCACTGCATGATGTCTGATAGCGGGTAAAAAATGCCATCACAACATTTTCAGCAGACTTGAAAGCAGTTTCAAAGCTTCTTTATAATAATAATAATAATAATAATAATAATAATAATAATAATAATAATAATTAAAAAAAAAAAAACCTCTCTTTCGGGTGCTTTAATATTTGATCACACTAGTTTTGAATTCTTTTTTTCTGACATATTTCAAATGTGTGTTTTTTTTTTAAATTAAGATCTGCAGTTTGATGAGATTACAGACTTAGAAAAAAAGGCCTCAATTGTCTCTCGTTATTTCTGCTTTCTGTCACAAATTGTGATGAAAACCGCAGTCATTAATTTCTTAATAAAAATGGCTATAAAGGTGTTCAAAAGTGACTTTCCTTTCTCCATTTCTGACATTATTACTGTCATGTGTGATTTCTTCAGGTACGTATATCACAGTTCTAAGTGGATGGTGGCAGGGAACGCAGATTCTCCGGTGCCTCCCAGAGTGTACATCCACCCTGACTCCCCAGCCTCAGGAGAGACGTGGATGCGCCAAGTGGTCAGCTTCGACAAGCTTAAACTGACCAACAACGAGCTTGATGACCAGGGACATGTATGCATCCTAATATTTCCTAATATTCTAATTATTCTTCTTTGTTGTTTTCTTATAGCTTAAAACAACCTTTAGGATTCATTATCAAGTATTATACAATTAACTTGTTATAATTTACATTTTTGGAGAAAAATTCCATATTAACAATTTTATGATTAATGTTCAATACTTAAGAAGTTTTGCTGGTTAATAAGATAAGATAAGATAAGATAAGATAAGATAAGATAAGATAAGACTTTATTTATCTCACACTGGAGAAATTCACTGTTACATGGGCTCTCAGAAACAACAAGGAGGGTGCAAATAGTAATGAAAGGTGCAAACAAAGTAGATACAAGTAAAGTTGTCTGTTTAATCCTTTCCTCAACCGTTTATTCCCCTCTTCCTCTTAGATCATTCTGCACTCCATGCACAAGTACCAACCGCGCGTCCATGTTATTCGAAAGGAGTGCGGAGAGGAGTTGTCTCCAGTAAGAGCTGTTCCTGCTGGGGAGGGCACCCGTACCTTTTCCTTCCCCGAAACCGTGTTCACCACAGTCACAGCGTATCAGAACCAACAGGTAGAACAGCTGAACTCCATTCATTCACATTTCCTTCTTAGAGCGACACAGCTGGATGAGCTCGGCACAATAAAACCCTTTTCCAGTGTGCATTGCATGTTGCGGACAGATGATGATGCTTTGCATTCACTATGGTTACAAAATGGGAAGGTTTTTAAATCTGTTTTTGTACGTTACACGGCAGCTGAATATGAAACAATAATTCATTTTAAAAGAAAGCAAAAATCCTGACATGTTGTTTTAAGTGTCTTATCATTTCTGATTTTTTACTTAGTTTATAGGCTGGTTTCCTACATTGGAGAGAGTTGCTGGGGTTTGTTTTTTTTTTTTCTTTTCTTTATTTAGACCATTCACTGGATGCTTTGAAGCTGGGTATTAACGGAGGTCTGCTGGCCTGCAGTGCATGATGGCTGAAGTCAGAACATGGTGGCGATGGCAATAAAAGTCCCTTTGGACGCGGGTCACATAGAGCTGGGCTTTAAACACCACCCACAGCCTGAGCAACCTCATGGCAGCCCCACAGGCACAAATGGCCAAATGCAGCACCTCAAATTCTCTTATATCTGCAAGTTAACATGCACACATAGAGAAACAATCCACAGTTAACCATGTGCACAAATGTATTTATTTTTAGAGCTGATTGAAAGATTATAGAGGGGAATTTTTCTGGCCGGGAAAAAAAAAAAACCCTTCCATTACAGTCTATGTTATCGTGGACAGAAATTTTGGGAAATAATTAGAGTGTTATTTTGCTTTTCAGATTACAAGGCTGAAAATTGACAGAAACCCATTTGCGAAAGGCTTCAGAGACTCTGGTAGAAATCGGTGAGTTCATTTTAACCACAGAGATTTTCACATTATCTACTGCATTACGGGATGTATGACTGCATTATACTTTGGCTTGGTTGTGGTTTTTGTCACTGCTATTTTATGGGGAGCGAAGCTCGGTATATATTTATTTATTTGAAATGGAAAACGTGCTCTCATGAAATCTGTCCTAAATGACCACAAAGAAACCAACTAAACTGAAAAGAGGTGGCATGCATCATGAAGGTTAGCTGGCGATACATTTTCATTTAAAAGCGCTAACTTTAAAGGCAAATTAATTCTGACAATTGCGCTGCTGCTCCAGACACATGCTTCGACAGGGAAAATGTAAGTTTGGCTGCAAATCTTAATGGAGCGTCAGATTCCTGCCAACCTCAACATCAACAGCAAAATAATAAAATTGTTAGTGTCCTGAAGAAAAATCTGTATAAACACATTTCTAAACATATATAAACACAGCATTAAAACAACACAGCAGTAAAACTCCAGCAGTCTCCAAACAGCCACTCCCTGGAGGCCTCACAGAAATCATTAGAGAGGAGGGGAGAGAGCAGGAGAGGCAATGTGTGAGACAGAAAATTTGAGAGGGAGGAAGGTAGAGAACGGCAAGCTGGATAACCCAGGAACCTTGACAGCTGACCCTATAAAAGTTGAACTCAGGAAGGCTGGAAAAAAAAACTCCCCTTAAATATTACAGGAAGAGTTAAGCAGTTTGCTAAATAAACTTCTGCTCTGATAGGCTGCTTTGGAGCACACAGAACCGCTCCGGGTAGCTTGTCTAAATTATCACCAAGGCTACAACCCCGTGGGGGGGAGGACTTTTATCCTCACGCTAACGAGCGGTAACAGAGCACTCGCATTACACCACCACAGCAAGCCTCTGCCCCACCTAGAGGAGATGGGAGACTCAAAATGGGATGGGGGAGTTAAAGAGAGAGAGAGAGAGAGAGAGAGGGAACGAGAAAGAAGGAAGGGGAGTCCCACCTCATAAATCGCTGCTGTGGCTTCCTGCTCCTTCGTCCTGATTCGCCCGTAAAAGCCGTGTGAAAGCAATTACCTCCAAGCACCCGACCAGCAGCAGCCAATCGCAATGTGGCGTTTATGCTCCTCATTACCAGCGGTCTCCATGGAGATGGCAAGAAAGGGCCCCACAGACGACTAAGATGGCTGCCAGGTGGTTGGCGCAACATGCAACCCACTGAGAGCTGCTGCATTTATGACTGCAGGAAGTTCAGGATGCAAAAGTTAATTTTGCCAGTAACGACCAATGTTTTTCTGTGTGTTTTACAGGATGGGGTTGGAGGCTTTGGTCGAGTCTTACGCATTCTGGCGTCCATCTTTACGAACACTTACATTTGAGGACATTCCTGGCATTGCCAAGCAAGGTAACATAAATGAGTCGGCGCCTTCTGCATGAGGAGAAGTTGCCCGTAGCTGATGGCGTCTACATCTATGTTCATGTCAAACATCGCCAATGCTGAGTGGTAATTTCACCTTCCTGTAGGAGTCCCAGGAGCTCATGGAGGCGTTGGAACACCATCTCACCTGCTTTCCACATCCCCATGCTCATCACCTTTCCAGGTTTGCCCTCTCAGTCCACCAGACTATGCCTGTAGTCGATCCACGCATCCCCTCCACCGTTACAGCAACCCACCCGAGCCTTTCCCACCCCCAAGAGGTCCTTCCAGTTATGAAGGCGAAGGATTCTGCTCCCTGCCTCTCCCTGCAGCTCAGCTCGGTTATCTCTCCAATCCCGCCTCACAGAGCTACGCAAGTCTTCGCCTCCATACGCCACCCTACAGTCTGTATGGTTACACATTCCCCCCTTCGCCACGCCTCGCAGCCAGCCCCGATAAAATGGCCACCACCGCCACCGCCAGTCATCAGAGTCCCTTCCTTGGCTCGTCTCCTAGTGGGACTTTAACAGACAGTCTCGGTGTGCTCGGTGGAGGACAGCAAGGCTTCTTGTTCGACTCTCGGACTTTAGGAGTGACAAGCAGCCAGTCGGGGGGTGGGTCGTCACAGGTTACCGCCCACATGGGCTGAAATTGACTCTTGCTTACCACGGAAACACAATTCTACAATGGGATGTGCGTAAGTTGCTTTATGGTTACATTCTGCTAATTAATCATCCACATGCTGATGCAGCCAAACTGTGGAGAAACAGAGTGACAGATCAAGCAGTTGCTTCAGTGAACATTTGAGTTTGTCAAAGTTATACCTAAAGGGAATATTTCGTATCTATTGCGCACGGTTTCTATGACATGCAGCTGCAGCGGTCTCTAAAGGAACAAACGTAATGATCGAGGAGTCCAGGAGCCACTGACTCACCTGGAACTGAAGCTGGACTGGGCTCAAACTGGGCACGTCCAGGTAATCAAAGCAAGCACTTCAATGCCTGACAGGAAGTCCTTACACAGCCACAAAGATAATCTCAGCATTTAACGTTGCCTCCATCATCTCGTCTACGGACAGTGGAGCTAAAACTCTACATGCGCTTTCATAGAAGTTCACTTACTAATGTGCACTACAGTCAGAGCCTTTTCATCACCTAGATTAAAGAAAACAACGACCCTTTACTCAACATTTGGGGCCAGACATATTAAGATGATGACATCATGGTAATGAAAGACCACTGGTGAGGTCTCAGTTTTGGACTCTAAAATTGTGGGAGAGTGATACTTGACAAACTGATCTACATATTCTACATCTGGCTTGACAGACATTTGGCTCTGTGGATCTCAGACTGAAGTACAGCAGGCACAGGCGTAAGGTACATCACCCTGTATATATAGCAGGAGGGGGAGGGTGGGCTGGAGGAGTGTTGATAAAGGGTTGTTTGACCCTTCGCACTTAAAAACCCAACGCACCTGCTTCTGTTCTTTAGACTGGATCAGGTGCACAATGGCCAGCCCTAAACTTGACTGAAAACCTTTTCGTTCCAAAGACACTATAACAGCAAGCCCTTTGGCCCAAGGACATTAGCATGTTCTGTGACCCTTTTGAGCCAAATAAAATATATCTATTCATATAACAATGTTTGGGTCCTATCAATATCTTACTAATTTAAGTGATTCAACATGGTTTTGTAATATAATTCTGTGTTTATGTGGATGAGAGCAATCCAAATACATTTCCTTGAGCAGAAAATACATTTATTTATATAGGAAATTACGCATACGTAGCTATTTTATATGAATTTTGTGGAGCTGAATGAAACAAAGGCATGCTCACATGAATACACACAGATGTACGAACACATTCACGGAGTCCATGTTGTGTAATGTTTGTGTAAACTAATACTTTCAACTGTGCAGAAGTGACTATTCGCATGAGAGAGGGTGTGTGTGGTGAATGTTGATGTGGGTGGGAAGGTGTGGATATGAGCGTATTTGTGTGTGTGCAGCAACAGGTGGTTGAGTTGTCAGCGAGTGTGTGACCTAACAGTTTCAAAGTTCATGTGGATCCCTGAGAATTGACACCCCGCCTCCCACAGACGCACACATGCAAGCACACACAAAGTCAAACCTCACTGTTGAAAACGTTAATCAAGATTATTGCATCAACAAAGATCATCCGTTTTAACACCTCAAAAAATTTTAAAAAGAGACAAAATCTCCTTATTATAACTTTGCAGTTGTATGTATTTGTAAATATCACACATGATCATGTGCATGTGAAACATCAGCAGCTGCATAATGAGAAAATCAGTTGGCTAAAGTCTAAAATGCTTGAGGAGCCTGTAGGTTTCCTGAGCTTCCAGAAGATCCACATGTTCAGCCTAACACTTTCTGTTTAAACGCATGCAAACAGTGGCAACCAGTTGGGTTATTCACACATGTGGATCCTGGTTGATTTGAACCAGTTTCTCAGTAATATTAGAAGCGACAGGTACTTTGTTTTCTCAAGAGGGATATCAACAAGAATCCATAAGTGGCTTCGAGGAGGTTTTACTTTCAGTTCTGGACTGGGATTGTGCTGCTTTATGTAAACTATTTTATGGCTTTAAATTGCACATTAAATAGAATTACTTGCTTTTTTTCCCCATGTGTTTGGCATATGTTTATTATGATGCAAAGTCAGCTAAAACAAACAGTTATTTATAGGCAAAAAAAAAGCACAGGCAAAATCCAAACATTCATTCATGCTTTCATTTAGCAAACTTATTCATTTATTCATTCATTATCTATGCCGCTTAGTCCAATAGGGTCTCTGGGAAGTTGGAGCCAATCCCAGCAATTAGCAGGGGAGAAACAGGGCACACCTTGGACTGGTTGGCAGTCAATTGCAAGGCTAAATCCAATCACTGCAAGGAAATATAGACAAATATGGAAGATTTATATAAGAAAAGGGTTCCTTTTGTCCCAAAGGAGGGCGTGTAGATAGAGGTAAGAAAGCTGTGATCATCATGATTTGTTTTGCAAAACAGAGCTGGCCAAGAACTGTTCTTAAGCTAAATTCATAAGGGATCACAGTCCTTTCCCAGGAGCAGAAGACTTAGGTCCAGGTCAGGGAAATGACTGCAGAAACAAAATAAAACATTTCAAATGAGGTGTTATGCATCTAAGATTTTTTACAGATGCACATTTTCCTCATTAAAATGCTATGCTTCTTAAGATATGAGACCCCAATGTCAGGAAATTTGTCACCATTCTTTGTCAAGATTAGATCAGAGATCTAGCTGTTACTCAGCCTACCTGATGAGATCTGAGCTGCTCCAGTTACGGTCCCAGACTAAACCAGCTGTCACTCCAACCTTGTGCTGCATGCTTCCAGAAGGTTGCTGATAATATAAAATGGGAAGTATATATATATATATATATATATATATATATATATATATATATATATATATATATATATATATATATATATATATATATATATATATATATATATATATATATGTACACACACACACCAACCAGCATTAGAAACCAGTTGGGTCCATTCAGAAAGTTTTAACTCAGAGATGTCAACGGGGGACTCAAATCTCTGGACAGGTTGTCAGTCCACTGCAGAGCCAACAATCACACCTAAATCACCAAATGATGTATGAGCACCTTTTCAAACAGGTGGAAGAAGCTGGAGGTGCTGAGAATATGCAAACTCCACACAGCCAAGGTTCGAAACATGTTCTTACTTTGTGGAGACAGTGCTAAACCCCCCTCTCCCCCCACCCCCGCCACTGTGCAGTGTTTGTCGTCCAGTTCTAAATAATTTATGAGGTCCAACTAAGTCCCAAATATAATAATGAGCCCAGTCGGCTTCTTTCATAAAGCAATCATAACGGATTTTGACACTGAATGATGCAACAATATCCTCATCATTTTATAAGATGATTTCCTTTTTTTTAGATTTTTAGTACATTTTTTTTACCATTACGAAGCACGCTTACAGCCAGGAAGCAGAAAAGGAGACGCTGGAATGGAAGCTTCAACCAAAACCTGCTGATTTACTTTTGAAGCTTTTAACAGATTTACTGGGAACCCCAATTTTTCCCTTTATAAAGTTTGCTGACTCTCTCCTGCTGTCATCCATTTCCTCCACAGCTCCCCTGCTTCCCCCCCGACCCACCCACCCCAACCACCACTCAGTTGTCTCCTGTCACTCTGAAGGTGAGAGGTGCTGATGAGAGGAGCACATGTGAAGGGGGGAGGTGGATGGTATGGGGGGGAGGAGAGCTTATTATAGAATCCAGGAATGATTGGCTTGTTGTTCCTGAGTGACAGTGGACGGAAACCCTGCCTGGTGCATCTGTACAGCACACACAGAAACACACACGGTGCAAATTCATACACACTTTTGTAGGGCTGGTCCAGTCTCCCACTGCTTGTCACCTTTGAGAGATTTTCCAGACTTCTGACTTTGCTAAAAGTGAAGGTAAAATGAGTTTAAAGTTGAGGGAGCATACACACGCATGTTCACACATACACACTTCTGTGGGGTTTCAGTGGTCCAGCGATTTTTAACTGAGGTGGAGACATTAACACTTGTGTATGACCAGGTGCCGACGTGACAGATCTGTCACGCTATCTTCGTGGAGGAGGGGTGCAGGGGGAGAGAACAGAGAAGGGAGGAAGGGGAGAAGAAGAACTTGTGTGTATGTGTGTGTGTGTGTTCAAGGTTTGTGTGGGCTGAAGCAAGTTTCCTCCCTTTTTCTGCGACTCAGGATCTGTAAAGGAGTTTCTATAAGTAAGCATCGAAGATTAAACGGGCGTGAAAAGTTCACCCCAAATCTTCCAGATCTGACTAAATTTCAGAGAAAACAACATTATTTAACGATATTTCTCACTATAGCAAAAAGGTCATTGGGCTATCACAGTCTGCAGGCATCATCCGGTGGTGACAACGACGTTTGTCAGCATAGCGTAGGAGTGTCTGCACATCAGCCGGGCTGGTGCCTCAACACACAGAGCATCTGAAAAATCTAAAGATAAGATTTAAAATGTGATCAGACGTTCTTCCTCCAACGGTGGAAATATCTGGGACTGAGAAACCAGTTACTGGAACTATGTCTTCAGTCTAGATCTTTGAAAAGGTCTGGACTGCAAGGAAGCACTCCTCTATGGCATGCTGTTGTAATAAGTGTAGTGCATGATCTTGCTGAATTATCTTCCCTGAAAAAGGCATACTCTGCATGCGAGCATATGCTACTTTAAAACCACCTAAAGATGTTTTCGTTGCCCTCATACATTCCCAAACCATCAGAGATGCAGGGTTCTGAACAGAGCTTAGAGAAGTCAGTCCTTTTCCTTTTCAGTGTCGAGCACATGGCAAATTCCAAATTTCGATTTGTCTGACCATAGAATGACTTCCACATTTCCTCTATCTGTTTATAAATCACATTTAGACATGATATCTTTAATGAAATTACCTTAATCTGCATTTGCTGATTGTATGGTGAACTGTGTTCATACAACTGTGGAAATGCTGCAATAATGTCCATGACACAATTAAGTTTATTTTTCATGCAGTTTAACCTGATGGCCCAGTGATCCTGGGCATCCAGTACTGACTTTTAACTGTTTCCTGTATACACAGAGATTTCTACAGATTCTCAAAATCATTTGATTATGTGTATTGTGGATAAAGAAATATTTAAAGTCTTCACAATTTATTATTGGAGACAATCATTATGAATTTCCCCATATTTGTGCACTGTCTTTTTGCAGATTGATTAAAACTAAGGTGCTATTTTTTCTGAATTATATTGTTGACCTTTTGCCAAGTAAAGAAGTTAACCCAAATAATAGCAACGGGTTGTTTCAATTGTTTATTTTAAATAACACTTAATTTTAGAGCCTTTTGTTGACTTTAACCCACTTTTCGACATTTATTATTATAATAAAAAAGATTTTGTATCCTAAGATATGAAAATCATTACATTTAGTTTTGATTTGTGTAACATGGCATTCCAGCATTTTTTTGGAAATGGGACTATACATAGATTATATTGCAGGTCTATTTAGAGTGCAGTATTTCTGTCTGTGACTAACATAAATTACATCCATGAACTTTAACAAATCTCCAATGTTAGATTCACTCGGTCAACAGACAAAGTTATGGATAAAAGTTCTCCAAAGATTCATAGTTATTGTGCATTTTAATTACTTTTTAAAGGCTAAAAGTTCATTTTAAATTATTTATTTATTGTAGATAGATAGATAGATAGATAGATAGATAGATAGATAGATAGATAGATAGATAGATAGATAGATAGATAGATAGATACATTTTTATGATTTGAGAAGATTAATCCATGAGAAGATTTATTGATATACTACTGACCATTCATCCGTCCATCCATCCATCCATCCATCCATTATACCTGTTTATCCAGACCAGGGTCATAAGGAAGCTGGATTCTCTCTCAAGGCACCACTGTGTGAAAGGTTATGAATAATTTTTATTTGGTTTTTAAATACTCCTCTCCAGATATTAATTACAACCCGTGTGTTCCTCAAAATTTTACATTTTTCATATTTCACTTTGTGGGCTACATATTTTATTCCTCAGTCAGTGAATAGTTGTCTACAAGTATAACAATCTAGCCATGTCCACACATGTGCCTCTGACAGCTCCAGCTCTCCAGCTCTGACTCTGCAAAGCCTAATGTGTATAAGAGTAATTCAGCATGAAGCATCTTGCGACAATCCTGGCTTTGGCTGCCAGTAACTGAGTACTTACTTGTGTTGCCTAGGCTGATGGACTTCAGTTGTGTCCTTCTCACCAGAGCACTTGGGCCCAGTGCATCCGGGTTATAAAAGATCAATTCTTTCATTGTGAGTTCTCCCTCTGTCATTACCGTGTTTGCAGCCACCCCACTCCTGTACTGTTTGATTTGTTTGCGCTTTATTAACACATTCACATCTATCCTACTGATACTGCCAGCTCTACATGTCACACATTTTCTACATTATTCTTATAAATATTGGGATGCTTTTCCCATTTTTATCACAGTCCACCATGCTGAATCATGACCATTTCTGACACAGACAGCAATGTGCAAGAGAACAACAAACTAATTGCACAAGACCTTATAATGGAGATAACTATAGAAACTTCACTTAGTGTTGCTTTTAACAATCAATACAAATGATGGACAATATGAACCTTTGGCTTCAGGTAAATGATTGGAACAAAAAATAGCAGATGTCAGAAAAACTGGGTCATTATGCAACAATTTCTGTTTTAGTCAAATAAGTTTAAACACATTAAGTAACCATTCCTTGCAGCTTATGGTGGCTTCTCTTCTACTTCAGTGAGCACAAAAGGCTGCTGTGGTAAAAGCAGTGGTCAAAACGGTGGTCAAAATCTTCTAAAACAAGCAGCACGTGCTGTCTGAGATCGAAGCAAAAATCCCTGAACAAATGATTTAATGGCTGCTTGTGTCCCCTTCATGTTTTGTTGGACATTTGAACAAGAATAAAACTGCTTTTTGAGACTCCTTGTGTCCCCACTTCTTGCTTGGCCACAAGTCTGACCGTTGACTCTGCTCATTGCAAAGCAACGGTAGGTTATGCAAGGGTAAGTTTTAATCTATTCATTTACTTCTTGTCCTTTAACTATCGGGTTTAGGCTCATGTGGGTCTGAAATCTGGCCGGAGGAACAGACTTGGCAGCTCAACAGTCCATCTTAGGATACATAGACAGACAAGCATGCATGCTACACTCATACTAGACAGTTTAGTATCACCAATTTTCCTAACTCACAAATCTGTGGACTGCGAGAAGAAACCAGAGAGATCGTAAACGCCACACAGAAAGGCATCATCTGAGATTCTTCTCCTCTTGCTGTGATGTGACCCTGCCACCATGCTGTAACACAGATTATTTTCACATTTCACAGTACAAATATAAGATATGTGTTGAAAGAGTCGCATTTATATTTTAGCCCATTAGTTGGTAACTTAATGTATCATGCAATAGTTTCATAGTAACAATAAATCAAATGGCTTAATGTATCATCTTTACTTGTAATATCTATAATTATCTCAAGCAGACTACTTTGATTTACTGTTAACATTAACCTCAAATAAATCCACACCCCACAGTGCTGCCAAGGCATCTCATCATGACACTGAATATCACCACAGGTCTGAGGCATCAAATCAAAGCTGAGAGATATCAGTCCTCATTTAGAGTGCAGTTGCGTGTAAGGAAATATATTCATGCCAGTTTAGACATGCTAATATAGACATCTACTATAGTAACTGTGAGCCATGAATCATGGAACAGAAGTGAAATACACAATTCCGACTATTAAAATGGCTTCTTAGTTGTTTTTTAGAGTTGTAAGTTGTCATGACAACATATGGGGGTTTTGCATTTGGCAGCCTCAGACAAATTGAAATGTTTTCCTCTTGTTGTTTAAAGCTGATGCAGCTAAATTAACAAGCACACCTGATATAACAGATTGACTTCTTATTGAGAAGATTAAGCCAATTAGGATAAAAAAAAAAAAAGATATTTAATCAAGAATATCTTTTATTAAAACTGACTAAAATCTGTACCCATGACAGCAAAGTGTAATTGACTATGGTACTGTCAACCAGTGAAATAAAACGTTCTCTCAGGAACTTCACTACTGAGCTAAACACAGAAGTTAGTATTTGCATAGAGGCCAGTTATGTGGTTTTAGTTTTCTGTGTGATTGAAGGTTGCATTAACATATGGGCCGATGATGAGACCACGTGTTTGAGCATGCTCAGAAGGCAGCTGTGGCCATGCGGTACGTGACCAAGCATATGAACTGCGGAAGTCCACAGGTGAAGTCATGTTGAGTTGTGACAAGAACCCTCTCTGGGGAAAAGAGTACGGTTTGGCAAATATCTGCAAACGTCAGCAGCAAATGAAAAAGAGTTCTATTTGTAGCTGATGAGCAGCATTGGGATTACAAAAGGCAGTTTGTGTGAAATGAAAGTTTCTGGTTTTGAAACGATTTCCAAAGCAGGAGTTCTGTAATGTTCTTAAGTCAGTCGGGTTTTAGCGAATGATGTAAATGGAGATGGCAAGGTTTCAAGCTTTATGTAATTCTTGCATGTTGCACTCAATTTAAGGAGCCAAAGACTTACCGAGGAAAGAAGAGGGCAAGTATTGGGGCAAAAAACCTCTTCATTCCCTGCTGCTGTTCTAGGAAGGATAGCTGTGCTCCAAGAGGGCTTCAGCTGGTGACAAGAGAAGGGTGAGTGTGTTGTTGGTGTCACAGCTCCGTCTGCGTGACCTGTTAATGGCTTGGCGAGTATTTGATGACAGTTGCAAGAATCTGAGACTCAGGGTGTCCGTTACAGTCATGAAATTTTTGTCATCAAATCTGCCCCAGCCAAGCTGATTTATTACCACCTCCGCACGTTGTGTTTCTCATTGCCCCGCCCCCACCCAATTAGACACCCCATGAACTCTATGAGGAACTGTTGAGAAATAATTATGACACAAATAATTTTTCTATGTCAACAAATATGACACAAGCGCCTCATCTGAGTTTCTCCCTGGTGCTACAGTGATATAAAGACCCAAAACACGTGATTACACATGCAAACTTCATCGTTAGCGTGTAACGCTTAATGCTTGTCAGATACGTTGGGAACACCTGACAGACTGTGTGTCGAGCCAAAAAGAAAGGAGAGGCTTTGCGATGTCTTGTAAACGCCTATCGGTTCTTTAACCATGTGATCTGTAGCTCTGTCCCTCCTGAGTTCTCTGTCCAACACATAACCAAATGTAAGACAGTTATTCACAGCTGCCTTAGCGGACGGTTTTAAGGGCTGACGACTTTTTGGGAACTTGAAAAAAACTACCTTATACCCAAGCAGAACAACAGTAAACTTAAGAAGAGAGGGGAAAACTGTCAACATGATGTCATCAAAAAACCAAATCACAGTGCCTCTATATTAATAAAGAAAATAGAAGGGGAGAGGAAATAGAGGGCTAACAGTCCTGATGGGTTCAGTGCAGGATCTGATTTCATGTGGAAAAATCTGTGTTATTTTATTACCAAATTCTAAAAATCCTAAGCCTCATAAAAGAAAGTCACATAGACATTTGTAATAATATAAAAATTTCAAGCTGGAAAATAACCCTGCTCTTCTAATAGTTGAGTAGTTTCATTGATTTGTCAAAGCAGGAGAAGCATATTAAAAACATTAGGTTATTAATACATACCCACATATATGTATGTTTTCATATTAAACTATGTTTCTTATTTTCTTATGTTGTATTGTCTCTGTCTTGCCTACTTAGACAGAAAGTGCGAGCATCACACAGCTCTTCCACATCAGCAGGGCTCTGTGTTGGAGCTGGTTTCTGGTTTCAGGGATTATAAAGCCTGATTATGATGACAATAGCGATGACTACAACATCTACAGCAGACACACTGAGATGTGAATGATACGGTCATCCCTACATTGAAGACAGCGTACTGTATATTTTCTGAGTGTATACCAACATGCCATCCTCGAGCCCCAGCTCAGACATTCTGCTGCCAATAGGTGTGGTGCGCGTGAGCCTCCATGTGTATATGTGTGTGTGTGTGTGTTTACGTGGACGTAGCCCTTGCCTGACCGTGGTCCTGTCGAAGTCTTAGCATGCTCATTTATAGCTAAGCAGCCCATCAATCTTAATAGAGGAGAGAAGTGCAAAGAGCCGATGAAACGCCAGACATGATCACTATTCACTCAAGGGGGCAAGGAGAGAGGGAGGAGCAAAAATAAAAGACGGGGGGAGGGGGGATGTGACTGGAGAGGAGATGGAAGTGGCAGGGTGAGGGTGCAGAGAAGGAGTGAAAGTGAGGAGGGAGGGAGAAGGGAAGAAGGATGGGGTGAGAAAGACAGAGGTCACAACTTGTTTATCCCTGCTGGTGATAATAATGATTTGATCCTCTCCCCTCTGTTCGTGTCTCTGAGTGACGGCAGACAAAGCCTGGTGAAAACTGCTGAACAGCCAGCTTCACAAGAACATGTGGTCACTTCCTCCCAATTTGTCTTTGTTTTAAGGAGATTTCCCAAAATATTATTTGAAAATTTGGCACGAGGGTTGATTAGTACAGACTGTGTCACCAGCTGAGTAAGTTGAGTCACATGCCGGGTGTCAGATCACACTGTGCTCTGAGACCTGGTCCTGGAATGAGGTGTGTGTGTGTGTGTGTGAGACTGTGTGTTTATGGGGGAAGGAGCGCTGCTGAGAGGTGGGAAATGGTGAGGGGATATTTGGCAATGTGCTGTGATACTGAGCTGACACAGGACACTGCGTCTTCATGCAACAACAGATCTATCACTCTCAGCAACAAGGTGCAACAGAGACTCAGAAAGTCAATATTTATAGTCCCTCTATGTTTAACTGCAAGCATTACCATACAGTTAATGTAATTCAGGTGAAGTAGAGCTCATAATGTAATTAAACAATTAGAAAGAATATATGTTTATTGATAAAAAGAAAGATCCAAACCATATGAACTTGCAAAAATGTAGTCATGAATATTGTGAAAATAAGACACCTGCAGTCTATGTCTTGCAGGCTGCAAGACTTCAAGTTACTCCCCTTGTAAACTCAGTCATAAACGTGTCCACTTAAAATGATGCTACTTTTTTCATGAAGGAGTATGAGCTTCCAAGGGCATTGTAACCTTGTAGTCCTTTACACACACACACATACAAAAAAAAAAAAAAAAAAAAAAAAAAAAAAATATATATATATATATATATATATATATATATATATACATATATATATATATATATATATATATATATACATATGGTGATTAGTTGACCCTTAGCACTACTGCCCAACTATCTCGTGATGAGTGGAAACAGTGAAGCTGACATACCGGCTCCGATGTTGCCCAGTCAGAAAAGGTCTTTGTCACACACAGAGGAACCAGGGTGCTGTGATGACAAATGGGCTCTGGAACACAAAGTAAACAACACTAAACTTGAGAGGCAAACAAGGTATTGTTTGAAGGTTACTATGCAAGTAAGCCTAGTGAGCAGGACTATATAAATAGGCTGTGGGACATATGGATACTTCGATACCCACAATCCACAATGACACCAAAACACCTAGTAGCACAATTTTTCAACATATGCAAACGGCAGCTGCTATCACAGTTAGAGATTGGGGAGATACAACACACTGATACTGCAAGGGGGACCACTGAGGGAAAAAGGTATGGGGTAGATAACACCAACTCCCCCATTGAGACTGGGTACCAAGGCCCAGAGACAGAGATAAGTAAGGGAATAATCAGCCTCAGAGACAGCATCATAGCTAAGATGAGAGTGTGCCACCCCCGAACTCCAGCCAGGGTGCCAGGGAGGTACTGCCAGATGTCCATACATCAGGTCCTGGAAACTGACAAAGACTCCAAGCATTGGCTGTGCGACTGAAGAGATACACAAGAGAAGTTGAGGCCAGAAGAATAAACTAGCTGTTCTCATCTAATCCAGCTGAAGTGTACTCCCAGTGGCAGTTTAATACTACACAAGCTGATCCACCAATGATGGAGACAGAACAATACTGGAAAGGCATATGGGAGAAGCAGGCATCACATAACAGTGAAGCACAGTGGTAAAAAGACCTCAGAGCAGATCACAGCTCCCTCCCTGAACAAGTTCCAGTTACCATCATGGTGGCAGATATCCAGCATAGACTCTCAGGTATGAAGAACTGGTTAGTGCCTGGCCCCAATATGATCCATGTCTACTGGCTAAAGAGGCTGACTTCACTCCATGAACGTCTGGCAGCATAAATGAACCAACTCCTGAGAGATGGGACTCACCCTGAATAGTTGACCAAGGGACGAACAGTCCTGATACTGAAAGACCCCCACAAGGGATCAGTCACATCCAACTACTGGCCAATAACCTGCCTCTCCATGGCATGAAAGCTCCTGTCAGGCATCATAGTGGCTAAGGTAAGTGAGCGCATAGATCAATACATGGTGGAGACACAGAAAGGCATTGGAAAGGAACCAGAGGAGCCAAACACCAGCTGCTGGTTGACAGAACAGTCGCCTGAGACTGCAAAACCAGACAAACAAACCTGTGCACCACCTGGATTGACCACCAGACAGCCTACGACTCAATGCCACACACATGGATCCTGGAATGTCTGAAGCTGTACAAGATCAATGGCAGCATAAGGACCGTTGTTGCAAACTCAATGAGGCTGTGGCAGACCACCCTGGAGGCCAACTTCAAGCAAATTGCACAAGTCTCCATCAAACGTGGCATATATCAAGGAGATGCCCTGTCCCTGCTGCTGTTCTGTATAGGCCTGAACCCCCTCGGTCAACTAATCAACAAGACTGGTTATGGATGCTGACTCAGGAATGGGGCCACCATCAGTTACCTCCTGTACATGGATGACATCAAGCTGTACGCTAAGTGTGAGCGGGACATCGACTCACTGATCCACACCACCAGGATCTACAGCAGGGATATCAGAATGTCATTTGGACTGGAGAAATGTGGGCCGATGATTACAAAGAGATGGAAAGTAATCCATACGGAGGGCATTGCACTTCCAGAGGGCAGGATAACACATGTGGAGGGAAGCTACAAATACCTTGGCACACCACAGGCAAATGGCAACCATGAAGAAGCACAATACCTGGAACAAGTGAGGCAAGTACTGAGAAGTCAGCTCAGTTGTAAGAACAAGATCCAGGCAACCCTGCCAGTGATCAGATACCTTGCTGGGATAATAAGCTGGCCAAAGGAGGAAGCTCAGACCACGGATGTCAAACCACGGAAGCTGCTCACCATGCATGGAGGGTTCCATCCCAAGTCCAGTGTCCAGCGACTATACACTTAGTGCAAAGAAGGGGTCTGGGGACCAGTGAGCATCAAGGCCACTATCCAAGATTAAACATCCAAGCGCCACAAATACATTAGGAAGAGGGAACCAAGGGATGAAGCACTTAGTGAATGTCTCAGACAATGGAGTCTGGAGGAACACAAAATGGAAGAACCATCATAGGAGGAAAAGCCCCTGGGATGTACCACTGAAAGATCCCCAAAGTGGAGGTGAACAGTTTAATAGTTTTTTATTGATGCTCACAATATCTTCATCTTGTATATAAATATAAACACTTTTAAATCCAAGTTATAAACATTTCTTTTATCATGCACCTACACATGAAAAATGGTTTTAACTTAACTTGCTTTTAAGTATTTTATTTGAAATTATAATTTTATTATATATTATATCTGTTATTTGTTGCTTTTGTTACTTTTTAATGCTTTCTTTGCACCATCTGTAATTCTTTTAACACTTTGTGTAAAGCACTTTGAATTGATCTTGTACATGAAATGTACCATACATATAACTTGCCTTCCCTAAAGTAAATGACACAGCAGATACACTGTAAGGTGTGATTGGGTATTGAAGTGTGTGCAAAAGTAGAACCGACTTAGTTGTTAACATGGTCATTGGATTCTTGCAGGATGATTCTCTATGAACAGAGATCATTGAGAGTTAAGCATCACCACCAACATCTGCCTCAAAATTTACTGTGATGGTTTAATCCGTCACACACTGCTGTGAAACTTTATCATAGCCAAAAAGAACACTGGTCCTTTTCCCGATAGTATAGAAACTTGATATTATACACTTAGAGACTGTTTTTACATTTTTGGATTAGTAGTTTGCCACTCATTATTCTAAAATGAGACAAACGCAGAACTAATTTTTCTTTTCACTTTATTTTATCTTGAAACTTAAATATTTTTTTTTTATCTGAAGTTATTCTAAAAACTCAACTCTTTACATTTTGAATACGTAATTGCTAGTTCACTTGAAAATAATTAAAAGCAAAATCTGAACCTGAACTTAAATTTAAACCTGAATCTGAGTTAGTCACGTCTACATTAACCCCCTGATGTCTTGTCTTCAGTGCCAGGATGCAACAACCAGAATCAGCTTTGATCAAGTTTTTTTTTTTGTTGTTGTTGTTGTAGGCATAAATAGAATATCCACTTTAAAATGGTCATCACAGACCTCGCTGGAAAAAAGCAGTATCTTTCTCCATATTCATAAAATCTTAAACTTATAAAGGAATTTAAACTTATCATATATGATAAATACAGTTTATGATGCATTTTCCATCACTTTATGGTAGAAACTTTACACCTTATGATACCAGCAGGCAGAAGATAACTACAATAATTTTGACCTACCAAACGAAAAATAAATGATAGAACAAATTAATAAATATATAAATAACTGTCCATCTTTTTTCACATCTCGCAAAATAAAGACTTTAGATTTTAAAATTGACTTTTCAGTCCAGTTGGGTTAAGGTGATTAAATAGTTAAACTAGTGATTAAAATGATCTAGAGCACTAAAATTTGAAGTGCTAGCAAGATTGCTCAAATAGTGGTGCTGGATTTCTCCTATAAGATGGGTTCCGCCGTTGGACTACTTGGCAAGATAAATCAAGCACACATCAAAGCAGAGCAAATATTTAAAACCTTATTCATGTCTTGTATATTTTGCCTTCAGGTCTGAAAGCCGGGACCACAGAAAGACTGTGTGATGAGGTGAACCTGGGAACGCCTGCAACAGCTGTGAGAAACCGTCAGATCTGCCATTCCTCACACTTCAACAGCCAACAAGAGAGCGATTTATGACGGCCAGAGAAGGAGAAAAAGAGACGGAGGAGGAAAAAAAGACAGACATAGAAGAAGGAGACATAAACAGAGCGAACGAGGGAGAGAGAGAATGAAATAAACAGAGTTGGGAGAAGATGTGATAAAAGAAGATGAATGAAAAGGAGGGATGGAGTAATAGTGCTGGAGTAAGTGCTGGTAGGAAGCAGGAGAGCAAAGTAAAGATTACAGTTTTCCATTTATCAACATGTACATACTGGAGCCCAGCTCACATGATGCACATCTGTCTCCTTTTATATACTTTGATAAAGTACAGAATAACTTTCCAAGGCTCTTTCAGTAGTGCAGGTGAGGATGATCTCATGATATTAAGGTAAGAAACAATAAACCCCCAAAATGTTCCAACCTGCTGCCCTGAGATATGAAAGATATTTCCTTCTACAGCTCCCCTTCATCTCCACACATTTCCTTCCATCACCTTCTCCTTTTCTGTCTGCTTGTCCTGTCTGTGGTGGGTTAGTGGTGTGAACACTTGGTTTATTTGGA
This sequence comes from Telmatherina bonti, assembly GCF_933228915.1. Classification (NCBI taxonomy): domain Eukaryota; kingdom Metazoa; phylum Chordata; class Actinopteri; order Atheriniformes; family Telmatherinidae; genus Telmatherina; species Telmatherina bonti. The sequence goes on along the minus strand of NC_136614.1, from coordinate 27,910,990 downwards.
CGTTTAATACAAGCTGACCCCTGTCCCCTGATGTGTGTGTGTCCACAGATATGTGTTTGTGTGTATGTCAGCCCAGAGAGCACTCTCCCATGACAACTACGTCAACGACCCGGAGATGGTGTCGAAAGAAGACCACACCGCACAGGGAGAACACACACCACACATCAGCTCAACACACAAGCATACGTACATGCACACAAATAAACTTTAGCACACATGCACTCTTTCCAACAAAGCAGCACAGTGAGGAATACATGGATATATCTGTGTGTGTATGTGTGTTTATGTGTGTTTTGGTCTTGAGGAAATCTTCAGCATGCGCTAGAAGAATCCCTAGGGCTTCTTACTCAGCTCTGATTGGCTGATTGGCTTGCCACGTTTGTTTCCACAGCGACAAAGCTGTCACTGCCTCCCACCACCCAGGTAGAACTGTCAATCACTCTGGCTTACAGCCAACCACATGCAGGGTTTCCTGCAGCCAATCAGCTCTCTGGTTCTGCATTTTCAGGTCAAGGATTTATTATGAAGTAAAGTTCGTATCAAATAAACTTACAACTTATTTTGCTTATAGTTTAAAGGTACAGTGTGCAAGAATTACCGACATCTAGAGGCAAAGATGGACATCAAAATCACTTAAAATACCAGGCACAGTTGGGAACAGATGGCGGCCATCAGCGATGGAAATTCATCTAGACCAGTGCTTCCCAATCCACGTCTTCAGGACCACTGCACTGCATGTTTCATAGGTAACCCTACTTTAACTCATCTGAATGAAATAAAGTGTTTGTTAACAGGCTGCAAAGAACTTGATTAGAAAGTCCAGTATATTCTGACTCAGGTTGCCCCTTCAGCATTTTTGCTGATGCAGATAAAAACAGATTGTTTTAATAAAACAGATGATTAAGGTGGTAAGAATGTACAATTTTACAAATTGTGGCATTGAAGCACACAGCACAACCTGCCCTGCCGCAGACCAAGTTCCCATTAAATATGAATTTAACTGGGTTCAGTCATTAAAGCAGACATCACCACTCACATTGATACCCACCCAGTTGCATATGAAGCTTCTCGCTGAGTCTGAATGGGCCAGTAAAAAAAGTTTTTTCTTGTTCTTGCGACTTCAAGAGCAAGAACAAAGTTCTTGCTTCTCGTGGAGTATGAAACAAGCTTCAAACAAAGCTATTAGTTTTACTGAGCACACAGGAGTTGTTTGTCCATTCAGAGACACCACTGTAACACCAATGGTACAAATATGCCAGCTGCCACATCTTTGCACCCATGGCACCACAGTACCCTAAATACCACTGCCTTTTTATCCTTCTTATTCACAAGAATACTCCATAGGGGTGTTCACCTGAGCTATAGCCAGCTTAACTTTGGTTACAGTCACTCATCAAGATGGACCAGTTTCATGAAAGGTTTATATGGAACTTGTTAATGTCTAAAAAATTATATTACTCAAAAACATCACTAATGCATAGTCTGAAGAGTATTATGCTACATATGAGTATGATATATCATTTAATAATACCATGGTCAGAAATAATTGTAATGACAACTGGCTGCATAATTTTCATATATACACACATGCAGTTAAATCACTGTAATAATCCTCCGTTATGGGGCATCACCGTAGCAACGTGTTAATCAACTAATTAAGATCAGCTGTCTTTATCAGTTAAATGAGAAAAATGCTCTGTAACTTGACAATGGTTGTTTGGCATGAAAAGTACATCGAAGCCAACATGAAACAGTTCTTCCGCTGTGTGTCACAGTGTTCTAAACTCCACATCGTGCATTATAACCGTCTAATGTACGGCTCCTCATTGTGAAATCCTTATTCATAACTTCATCTGAAAAATACATGATTTGAATAAACAAAAACTTAACCTGACAAACAGATTTGTTAATTGCAATTTTAAAAATAGGTTTTATAACTAGAGCATACTCATATATTACTATTAAAATTCCGTTTCTACTCTTAAGCATCTGAATGATCTTGTTTTAATAAAACTTAAATTGTCTTGGATCTAATCATGTCTCCATCTAAACAAAGTCTATATCAGATTTCTTACAAGGGTAAGCCTCCTGATGACCACAGTTATGGGAATGGTCATAAAAACCAGATATAGAGTCTTTGCTATTCTGGAGTTGAGGCATGTCTGAGATGATGAAAAGAAGTTGTAACACAATATAGAAGTCAGGGACTCATGGAGCAATGTCACAGAATCAGGGCTGCTGGCTGTCACATGGCCATAAAAATAGAAAAAGCAAACACATGGCATTCAGAGCTTAGAAGACAGTAAAAACAAGAGAAAAGGTAGATGGATGTTACCATTTGTCTACATATTAAATTATTTCTCAGCTTCAAATTTGAAGAAGCACCAATAAAAGTCTAACCACATAAGATTTCAAATAAAATCCTCACAACTTGCTGTGTACATGTATCAAGCCACAGACACTTTATTTTAAATATATTTGTAAATATAATTACTTTTAATGTAAATTTTCATATAATAAAGCATGCCATAAGCTTTGCAGTAGTTACGTCAAAATAATATAATGTGCTTATTTTAGCATATCACTTTTTACAGCACATTTTAACTCCACACAAGTCACATCTTGATGTTTTAACCCAGAAAAACCAGCGTGATATACATGATACATACAGTTTCTGAGACATTTGGCATCATTTATGGTTTAAACTTTGTTCAATTTGCTGTGGAACACAATCGTATTTTTTTCTTCTACCCCTTGATGGACACTAGAAAGCAGAATATTAGGCTATGAAAACCATCACGTGGTAATCAACAGTACATATCCCCAAAACATTTTGGTGATTTTATTATTTTACATTTTGTTAAAGGGACAAATAAAGACCTAAATGCCAATGTTTTCAGTGCCAAAACTCAAAAACAAAAGGTTTAATTTTTTGTCCTCATTAACTTAAGAAAATTTAAGGGCGAGACACTGACATCTCTTTGCCGATACTATACTCATCAGTGTGGGACTAGACGGAAGGGAGATCTGCATCCTATCAGTTTATGACAATAATAAGAGGGACTTTGTATGCATTGTGTGAAAGAATAAATGCTATATATCTATACGCTACTTACTATACATCTGTATGACCATTTACTATTGCCTATTGTTGTGAGTGTGTGTGTTACACATGTATGCTTTTCGTGTTAATCCTTGTCCTTGCTCGGGAGTCACATACTCCATTGTACATACAGAGAGCAGCTTTTCCCATGTGGGCTACAGTAGCCCCTTTAGTATGTTTGCGTGCCTGCTGAACAGAATACAGTAAAGCCTTTTCACTGTAATCACTAATCAATAATAGTGATCGCAGGCTAATCATCAATACTCCTCCATCTGCCACCTATTGGCCTGAGCAAATAAACACTCCACACAGAAGCCTGACAGATGCTCTGTGCATTGCTTTATCAGGATAACATGACTTTTATTTATTAACACACTTAATACAATTTTAAACAAAATAACATAAAAAATTTGACGTGATGTTAATATACCATCATATGACAGACAACCCATGTTTACAGTAAGAATCCATCAGTAATGCATTGAGCCGGATGTTTCTGTGACCTTTCTGTTTTTAGGCTTGACCCCAGCAGATGATCCTGGAGAAGGATTAGTGCCTGCTATGCCTAATTAACCCCACAGCAAACGGCTCAGACTGGAGCAACAATCACTCACACAACAGCAGCACCTCTCTGATATATTTATAACCTTTTCCCTTCTCTTTTTTTTTTTGAACATTTCAAATATCTTCCCAAATAAAAGATGAGGACTAAGGTTTGCATACCAAACCTGCAAAATCCATTCTCACTCTGACAACAGCCTCTGTTTCAGGTTTACCTGATATGTGTCACTTGAACACCCTCCCAAAAGACTTTCCAGACCCCCGTTAGCCCTTCTGCAATCCCCCCTCGAAGCCTAAACAGATGTATTTTGACTGTGAGGTTTGCAGAGAGGAAGCAGAGGTTGGATTTCCACAGAAGTTTAAAACCGACACAAACAACCAGGGTGAAGACCTGCGGAAATGAGCTTGTTAACATAACACACAACCACAAGCACTGAAGTTAAGAACAAAGGCGGCACCAGTGGACTTTAGACTGTACACCTGTTAGAAAATGAAAAGAACAATGTTTTAATTGATCCGGACCATGTTTTCAAGCAACAGCGCAGGTATTATCATAGCTGGAATTTAAAAAAGAGCTCAGTCATGTTTCAGCTGTGGCATTATGTAGGAGTGGAGGAGACATTTCCAGTTTAACTTGAAATGCCTATGTTTGCGCTACAACTTCTGATATACGACTTTTTACGCTCCTGTTCAGCTTCTTCATGCTTCTCGGTTGATCATTCATCCAGAATAAGGTACTGTAGTTCTAAACTTTCCCAAGCATAACACTTAACTCTCAGACTTCAGATTTACTTGTATTTCTTAAAGTTTAGGAAGTAAAAACCCTTTCTGCCTTTAAGATTAGGCCTATAACTTTCCGTTTTGAATATGCTTATAGTTACAGCTGGCTGATTGATCCTTATCCATCACTAAAGTTATGTTGCTTTTGAGGAATGTCCAGATGCACCAAGAATTTTCCTCCACTTTTTTCTCTTTGCTCTTTTTCTCTTCATTTATACACATAAGACATTATTGTCATTAACTTTTGTTTCTCTTTTTTTCTCAGTGGGTGTCCTTGGACCCCTCTGTCCTCTCCTCTTCATAGATTTGATGAAGGTTTTTTCCTTTCTGTTATGTTATCATCTCCACTGTTACTATTGTTCCGCTCATGCTTAGGATGGGATATTGAATCAATAGAAGATAGCATGTAAATTGTTAATATCCTTATTTATAAATTGGACTATACTTGATCATCTAATGGACTTGTTTTAATTTATTTATAATGGGACAATAATGAATTGTATTAAAATTAACTGTGTCATGTGTCATGTGAGCTGATTTTGTAAATCTCAGTCATAATCGTTACTTTATTGAATGTTTATCACTATAATCTTGCTACCTTTCTACCTTTTCAAACACTTATTATTTTAATTGTACTATTTTGTTGCCTTATTGAATGCTTATTCTTAAAAATCTTTCTTGCTTACATTGTTTATAAGACCTTATAGTATGTCGAAACAGCTGAAAGTATTTGCCGTTGAACTAAGTTTACATTTTGTAATGCGTAACAGAGTGTTTAAAGGATGTTGCAAGATGGGTTGCAACATAGAAAGACAGAGGGTAGCCCTGAAAAGAAAGCAGACAGGAGGGGAGAAAGGAAGTAACACCTATTTGTATTGCTTCATAACAAGATACAGAGAAACGGCAAACCACAGGCGGTTACCCAGAAACCATCTGCATGCATTGTTGGGGTGTAAATCACAACTTTTGCAGAAGAAAGTGACGGTGCACCTTGTAGATGTGCAAGACCACAGATGTTGCAATATTAAACTTTGTACAAAGTAAATTACTGATGAGCTATTGGTCTTCAGGTAAATTTTCAAAACAGAGATAAAAAAAAAAAAGTGTGTGAAAATACCTCATAAGTCCTTTTTGCATGCTGTATTCTAAAAGTTCAGTAGTAAAAAGAGTTTATTTCCTCGTTCCTCGACGGGCAATCCCCCCAAGAAGCAGAGCCTCTTGGTGAGAAAGGTTAGAAAAGCCTGATTAAGGCTTACTTTCCCTTTCTTCTCTCTCTATAAAGCTAAAGACATTTTATTGCTTTTAATTGCCGGAATTAATTGAATTATTTTCTATTATCAATATTTTTATTATTATTAGCGTTATCTGTTAAATGGGATATAGTTTAACTATCTCAAGTACTTATATGGAAATCTTTTGATGTTTAGATTAATGTATAAATTTGAAGTGATTCATAAACTTTCAAACACTGCAAACTATCACTATAGTCTCCTCTCTGCTATGAAGCAACATTAGAAACACTTCTGACTCAACTTATAAGAGCAGTGGACAGTTAAATCTGCCTTGTAGACACGGGTTGTAGTTTTGTAGCAAAGTGGAACAGATGGCATCATCAACAATCTGCAGAAGAACTTGCGTCTATATTAATATATTGCACATCCTGTATATAAAGACAGCTGAGGTCATGATCAGTCACACACACATGCAGGACGGTATGTAAAGTATCCTTGGTTATGCCTGGACGACGCAATTCAACACCCAGCAATTAAACAGTTGCAGAGAACCTCACACTCTATTTAGAGGGTTACTAAGCAACACATCTTCAAGCTTTGATTTTTAATAGACTGCTGTTTTATTTAGTTGGCTTAACATACTGTTTATCTATAGATTTATGTGACATATACTAACCGGCTCACATCCTGTTCACACATATTTAGCTTCTGCTGAAGTGTATATCCCTGAGAAAGTCACTTAGGAGCTGTCGCATGGGAACCTTTTTTCTTTTTGTGCCTCTACATTTTTCTAAGAGTTCGTAGTGATCAGAAACTGAATTCTTGATCAATTGATTGGAGTAACTTTGGGAAATTAAAATGTTAGTAATTGCTGTGCAAAAGTCGCAAGTCATCCTTATTTTCATTCCAGTTCTCTCCTCCTTAAAAATGGCATCTTGACAGCCGACCATCCATCATGGAGACCATTAAAGTGGTCTCGACCAACAGTAGATGGCTCACCCGACATGTCAGGAGCATCTCTCAGGTCCTAAATCAGGTTTTTGTTGGATTTTTTTCCTATTTCTTTGAGAAATTGCTTTCAGATACTCATCCTCTACTTAAAATAGTGGTCCTCTGTTGAATGAAAATATGATAAAAGGATATCAAGCAAAAAATGTTAAAATAGTAAAAAAAAAAAAAAAAAAAAAAGAAAGGAAAAAAAATGCAGTTTAATAACAACCTGGAGAAGTATTTATTTGGGTAATCTATAGTTTTTGCTAATAAGTATCTCATTATTGTTTGTTTAGCATTTTAGATTCTTTTATTGCCTCACAGTGTGAAGCATTTTAGTTGAATAAAAATCTTAAAAAACAAAGAAGCTCAAATACCACCTTATAATTGAATTTGTTAATTCCTCTGTACAGTTTTGACAAGACCAAACCAACAGTTTATGGTAAAATGAATGCAGGCTTAAAAGAATCTATAAATCATTAACAAACCCCGATACTTGCAGCAGTAACACAGAGAAAATCAGTTTTGCCCTTCAGCATTTGATTATGTGGGTATGTGTGTGTATGTGGGCTTTTATGTTTGCAGATATGTACAAGTACTTCCCACCACATTCCGTGCCCCCCTCTCCCTTCACTGTATTGTTTTGATAACCAAGCTGTGAATGTATAGCTTTGTCTCTACTATGGCAACTGTACATATGTGTGTGTTTGTGGAAGTCATCCACAGAGTCAAGACTCAAAAACACAGGTGTGAATGTATGAAAGAAACTAGATAAACTGCCTTTGAACATTTTATTGTGCAACCTTGTGCACATGTGGGTGTATAATAAGGCTTTTCATGTGCAAACAATTATCTGATATTGAATTATTCTAAATACATCTTCATGATTAAATGTGAAGTTACCAAAAGTGTAAAAAGCAGTTTCAGTTTGATTCTTGGTATTCAGACACTTGTGATGCTCGGCCAGAATGTCCCAGGTGGATGAGGGCAGAGAGGGCAGAGGGAAGGGGGGGGTAACTGGTTATTACAAGCATCCAGAGAGAAGGACAGATGGTTAGACACTGGTCAGGGTTTCGTAGCAAAAGGCTGTAAAACCGATATGAGAAAACCATGTGTGATTCAGTTAGGAACACATGTATACATGTATTATACTTCCACTTGAATTGGACAGTTCAGTGAGATAAACGGAGAGACATGTTGCATTTTTCTTATACTATTAACCATGTGATCAAGCTGATACAACAAAATATATAATGTGTCAAAATCTTGAACCAGTCATAATTTTTCTATGCTTTGCTTCCAAGGTACAGGGTCTTATAATTTCTAGTCTTTAGTAGTTTAGGTTGCTATTTCACTCATTTTCTGTACAGTGTTTGTACCTGACCACTTCCAAGAAAATATGTTTTGTTTGTTAATGTTTCAAGCAGGAAAAAGGCATTTAACTCAAGGGATGAGCCAGCTTTAGATAAACATAAACAACGACTTCATCTTTTGGTGATTAGTTACTAGCAGCCTGTCAAAAAGAAATATAAGTTGTCCGTCTTTCCTTTGTAATAAGAAATCACCAACAAGGTGAATCATAAAAAGTAATACACTTAAAAACTTGTAAAATGTCAACATTGACTCTCAAGACCTAAAACTTTTTTTGAACCCAAAAAGAAATTTGTTTCAGCATAATGTGAAGAATGAGGACAAAATATCAAGCAGATAGATTTTTTGCTCATTTAACTTATTTTAAAGTCATTCAAATCTATCAATAATGTAGGCAAAGCTGTTGGTGGTGTAAAAAGAAAAAAAAAGCAATCTCTGCTAAATTGATAAAAAGAATTTTAAAAAAAACCAACCCCGTATTCTTTTATTTGTTATTGTGCTCGTAAGGAGGAGCTCGTAAAATAGTTAAAATGAATAAATAAATAAATAGATAAATAAAAAATTATGTTTCAGTATAAATATCTTAAATTTTAAGGACACAGCATTTGTACTTTTAACCGCTGTTTAAGTTATAGTAAATAGCATTACATTTAAAGGTAACAGTTTTCATTTTAGGTTTTGTACTATATACACTAAATGTATTTATAGGAAGGACTCATTTAGGGACCACCTCCAGCTAAATTATTTAGCAAGTTCACTTCTGTGAACAAGACAACTATTAGTCCTTGTAACATCAGGCAAAGAGTCCTCAAGTGTCTATTTTTTCAAAGAGCAAACCGAGTTATCAATAGAAGTATTTTATCACCCTTTAAACTCGTGTCACGAGTGCACCCAAGATATTGGCAAGTGCAACACAACATCAGCATGAAACGAACCAGTGATGGCGCTATTTAAAATGATAGAAACTTGAATGTAATCTGCTATAAAACTTCTGAAAACTCTTCAGGTATATTGTGTATGAAAGATAAATTCAGTCTCAGACTTCTGATGTTTACTTAAAAGCTACAGTCATCCTCAAGTTTATTGATACCCTCCCATTAAAGAAGGAAAAAAAAAGGAAGCTGATAAGATAAAATATACAGGTTTTTTGTCCCTGGAGTTTGTAAAGGTTAAATGGGAGATAGAGCTGTCAGGTATCAGGCCCCCCTCTTACAGAACCAGCTCCTAGTTTGGTTTTTGGTAAGCAGAGACTATCTCCTTTATATTTAGACTTCAAGCTGTATTAAATGTGTAAAACTATAACTAAAACTACCTATGGGAACTGCTAATCCTGCCTTTTATTTACCACAGATGTAGGCTAGTGCTACTTAAATCCATATTCTCTATGCTTTGATATATAAGATCGTTACAACACTTATGCGCTTCTCTTTTTCTTGCACAAAAAATATAACCTAGTTAAAGAACTTGTTGTCTCCTTTTTCTGTCCCTCTCCAACCCTAACAGTTTGTAATGGCCACTGTTCTTCAGGCTGGTTATGCTGGACGTTTTTCCTTCTTGTTAAAAGGGAGTTTTTCCTCTCCACTGTCGCCTACCACTCTGGAAAGGGGATCAAACTAAAGTGAATATTTGAAAAATTGTACTAATGTACTGCTTATAAATTGTACTAATGTGGCTCATATTGTTTTAACTGAATTATGATAGGACTGTATTTTCTTGGTATGACTGTCATGAAATGATGACATTCAAATTATTATGAACTGAAAATACTGAACAAAGATTTTTTTTAATGTGTGTATGTTGTTTCAGACATGAAAACTTTTTTTCTTGGTATGGTTCCAAGGTATCAAAATATACAAAAACAGCACAAAGAGCTAAATAACTCCAAGTAGCATCAACAGTCTCTTTTGCTCTGCTCTGCTGTCAACACCCTCAGGATCCGGGTGACACATAAGTTCACTGGAACCACAGACAGGCGCCATCTACCTAATCTCCTCACACATCTCTCTCTCTTTCTCTGCTTTGGTCTCTTTATCTCTCAAGGTCTCTCCTCCAGTTTGCACCAGAGCTTACACTTACACCTGCAGCGAGGCGAAACTATCCAAGTTTGGATCTTTACGGGGGCAGAGAAACAGATGAGACCAGTCTGGAGAGGAAGTCCCCTCTGTTTCATATGTAACTTGTTGCTATATTATGGACCCTCTTGGGTTACTGCTTGTGCTCTGTTTAGACTTGTTTGTGTCCTCTGCATGTGTGCATGCTTGTTTACAGCTGGGGTTGTTTTGCATCATGCAGATTCTGTTCGCATCATTGCACTGCCGATAACAACTGATCCCGCTCATATTAATACAGGTTTTATCTGTAGTGAGCGGTTACACATAGGCTTATTAACACCTATTTATCCTTACTGTTCTAACTTCAACAAGGTTTTGGAAACATTCCTCAGAGATTTTTGGTCATATTGACATTGTAGCATCACATAGTTGCTGCAGATTTGTTAGCTGAACCTCTGGTTCCACCACTTTGCAAAGGTCAATTGGATTGAGATTTAGTGACAGCAGAGGTCATTGGAGTACATTAAAAATGTTGCCATACTAAAGAAACCAGATTTAGATAATTTGAGCTTTGTGGCATGATGCATTATTCCTCTGGATTTTACCCATTTGTGACAAAGTAGCCTTGTCACGTACAATGATGCCGAATGCATACACACACACACCCATACTCACCTGGCTATTCTCATGAGATGGGTGCGCACCCACAAGCGACGCTCAGATGGGACACCATAGCAGCTATAGTCCAGGCATTCCATCTAGCAGCGTAATATTAGGGGTGCACACTTGATATTTTTGCTAACTATACTGTCAGTATGATGCTGGAAGGTTACTTAACCGTGTTCCTTCCACTTGCGCTTGTGTGTGGTGGAAACCGAGGCAATGCCCAATCCACGCTTAAAATGTCTATGTAGAATGAGGAAACGATGTCATCATCACGTGACTCAGGAAAACGCAGCACAGCGTCAATTATTATGATTATTTGACGGTTTGAAAGATGGTTTACATGTTCCAATGTGTATAATTTATTTGTTTTTTCTGTATGTAACTGTATGTAACTTTGACATATGAGCAGCGCCATTTTTTATCACCAATTTCCATGGCGACGAAAACTATTGGTTTTAGAGAGTTTTTTCTACTTTGAAATTATAGTGACATCCCGAGGGAGGGACTCAGTGGTCATCTTCTCTAGGTTGTGCACGTTCATGAGAAAGAAGCCACACCCACTTCCATCGCTATTTATATTGTATAAATATTTGCAGCAGTTGACCAATCAAACGCAGCCTGCAGGCAGGACATAGGGCGGAACTTTCTCTGTTAGCTTGTTTCTGGCAGCGGCTGATCTGAGAGGATCAATACAAAATGAATGAAATGGTTTTTGAAAAATGCTTGATTATTTATTGCCCTTCTGGACAAGCATATTAAAATAAATTAGACTGAAATGTGCATATGAAGCCACTTTAAACTGCCTCGTATTCAACTCTCAGCTCAGTTCATCATCTTATTCTTCTTCTCTTACAGTTGTTCTCACTCAGCACAGAGCCCCCTGGTGGTACAAAATACCAGTTTTTTACAGTCCCCAACATAGGAGCAGTTAACATGAATGCAAGTGCCTGTAAACACAACAGCAATGATAGTGAAACCCTTGGTGAGATAACCTTGTAAATATTGTGAATTTCTCTCTGGACACTGTACACATCACTGCACTGTGGAGAGTCGGTTGGGAGAGCACAATAAAATCACCGCAAAGGAGCCACAACTGCGCCAGAGTCTTGGCACAGCAAAAAAACCCCATCACACCATTAGTAGATTGGTACACTGTGATCATAAATGGGTGGTAAGAAACAATACTCAGGTAGGATAGTAGTGTTTAAATTATGCTTAGTTGACACTAACAAGGCCCAAAGTGGGACAATAAAATGTAGCCCACCCCTTTAACACCACCAGCAGCCTGAACTTTCAAGACAAGTATGGATCCATGCTTTTATGAAATGGAAACCAGTTTTTCTAATTAGCCTTAGTTTCCTGTTGTTAGATGACATGAATGCTGCTGTAGCTCACCTGCTTTTAATCATGACCAACCAGTCTGTCCATTCTCCTCTGGCCTCTGACATCAACAAGCCATTTGTGATCCAGACAACTGCTGCTCGCTGGATATTTTCTCTTTTTCAAATGATCATCTGTAAACCCTAAAGTCCCTTAAATCCCCTTTCTTCCTCATTCCAATGCTCAGATTGAACTTCAGCAAGTCATTTTGACCATGTCTACACACTGAAATACAGTCAGTTTTTACCATGTGAACAGGTGTACCTGATAAAGTGGTTGGTGGTTACCTACTTCCTTCCTTGCGGGCTTCCTTCCTTCCTCAGATGGGAAGACAGAGTGCAATAAGAGGAGTAAATGATAGAAAAGAATAGAGCAGCTTATTGTGAATTACTTTTCCAAGTCTCATATCACCATCTTCATGTCAGTTGCCTCATGTGAGCGCGCCTCGTTCCCATGACCAGCCCGCTGCAGGAGGTGCTGCTGGGAAAGACACGGCCTTTGCACACCAATGTAGCATGAGCCCCTCACACAAGTACACACACATACACATACACACACACGTGTGTATGCGGGAGAGCATTCATGAAATCATCTCCCAGTGCTGCTGTTACCCACACCTTTCCATCCGGTTTAGACCTACGACCAAATAAACGCCTTTCACACTTCATATCAACCGACACACATGCACACATACACTTACACGGACAAGCCCTTCTGTCTATAATTGAAATAAAACTGCAAGGAAAGGTTATGACCTGCTGGTTCTGCTGATGCGATATTAACTGCTCAGCCAAAAGAATTATGCTTTCTCTCAATGTTACTTTCTTTCTCACATTCCCACCATATTTTTATTCTTTTCATGCTTGAATTCACACCCCTGACTTGTTGTCAGTGCATATTTTACATCTAATAAAAATACATCTCTGCGTGTGGACAGTTGCTGGACTTCTTCTAAACCCAAAGACCTCCCTCCTTTTTCCTCCCCTGCAGTATTTTTTTAATGAAAGAATGACACCATTGGGAAGAAATACACTCAAATAGATGTACATATCTATCTGTATATGTATCTCTTTTTCTCTTTTTTTCCTTTCTTAAAAAAGTGAAAGAAAAACAAACCAAATTCCTTCTGTTGTACAGGTCAACCAGCTGCTTTCTGATGGCCAGCATCAGAGTAATTAGGAGTGTAATAGGGTCAAGGAAGTCCTAATCAGGTTCTCTTCAAGCCCCAGACGTCAGGGTGAAGACAGTACTGATCCTGGAACAACACAGTCAAATAGCTAGTGGAACAATTTTTGCGTTGCTTCATCTGAACTGATTTTCTACTTTTCTCTTCATTTGATTAACCATCCAACAAATCAGTACTACAAACAGAAAAAGTTGGACATATGGGAAATGTTAGGGTTCATGTTTAGGTTTAGCTGAACAGTAACTTACCAGTTCTTGTGAAAAAGGTACAGCAGCAGTTTACTGTTTCTTGTTGATTATCCATCTTATGAGCCACAAACACTGACAAGAACAGAATCTGGGAAGATTTCTGGAGTTTCACACAACCGCTGTTGCTAGCCACAAGCATTAACGTTTAGACTATCTGCCGGACACACTGAGCAAAGTAAAAATGTTTTCACCCTTTCAATATAGTTCACAAACAGCCAATCATCTGCTTAAGAATGTCAACAGAAAAAATGTATCAACAAAAAATAGGAAAATATTCAAAACATCAAAAAAGGTAATAACAACATCCTGGCTAAAACCACAACCTCCTAGTGAAGACATCTTGTGGGAAGGGGTAAAGGACGTGATGGGAATGAATAAAAAAACAGCAAGAATACAATTCAAAACAAAAAAACAAAAAAAAATAAAAATAAAAATAAAAAAAAAATAAAAAAAAAAAAATATATATATATATATATATATATATATATATATATATATATATATATAATTGTGTTTATTTTTATTTTTTTTATCTATTTCTTTTATGTAAGTTTGTATGTATACGTGTATGATATGTTTGTATATTTATATATGTGTATATGCAAGTATATATGTATGTGTGTATGTGTATATCTGCAACAAAAAAAAGATGTCAACAGAAGTTGACATGATAAAACCAGTGTTCTTCGGGTCGTTTAACACTCTCCCCTCCCTACTCACACTCTCCCACCTCCTCTGATTTGTTTTCTCCCAGTGCTAATCAAAATTCCTCATGAACACCTTCCATCACATGCCTGATGATCCGTGCAGACGTCCTCCCAGACGAGACCATTTCGTCATTCTTCCACACAAACACACTCTATTTTGCTCCTGGCCTTGGCCTTTGACCCAATCTCTCATAATTCTACTGTGTTTCGATCCCTCATAAGCTGGCCTCTAAGTGATAACAGATAAATCCAGTGGATCTTTACCAACTCAAACAATAGAGCTTTGTGCATGAATGTATGTGCATGTAAAAGCTTGTATTTTTGTCCAAGGACTTTCCTTCCCATCTCTATCTGCATGCATGTGAATTTTTGTTGCCAGTTTATATTTAGTGTATGTCATATAATGGTAGAGGCAGTGTATCTTTGCTGTCTGTGTGTGTGGTCAGCAGACCTCTCTCCTCTGAGAGTTGTATTTAATTTAGGAGCACAGCTACGACTCCCTTGGCTGCTGTAGGCGTCATGCTCTGTAACGCCACCAGGGCCCACAGAGGAACGGAAGGGAAAACGAAAAAAGACCATGAAGACATTTGCTCAGGTCTCAGGCTAACAAGTCTGTGGTTACTTGTTTCCATTAATGAAACATACATTCATGTTATATAATAAATAATTATGTGTGAGATAAATGGTTAATGAGCAGATTTACTCATTTGCTGGTTGTGTTAACATAGTTATCTATTATTAAAGCTTTGACTCAAATGATAAAACTAGACTTTAGACTGATGAAACCCATAGTGTGTCTGTGCATCCAGTAGTTGCAGCAACCTAATCGTATGCAAGTGGAAAATGCTGAAAAGGGACCAATGTATAAATAAAAATAATATAATGTAATGAAAATAATGTATAAAGTAAGGATAAGTATGATTAACAGACAGGTAACAAACCTGCAATCCATTAATTGAGCCATTGGGACATAGAGTCATAGGTGCAATGGTCAAAGAATAAATACCATGACAATCACCTTACTGAGTACCTCTTCCAGCTGAAATAGGAGGGAACCAAACTCAGTTAATCCAACAAGACCTGCGTTTCGACTGTGGGACAAGTGCTAAATAACTACCCTGGGAAGCATCTAGAAGGCATCCTGACTAGATGCCCAAATTACCTCAACAAGCATTTTTCAATGCAAAGTCATTTTACTGCGAGCCTATTCCAGAGGACTGAGCTTTTCACCATTTTCTTAGTGTTATCCCTGCAATGAGGAAAAAGTTCCTTTTGGTTGTTTGAGGTAATTTTGTTTAACTCTCAGTCACTACCAACAGCTCATTGCTGAAATGTAGATCAGCTGGTATCACCTTTCATCTCTCTCATCACCAAAGCAGACCAGTAAAGCATCCACATTACCACAAAAGCCCAAGAACCACATCCCATACTTAAACTCTTCCACTTGAGATAACTCATTCAAAGCAATCCACCATTTTCTCACTGAAAACCAAACTTAGAGACAGCTTCAAGACCTGCCATGGGTCCCCACTTGATGCAGTCAGCAGGACATTGTCACCATAAGTGGTCACCAATTGGTACTTGGCTTCTGAACATGAAGTTTATGAAGAGAATCAGTGACACAGGGCTGCGCAGGCACAGTCCAACAGAACCCAAACAACAAGTCTTACTACTGTCAAGAATACAAATCAACCTTTCACTTCATTTGCTGAATGGTTCGTAGCAAGGAGTTTCGTACTCCATATTACACAGCAAGAAAAACAATTGTGAGCCTTCTTCGAGTACACTGGATGAATTATCAATGTAAATCAATATCCATCCATCCATTTCTTAAGTGCTTAGTCCAATTGAGGGTTGTGGGAAGCTGGAGCCTATCCCAGCAATCATTGGGCAAAGTAAACCCTGGATAGGTCCTCAGTCCAGCTCAAGGCCAACACAGAGAGACAAACAACCACATACTCACAATCACTCCTAGACACAATTCAGAGAAACCAATTAACCTAACATGCATGTCCTTGGATGGTGGGAGGATGCTGGAGTACCTGGAGAGAACCCATGCACACATGGGAAGAACATGGAACCTCCACACAGAAAGGCCATCATTCAAACCTCCCCAAGCTGAGGCTCAAACCAGCACCCTTCTTGCTTTGAGGCCACAGAGTCAACAACTTTGCCACTGTGCAGCCTGATCAACATCTGTTATTTAAAAAATGTCAAAAAACAAAAGGTACGTAGACCATTTTTTTGGTCTTGAATAGAAAAGATTTAGGACGACAGAAAAATTATTCTAAATTCTAAACAGCGACAAAGCAGCAACAATACTGTCAAAGATGGTCTTTGTAGTGCAGCAACAGATGTTATCAAAGCCAGAGGAGAATGATGGTCCTCAGGATGAATGGAAAGACACATGAAATCCTATCTTCCTCTAATCAAATTACAACAACATGGAGGGTTCGTGTTTGTTTCCTACATGTGGGTTTTGCAGATGGATGCAGATGCTGCAAGAAGTGTGTGTCTGTGGGTGCGCTTGCATCTGTTGTCTCTTTGCCTATATGAGTATAGCATGTCTAAACAGGGCCGTGTTTGAGCCTTGTAAACACTAAACATAGTGGGCTGAACCATCACTCTGCCATGCTGCTTGTGATTAGCAGGTTACAGCAGGGTGATCAGAGAGAGCCAGGCGAGCGGAAACCAGAGAATGTGTTTTATGAGGACCTTATTTTAGCATATATTTCCCAGAATTAGCTCCACTGTGGCTTCACTAATTTCAGACAGAGGGATGTAAATGCTAAATATAACAGCAAACATCTAACAGATGCTAAGACAGGAGCTAATAAAATGCAAAGCATCTTTGCCAATTTAGAGCATAAATGTGCATTGATGTGGAGCACACACACACACACACACACACACACACACACAAACATCTACCCAAAAGGCATACACACAAGTATATGCTGTGTGGGTAACATATTTAGCTGTGCTATATGTGTTTGCTGTAAAAGTTTGCTCAAAAATAAGTGATCATAAACTTAAACAAGATTCCCAAAATACAAGGATGCAGAAAAAATGTGGCCGTTTCTATTTGTGCATGTGTAAAATTCCATTTGTCCAAAGGGCTAAGGTTTCTTATTATCAAGTCCTGAGAGCAGATTTATTTGTGTGACACTTCTTAACATGCAGAAGTGCTAACTGAAGTAGCATGGAGGGATCAAAAGAGGTGTGGTCCGAGTAGCTCATTACTGCCATAAATGCACTCAGGAAACTTCAAGTACCTCTTACTTCTGATCAGCCATCTCTATGCTGCTGTTGCCCGGTTGTCCATGTCTGTCAGCAACCTTCCCAACACACACACACACACACACACACACTACTGGTATAGGGGCACATAAGCAGTCAAAATAAAGTTATCTCGGGTAAACATCGCCATATCGCTTATCGCAAAGACAGAATGAAGAAGGAGGATGAGAGAGAGGAAAAAGCCCAAGTGAGCCAGCAAGAAGCGTTATCTGTAATCATCAGCCAGAGAGAGGAAGTGTTGAAAGGAGAAAGCCTTAAATCCTAGACATCTGTATCTGTAAGCGCAGGAAAGGCACATTGACACTAGTGAAAAGTAACACCCCGTAACCATCGAGCGAATTAGGGCCCTAAAAGCTCACCACGTAATCACAAGTTGAGGCAGATGCCATGGGTTTGTTGCAGCAGCAGTCAGTGAAGCATAGTGGTGACACCTTGCAGCTTTGATAACTAGTATAAACATGCAAACATACATAATCACTGTAATGCACTCCTTAGAGAATCTTAAGTAACAAAGTGCACCGTAGTAACACCTGGTTGTAACGGAGTTGGATAAAACCATCAAAGGAAGAAGAAATCACTCAGCCTAAAAACTTCAAGAGGAGGCGAAAAAGGAAATGAATTGAAGATGTGGGTGCGTTCAGAAGGAGTGACAGCATGTTGGCAACACATCCTGGATTAACACCCTATTATTCACACATACATCATAGTGTGTGTAAATGCACGTGTGTGTCGTAGAGGTATGGTTGTGAGGCTTTGTGTGAACTTCAGCTTAAAGATTTTAGAAAACACAGTTTTTATGCATTAAAACTTTTCAGTTTTACTCATGTTTATAGCTTTTGATGGCTGACTCTCCTTTGTTTTCAGTCCATACACAGAACATTCCTGTCTTACTGAGCTACCATTCTACCACGCACACTGTCAAATATGTGAAATGACCACAAATCTATTCAAAAAGTCTTTCATTGTGGTGGCGTGCAATCTGATGAAATATTTTGTCTGCAGCATGAAAGCAATACCAATAAGTTGTCATAAAATAATAAAATAAGGGATAAATGTGGATTGTAAAAGGATACCACTGGAATTGTGCAATATGTAAGACCTTTACCAAAGAAACTGGTTCATGTCTTGGATGAACTGATGCTTTATTTCACACAGTAAAACAATCATTTCATAGATTTTTTTTTTTTTAAATAAGACAATCTATCTTTTTGTCCGCACAGCTGGGACTATAGATGAGTAAGTTCATAGAACTTTCCTTTGTATCGTCTTTTTTGTTTCTACGTCAAAGCACATACACTGGTAAAAACCTTATGTTGAGTAAAGTAAATGACTGAATATAACCACTGACTTTTGCACTTGAACCCACCATTACAAAAAACTTTATAAACATAGGTAAACATTGCTCAAAATACATTACAAAGCTTCTGAACCTTTGAAAAGTAAAACTGATCATGAAAGAGGAGACAGACAAAGCTTAAGGTCTTCTGAATCCTTATCAAAAAGTGAAATTCTTTCAAATAATTTTTCTTCCTTTTTACTACATGTGAAGCTCATATGATGGAGAACTTCTGATGTGTATCTAAATATGTCCTTACTTGGTGGTGGTACCTTGCAATCACATATTATTGAATTCCTCTGCCACATGGTTGGAGGCAGTAATAAAAATAAGGGACTAACTTAACTCTATAAAGCCAAACATATCATTTGATAAATATAGTTTTGAGACATTTTGCATCGCATTATGGCAGAAACTCACTTTATGGTACTCAACCCTGTTGTACTCCATGGAATACTACTCCTGCCTCCCACTGGACACTGATTACACTACATAATTTTGACCTATCACATGGTAATAAATGGTGAAAAAAAGAATAAATTAACTTTTTTCAGTTATTTTTAAAGGGCCAAATAAACATTTCAGATTTAAAATAGGATTTTACTGCCCAGTGTTTCTAACGCTGGGCTTTAAAGGGTTCAAATGTAGACCTTTGTTTTGTTATTTTTTTGTTAGTTTTTTGTTGGCCATTTTTTGCCTGGGTCCTAAAAGTTGGGTTTAAACTGAACTTTATCAGAAAAGTGGTCCTTGAAATGGTCCATTTAGACAAGATTGTATATCTCCCACTGGTATCCTTCTTCTATGTTATGCTTTTGCACCTCTTCCTATGCCTGTGATTTCATCCTTTTCAGGGTGAAACAAAGCCATTTAGTATATAATAATTTCTGATCACTCTTTGTAGTCTAGTTCTTCATATCTATAAATCTGTTTTTAGAAACCAGAATCCATCAGTGTGCTGGTAATAAAAGCCACACAAAGGGATATGTATGCTAGTTTAAAAAATAGGTGTTACATGTTACACCCTCAGGGGCCAACACCAGGCCATTCTCTCGCCTTTGTGAAATAATGGGTTTTCTAAAGCCCTAACCCCCCACAACCCTTTATCCCCCCCAAAAAAAGATCATCCATGTCCCCGCAAGACAAAAAATGTCAATAGTGATATTGTATATGCGATATAAAGGCCCAAAACATATCACATTTTGTTTTCAAGTTTAAACTTTCTGTCATTTTTACCTCTTTCTGTCATGATATGATATTTTGTTTCTCCTTAGTTCTGTTTTCCTGTTTTGGTTTGTAGTTTTCCTTGTTTAGTTCTCTCATGTCTAGGTTCCTGTTCATTAGTTAACCCAGTTTGATTTTCTGATTTGTTTCACCTGTGACTAGTTTCTCCTTCTGTGTATTTATACCCCTTGGTTTGCGTTGTCAGTGTCCGGTTCCTTTTGTTAGTTCTGCCCTCACTTTCTTCATGGATTAAAATTACGTCTACTTCCTGCAAACTGGATTCCTGTCTCCTGCATTTGGCTCACCTCCACAGCAATCGTGACACTTTCAATCCTGTTCGTTTTTAGTTATTTGAATTTTTTTTATCAGAAATGAATAGCTGTCAGTGAAAATTAAAACCACAAGATGATGAAACAAACACTGGTGCGGCACACATCACAAGTCAGGGTCTTTCATTTAGCAGTCAGGACATTCTCAGAATGAGAAGAATTAATGACAAACTAAGCTACTTGGAAAGGGAAATATGAAGATTGTTATCCCATCTGAAACAACTAAAAGAGAGTGGTTTACGGGAACTGTATTAGACAGTGATGTGGATGAACTTGAGATAGACTGTTGTTGTGGTTGAAATCATTGTGACAATGTTAACAATTATCTTTAAAATATTCGAATAATAATAAATATCTCAATATCCATTTTAGTGCTTTTTTTTTTAAAGAAAAAAGAAACTGCTTTTTAATATTTTTGATGCATTGTCGTTATCTAAATAACACACAAGCCGACTCCAACATGACATGCTGTATTTGCTTCACATCGTCCATTTCCAACATGCATGACATTCCAGGCCATGTTTAACCGTTTACCTTCAACCTTATGGTGCATGATAACCAAAACACAGGAATCATAGATAATTTAATAAAACATTTCCTCTATGGCATTATGAGAAACACAAAAACAGCTTAAACATTTTTTATGGGGCACAGCAACTCTGAGC
Organism: Telmatherina bonti; assembly: GCF_933228915.1. NCBI lineage: Eukaryota > Metazoa > Chordata > Actinopteri > Atheriniformes > Telmatherinidae > Telmatherina > Telmatherina bonti. The sequence continues at coordinate 27,889,864 of NC_136614.1, read as the reverse complement.
AGACCAGGAAGCTGGAGATGGACCGTAAGCTCACCTTCCTCCTGAAAGCTTCCTCTGCTAGTAGACCACATCATCACCCAGCCCACATAGATTTGTGACCTACCACATTTAGGTCCCTTTTTCCCCAAAGAGCTGATTGATTACCTTCATGCAACGATCTGACAAATAAATCAAAGGGTAGCGATCTCAGGCGTACCAACAGAACTGAACGCATTCATCATTTTCTTAATCATCACATTGATAGACGTCAATGGAGTCAAAAAGCAGCCTACAAGTTGGGATCACAGGTTATGATACTGACCCATGTCACTTCCTCTCACCCTGAAAGTAATTTGTAACAGAAACTCAACAGTTCCCTCTCTGAGGCAGAACTCCTCCTCCTCCTCCTCCTTCCATAACCTCTCTTCTTCTATCTGCTCCCCTTCCACCTCCCTATCATCCCGCTCTCCTCTTCCCAGTCCTACAAGAGTTGTGTATTACTTCAAACTTCATAAGCAGGGAAGATAAGCGATAAGTGTGCACTTGTGTGTGCACGTGTTTATGTGTGTAATTAATGAGCTTGCGGGGGTGAGGACATTCTGTCAGACGGCTGTCTCCATGAGCAATCAGTCGTTACCTTAGAAACACAGAAAAGAACCAGATTTTCATTAAAACAACACGGGCAAACTTTGACGGGGGAAGACAAGCTGCCACCCTCCCTATTCCAGCATTTATCCTATCTATGACCTCTTAATTACACAAAATTACAGAGACAAATACACACATTTATCTTCTTTATAGTCTTGCTCTCTCTGATATCGTAAAGTGTATGCTGAGTCCTTGATATCCGCAGTTATTAGCCCAACTTCTGGGTTTGCTCTTTGTAGTTAAGTCTGTCCAGTTGCTCTCCGTTGGGTGAGACCGCTGTTATTTATCGCCTCATGGCAAAACAGAGGGGGTTTGCTAGGGGCCCGGGCCTTATTAGTGAGATTTACAGTGTGCAGGAAAAGCTCTCAAGGGGGCGGGGGAGGGGGTGGGGAGGCGGACTCTGCCATAAGCACCATCAGCTGGTCATCAGATAACACCCACATGGCACATGTTGCAGTGATGGGAACTTAAAAACACACACTTAAAGGTACAGCGGAAACATGCCGATTTCCCTCCTGGTGGAAAAGGTGGACCAGAGCAACTTTTCATGATTTATACTATTTTTGTCTTGTCTTGCCATATATTTTCCCACAAGCATGTCATGCATCCAAAATGTGTTTTAACAAAAATAAATTCTTTTGAGTTTAGCTAGGAGAGTAGTAGAGAAATAGTAATGGAGTTTTACATCTACATTTTAATTTCTAGCATTAGTGCCATCTGAGTTTTGGTGATTCATGGAACTTATTCGCTCCAAATCTGAACATACTGAGACCTCTTCTGCCCCCATGTCTGATCTGTCTTCATCCTGCAGTCAGGGCTTCAAGTCCATGGTGTCAGCCTCAGTTCTGAAAACCTGCTATGTTGGATTCTACAGCACTGGTTTAAAATAAGTCTATGTCAGAAAAGAGTTCCTGCACTCTGGAAAACATTCAGTCTTAGTTCAGCACCTAAAAATCTGAACCATCTGAACTAAAGTACTACGAACCAGTTGGAATAACATCTCAGCATCTCATCTCATCATTATTGGCTCAACTCAGTTAGCAAGTGAACACCTTTCAAGACCCGTTAGTTTGCTTATTGCAATGGGTTTGGGGTTGACGAGGCCATCTTCTACTTGCTTCAGCTGGAAAAGTAAAGCAGTTCCGTTATGTGAGAAGCTCCAGAGATTCCTGATGGATACTTCTACAACCGCCTGGTGTTGTGGTTCCTGCTCCGGTGGGCGTGTCTCTCCATTTTCCTGGTGACCAGGATCTACACACTTCATCTGCAGTCAGTGGAAGTATTCACTCCTGCATGAACTGCCTTCATGTCACAGTTACTCCTTACCCTGATAACTGGTTATTCAATATGTGAATTTATTTCTTCAGCATCTCATCATCTTGAACGCAAACAAAAGAGATGATTGTTGACTTCTGGAGGAAAAAGAGCAACAGGACTGTTTATATATTAGAGAAAAAGGTGAAGAAGGACTGCAAGCCCGCTGGAGTTCAGCTGGGCAGCAGATTAGACTAGAAATGCTACACAGAAGCAATCTACAAGACATGAAAGACCAGAAATGTTTCCTATATTTTCTAAGTCTATTTCAGAAAGTAGCCCTGCGATAGACTGGCGACCTGTTCAGGGTGTACCCCGCCTCTCCCCTACATACTGCTGGGATAGGCTCCAGTTCCCCCGCGACCCTCAATCGGACTGAGCGGTACAGATAATGAATGAATGATTCAGAAAGTTTCAGGTTTGCAGCCATTTGTTGAGGCTGAGATTTAAGAAACAAACAATTGTTTACGTCCTCTGCACAACACAGGGAAGCAACAACGTTTGGACTTTTTTCACGTTCACTGCAAGACAAAAACATACAGGAAAACTATACCTGACACCAATCCTCACCCTCCACAACAAGATTCATTTATTCATTCATGGCTCAGAATGTCTTCACACTGAGAAACTGAATACATTTGAACCACATGGTACGATGCTGACTTGAATAAACTTTGACTGGACTTTTTGTCCAGGATTTACAGACATTTGTACATTTGACCAAATGTTGAAGTTTCACTAAAATATATGTTAATGGAATAGCGTAATAAACAACACGTGATGTGATTCAGTATCATTTCAGATTGTTATGGATAGGTATGCAGAATAAAAGTAAACCTCAATGGACGATCATCCACAGTGAGTGACAAAAAACACACTCTTAGATTTATTTAATCTGTAAGCACTATTTTGATAATGTTCTAAACAAAATTAAGTTTACCCTAAATATTCATGAAATAATTGTTTTTAGTGTAGGCCAAGTTTTAGTGTAAAACATACCATACATTGGTCTAATGTCAAAATGTTTTGAGGCGGTAACTTATTTTAAGGCTGTTTGTTTTCTGTCAGATAGAGTTTATGTCACATGAAACACAACACAATGCAAAAATATGTTTAACCATTTCTATTGTAAAATGAACATGTGCTAACTTTAACCCTTACATTACCATATAGATTATTTCTAACCAGTACAACCAAACAACCTAATCATGTCATTGTTTAAAAACATAAAAAGTATAATCAGTGTCCAGGAGATTTCATGATCTCCTGCATGAAGCGGGCCCTAATCCTCATGTCACAATGAGCCACTTCATAACCTGCCAGTTAATACACCTTTAGGGTTCCTAATACTGCAAGCATTTACTGAACCAGCTACCTACCCTGAAATAAGAGCTGGGATAATAATTGACAGGTAGCTTCCAGGTCTGTGGTGATGCTCCAGGATTTGCTAGATATGTCACTGTCACCCTTAATGAAATGCATCTCACCAACCTCTCCGGGTGCAAGTGTTAAATTTAAATGTGTGCATGTCGTATCTTATGTGGCTGAGAGGGAAGCTTGCAAGCTCTTATCGGAACTATAAGTGTCGGAGTGGGTGAGAAAAGACAAACGGGGTCTCTGTTATGTGTCTCTGTCACAGCCTCAGGGTTCAGGATCTGGCCTGATAGCAGTGAAAAGCATTGCTTGTCACTTAAGGCTTGCCTAAGTGTAGCGAGACACACAGATAGCAGATAGTCATGTATTTATATGCAGGTGTTTATATTTGACCTACAGGAGAAATGTCACCACCAAGCCATCCATCATAATGATCTTAGTCACTAATCATAAACCTGCATGCATGCTCACATATAGGCTGGGATGATTCCCTTCCGTTGGGAATGTGAGCACAAAATATATTCCTGGGGATTTCTGTGGTAACAGAAGTTTCTAGGCTATGAATCTATTTTAATACCTCAAAGTGTTGGACCAGGCTTGGCAAATTTTATTGGCATCTGACACCCCAACTGGGCACAAAGCCCTTAACCAAACATTCAGTTTCTGACATCAGTTCAAGCCTTTAACTGATATGTATGAGCCAACCAAATTGATCCTTTGGAACACCTTTATTTTCATCCATATGCAGCAGCTTAACTCTTCCACTCAGGCGGCAGCGGCAGTGGCGGTGGTGGTTGGGGCTTTAAGGTTCTGTCCAACGCTTTTACCCACACGTGATTTCCAAAGCTGTTTTCTTGGCCTTCTGCTTTGAATACAACAGAAAACTGTTTTTACGCGAGTCAGTGTGTTCCTATGTGTATTTGAACGTGTGTGTGCATGAATACGATAACTAAGACAAAGTTATTTTCAGAATCACTTCCTCTCCTCCTGAGGTCGTCACAGAGACAGAGAGGCACAGAAAAAAAATGTAAAAAGGAAGATTGAGAGTGTCTATGTGTTTTCATGTGAGCTCAAATACAAGCTTGCTGTATTTACATGGCAACAGTTCACGTCTACTCTTTGAAGCATGGAGTATCAGTGTCTTAAGAAAACACACAGAGGAAAGGGCAGCTGGCTGCGTGTGTGTTTGTAAGTGAAAGGGAGAAGGAACAGAAAAACAAAGTCAAGGCAAAAGATGAAACCATTAATAAAGTCTTTATCACAGAGGTCTTTCTTTGCCTTCATCTTCTCCCCCCCATCCTTCCTGAACTTCTCTCAATCTCCCTGTCAGCATTTCTTTCACTACTTGTCTCAGCAGCAGAATGATGGGGCCTGGCGACTCCAGGCCTCATAAATTTGATAATGAGTCATTAATGTGAAACTAGTCCCTCTCACCTCCTTGTGTGTGTATGTTTCTGAAGAGATGTTTGCATCTCCCCCTGTCTTCACCCTTATCTTCTTCACAGACTAAATGTCCCATATTTTCTTGGAGAGGGAAGTGATTAAACATACAGAGAATAGACAACAAAGCAGGCAAAAGACTGATAAAAAGAGGAAAAAACTTTGTTAGATAAGCCAAATTAAAATTGTGTAACTCACTGGTTGTCAAATAAAGAAAAAAATGTAATTAATCTAAATGTAGGCTGTCTTCACACGACTAAATAATCACGTCATATACCTATGGTAAAAACATAAAAGGTTCAGATTGCACATCCCATTTAATACAAGTAAAAGAAAATGAAATAAACCAACCAACATCTGGCTTTTGAGTGCAATGGGAAAATGTTTCATCAGTATTCAGTCCTGCATGAAATGACTCAACAGAATTCTGTAGGATTTACCAGCTTAGACTCCTCACAATTGAGGGGAACACAACACTCCGGTAAATTTAGTAATTGTTCATGAAAGAACTGTAGTGTTGGCAAGAAGAATGGAAATAAATTTTACTGTTTAGCAGGCAAGACAGCTTACATGGGAAGTCTTAAACTAACAGCAACAAGCTGCGTACAAAAAGAGAAGGATTAGTTGATTTTTGCTTGAAAAACTTCAAAATTTCTCTCAATTCCTTCATAATAACGCAAATAATTTAATGTAATTGCCTATTACAGCCTATAGAAAACTGCATGAAGCAACACTTAATGCTTTAGGCTTACTTATAAGGGTCAGAATTAGTGGACCTGATGTCAGGCCGCTGTAGCCCTCATATTACCGAAGGTAGACATGCTTCTATTTAAAGGTTGTTTTAGTAGCTGTAAAATAAAAAATAAAAAATAAAAAAATAAAAAATAAAAATAAAAAAAACTTTAAATACATTATTTTTGCTGTAAAAAAATATTTATTTTAAGTGACATTCACAATAATAAAAGTAAACATTTTACAATATGTGTTATGCCTTAGCATGCTAGTCCATGTTAGCACAATGTCACCAGATTGTGTGTTTGAATTGGTCACATCATTATCTAACTCAGTTTCAAACAAAGTTTCCAAGACAAGGAAGGTAAACTTAAGGGCTAAAACTTAAAATCAATAAAAAGAAAACATAACTATTAAACGTATTACAGTTTGTGTGTTTTTTCTTTTTTTTTTTTTGGCAAGAAATGATAAAATCATCATATTTTTTAAAACAAAATACTCACAAGTTTCAGAGTACCACAAGATTCCAGGTTTGAAGATGGCTTTGCCCAGTACAATTACCATGTGCATCCAGGCCACTGCTCATCACAGGCCATTAACTTCTTCCTTGTACCTCCTGTTTTCATCAACATTTAGCTAAAAATATTACAGAGCAACAATTACAGCCTCATAGAATCACTGTCCTGTTCACTCAGTGTTTCGCTCAGAAAAAATTCAGTTTAAGATATGCAAAAAATTGTCCAGCTGCTTGATATGTCCTTATTGCATTTCCTAATTATATAAATATTTCTTAAATATATATAATAATCTAGCAATATAACAATGAGGCTATCATCTGTCCCAACTTCCAAACTTACAACTAAAATGAAAACATGCTGTGATTTTAATGGCTTTAAAAAACATAAATCCTTTTTTTTTTCTTTGAAATATAGTATGGCTTTTGAAGTATGTGTCCTATTATATTTACTCTGTATTTTTTAGCAGATTGTTATCAAATCCAACTTCTCACCATATATTCACTTTGTCTATCTCAACAAAGATCCCTCCCCTTGATCCCATGACCTCCACGTCATCTTAAAAAATTGTCCATAAAACCTTTGACAGAGCTCAAATGATGATAACATAAGATCAGATTTTTGCACCGTTTGTCCCTTATTAGGTACAATTACACACCTCAGTATAACACATGCTCAACACGTGTGCATGACTATTTCTAACTTTAGGATGTCTTGTAATATTTTTTATTGAATGTGATAGAGGAGCACAGGCAGATAGGGAGCTATGGAATTAGAGTGAGACAGACAGATGGAGACAGAGAAGTGGGGAGGTCGCTCTAGGTGCTGGTATCTCCAGATAAAATAATCTGGTTATTCTCAGCAACACCGGGAGGAGACATGCCTTGTACATAGCGTGGCCTTGTGAGTATGATTACATATGTGTTAATTCATCCACTGGGAAAAACGAAAGAAACAAAAAAACACTGTACAGACCTCTTGTGTTAGAAAAACTGAAATGAAAATTTGGTGATGCTGTGAAATATTACCAAACTATACTGTTGAAGAAGAAGAAAAACAATGAGATTTTAACCCTTTTTGGTAATGGTCTACCACTTGGCAGAGGTAAATTTGCAGTGACTATGATTAACGTCTTTATCAAAATTATGGAAATAAACCTCTCTGAGCAATCTCTATCAATCAGTTTGTGTATGTTGACCCGAACTAAGGGTTTCTTTTAATACTACTGTTTCAAATTCCGACCATTTCATTGTTGTTATGTTATCAATAACTTATAGCTCAACCATTCGCTAAAAAAAAAAAAATCTAAAAAAAAAATCTGTTTATTCTTGTCTAAAACAAATGGAAAAATACAAAGAAACACTTATCTGTTTTTTTTAAGTGTGAACTTTAAAGGGTTAATGTCTGACAAAGCCCACAGTGTGGTAAACCACTGTACGATTTTGTCCTACTTTTTCTAAGCTGAAGAGAATAAAGGCGTCCGTTGCCAGAGCCACAGTAAGAAAGCCATTTTTTTCTGATTCAACAAAATTAAGCAACCTCTTCATGTATGCAGGATGATCATGAGGTCAAGACATACTTGCACTTTCTTTAAGTGTTGGGTTAAATCTGCAGGGACAATCCACAACATTTATGATTTATTTGAATAAAATTTGCTTGGTGCCCCGCCATTTTTCTCTAAAAATTAATAGGACAAGCAGGACTGCTGGCAGTATACATGTCGTATTACCTGGATTGTATGGGATCAAACTAATGTCACGTGTACATCATTGCTCCTGACAAGGCTGCCAATGTTGAAGGTTTTTATTAGTTTATTCTCTTTTATTTTGGTTGTAAACAGCAGAAGATTTCTTAAAAGAGCTGATAAATGAAATGAAATGAAATCATAATTTTCTAATTTAAAAAAAAAAGCTTTAAAGTGTTGCTGCTGATTTATAACTAGAAGATAGTCTTTTCCCCTCTTATTACGCAGCCCATTGTCTCCCAGCAAAATGTTATATAGTTGCAAAAATGTTATCTATTTCATTTTGGCTGACAGAGTTTCAGATGGTTGTCGTCTTTTTTTCTTTTTCTTCATTGGTTCACAAAAACAGGTTCATAAGAAAAACACCTTGTTACTGCATTCAAAAAAATTGACATGAAACAACTGTTGTATCACACTTTGGTGACTAAAAACAAATGTTTTTCTGGTCAGAGGATTTGGCTGGAGGAGTAAAGCAGGTCAATGTTGATCATGTAAAATGTTGTCTCAACAAAATTTTCCAATAATTTTATTTTTTGGGGTTATTTTAGCATCCAGTCACACGCTTCTTTCACTTTCAGTGACTCTCATTGCTGATTTACGCGTAACAAACAACTTGAATAAGATTAGCGAAACATCATGGCTGCTACTGGAAAAAAAAGTCACATCAAAATATCCTTTTTTAGATTACTAACTTCAGAGTCCAACCCTCTCAGCTAAATAAAAAACATTTATATGATGCTGGTTTTCACTGTCCAGTCAGTAAAAACAAAAGACTGCAAGTGGAGCGCAGGCTTTTAGTGTTTATCTTTTGGAATTTAATGATCATGACAAACCAATACTCACCAAGATGAGCTGAAAAGAAGATTAACATAAACCTGCTTTGAGAGGACCTGTGGTGTGTCACTGTTGGATGAGGCTTTCACCAACACTGAGTCGATCTGGCTCTATGGCGCTTATGATGTAACGTTCTTTACTGTCCTGCTCGAATATCCTACCACTCACCATCTTCAGAACTTACTGACTGTATTTAATAATGTTCAGATGATATAAAAACTTTGTGTTAAGGTTTCTTACGGATTGCCAAAAGGGGATCTTGGCTGCTGTCATGATATGGAGGCCGACCAGCAAAAGAAGTGCCGCGGACTTAAGTAACCACTGTCATTGACAGCATTCAATAAGTCTATTTCCAACTGTTTTAGTAGCTCCATTTTCACTGCCCCATTGCAAACACATTGTGGAGTTACAGCCAGGAAAATAGTCATAGGTTGAAGTTGCATCCAACCATTTTAGAGTGCAGAGCTTTTAATGAGGGGTCAAACTCTTTAATATGCTGCTTCTGCTGACATAAATTACAAATTCAGAGGATTTTGTTACTGTTTCAGTTAAAAGAAATGGCAGCAGCAAGAAAGCGACATGTGCAACTTTTATTAAACCTTACCATAATAAACTAGGCCAGTTTATCGCTTGCTTCTCTTTGTCTATCCCCTACCTAGTGCATATAATTTAAGCTCTAAAGCGGAGTTACTAATTCTGGCCCTGCGGGAGCAACAATCCAGCAAGTTTTCCATGTATTCCTGCTTCAACAAATTGTAACAAAATAAAATTGATCTAACAGCCCATCAAGTTCAGCACAAAGACTTATTAAATTGAGTCAGGTTTGTTGGAGCAGGGATACATGGAAAACCTGCTGGACTGAGTAACCCTAGTCTAAAGAGAATGATCCCCAACTAGATCTCTTTTTCATTTGTGACCATCATGACCTCAAGTTGTTAATGAAAAGGTTCTCCTTTTACATTTTCTCAGTAATGAGAGAAGAGACAGATAAAAAAAAATAAAAGGAAATGGAAAAACAACCTGTTGAATATTTTTGAGCTTTCCTGGTGTTTTTTTTTTTTCTTTCTGGAAATTCATTAAACGAGCTCCAAAAGAGCAAGGCCCTGTGAGACCGTGGGATGTGTGACAGGATTTTTGTCTCTGTTTGACTGTGCAATCCAGCAGAGGGTGTGTGTCTCCATTTGTGTGTATGTTACTGAATGACTGGTTTTATCATCAGATTTCTTAAATGCTCCACTCAGGCTATAATGATGTCAGAGCCCTACTGTAACCAACCCATCAACATCAGGCCAATCCCAACTCAGCACTAGCTATCATCATCATCATCATGACCATCAACATACTGTGTCACCAGTATTGTTTGGACCTCAGATTCATCACAGCGCTGCACAGAATTTGGTGCAGGAGGGGAATATAAGGGAGGAGTTGTGAAAGAAACCTACAGCTTTAAATCTACTGAGAGGAAAAAACTAAGTGACTGAACAAAGTGCTGCCACTTGGACTGAAATATGTTGAAACAACATCTGTGGGAATAAAGTTGCCTTAAAGCCCAGTTTTTCTGAGGTCAGAGTGTCAGTCAGGTAAAATACAACTCAGATATAGTTTCAAGAGACAGAGGTGTTTGTAGCTAGAAACAAAGATTTTTCATGAAATTCAACCAGTCATGGTTGAATATATATATATATATATATATATATATATATATATATATATATATATATATATATATATATATATATATATGTATATATATATATATATATATATATATATATGTATATATGTATATATCTACGCCTGTGGGGTCCGGTCGGGCTTAGCCTGAAAGGGTTACATGGGCCCCACCTCCCGTGGGCTCATCATCTGTGGGTGGAGCTGTGGGGGCCGGATGCAATGTGAACTGGGCGGCGGCAAGAGGCAGCAACCCTGGCAATCCGATTCTGGCTGCAGAAACTGGAATCTAGGGATGTGGAATGTCACCTCTCTGGCAAGGAAGGAGCCTGAGCTTGTGCGCGAGGTTGAGCCGTTCCGGCTCGATATAATTGAACTCACCTCGACGCATGGCTTGGGCTCTAGAGCCAGTTCCCGCTAGAGGGACATTCTTCCATTCTGGAGTAGCTTACAGTGAGAGGTGCTGAGCGGGTGTTGGCATCCTCATTGGCCTCCGGCTTGGGGCTTGTACGTTAGGGTTTACCCCAGAGGACGAAAGGTTTGCATTCTGGTGGGGGGACGGTTCCTGACTGTGGTCTGTGCTTATGCACCGAACAGCAGTTCAGAGTACCCACCCTTTCTGGAGTCCTGGAGTCCTTGGAGGGAGTGTTGGAGGGTACTCCCTCTGGGAACTCCCTTGTTCTGCTGGCGGACTTCAATGCTCATGTGGGCAATGACAGTGAGACCTGGAGGGGAGTGATTGGGGGTCATGCCAAACCCACCCCTTGGACTTTTGTGCTCGTCATGGATTGTCCATAATGAACACCATGTTAAAGCATAAAAGTGTTCATATGTGCACCTGGCATCAGGACTCTCTGGGCCGCTGCTCGATGATCGACTTTGTAATTGTATGCATGGAGTTGCGGCCACATGCCTTAGACACTCGGGTGAAGAGGGGGACAGAGCTGTCAACTGATCACCACCTGGTGGTGAGTTGGCTTAGGTGGTGGGGGAGGAAGCCGGTCAGGCCTGCCAGGTCCAAATGGGTCATGAGGGTCTACTGGGAACGTCTGGCAAAGTCCCCCATCACAGCGAGTTTACATACACAAAATACACAAAATACTAACACCTATTTAAAAGGATTAAACACGACAAAGCATAAATATGTACATATACACATCTCTTTTTATATATACCCATCAGGCAGTGACTATCAAACCTTGTTACATACATAAAACTGTTTTATCTTTAAACTACATCCCCCTCCTCGTTAACATGGTCCATTCCTGCAGCTCTTAAGCAGGTAGTTGAGCCTACTTCCCTTTTTAGCTTTTGTGCTCCTCCAAGACCACAAGAGGTGTGTAGTAACTTTAGTTTTTGAAACAATAACAAAACAAATGTATAGGAAGTTTTCTAATCAAGCAATGCTAACTAAAACTCTCTTCACAGAGGAAGGATGGCCAGTCCCCCTCCACAAATACCTATCAACATTTGATTTTAAACATTTTCAATAAACAATTGATCAGTGTGCTTACTCATTGTCATCACATACCTTTTGCATCCACTACAAAGCAGTACTTGGTGATGGAGTCACACATCTCCATCACAGGGGGACATTGAGCCCAAATGGGCTGTGTTCCATGCCTCTATTGTTAAGGCGGCCAGCCAGAGCTGTGGCCGTAAGGTCGTTGGTGCCTGTCATAGCGGTAATCCCCAAACTCATTGGTGGACACCTGCAGTGAGGGATGCCGTCAAGCTGAAGAAGGAGTCCTATTGGGCCTCTTGACCTGTGGGACTCCGGAGGCAGCTGATGGGTACCGACAGGCTAAGTGGGATGCAGCTTCAGCTGTCGCCAAGGCAAAAACTCTGACATGGGAGGAGTTCAGCGAGGCCATGGAGAACAACTTCTGGATGGCTTTGAAGTGATTCTGGTCCACCATCCGGCCACTCAGGATGGGGAAGCAGTATTCCTTCAATACTGTGTACAGTGAAGATGGGGAGCTGCTGACCTCAACTCAGGATGCTGTGGGTCGGTGGAGAGAATACTTCGAAGGCCTCCTCAATCCTACCAACACAACTTCCGATGAAGAAGCACTGCTGGGGGACTCGGGGGTGGACTCTTCTAGCTCTGGGTCTGAGGTCACTGAGGTGGTTAAAAAGCTCCTTGGTGGCAAAGCCCTGGGGGTGGAAGAGATCCATCCGGGGTTCCTTAAGGCTCTGGATGTTGTGAGGCTTTCCTGGCTGACACATCTCTGCAGCATTGTGTGGACATCAGGGACAGTGCCTCTGGACTGGCAGACTGGGGGAAGACCTATGGTCATGAGCTGTGGGTTGTGATCGAAAGAATGAGATCTCGCAACAGGTGGCTGAAACAAGTTTCCTCCGCAGGGTGGCCAGGCTCTCCCTAAGAGATAGGGTGAGAAGCTCGGTCATCTGGGAGGGGCTCAGAGTAGAGCTGCTACTCCTCAGCATTGAGAGGAACCAGTTAAGGTGGCTCGGGCATCTAGTCAGAATGTCTCCTGACCAGACGCTGGAGGTATTATATCTCTCGGCTGGCCTGTAAACGCCTCAGGATACCCCCCCAGAGTTGGCAAATGTGGCTGGGAAGAGGGAAGTCTGGGCTTCCCTGCTTAGGATGCTGTCCCCGGGACCCGACCCCAGATAAGCGGTGGAGAATGGAGATGGATGGATACTTCCAAAGTTACACTTTAAAATAAATGTAAAACAACAATGAAGCAAGCAGAATTGTAGAGACAGAAACTCGGTCTGTTTCAAAAGCAATTACCTACTTTTCTGCACTACTTTCAATAGTTAAAAGGAATTAATAATTTATTTTTTTTCAGTTAAAACAAATGTCTCCATTTCGATTTAAAGAATAAAAATACATGGTTAGGGTTCAATACACGATGATGCTGCTGGTCACAAAACAAGATTTTCATCAAACAAATTATTCTAAATGAAAAATAAATTAATAAGTGAACTGAACTCTACAACACAAAGCAGGTATTTGGATCAATGTTTAATTTACCTGTTTAATTTAACATGTTATTATTACATTTCTTTTAAGTAATTTGAATCTCATCGGCAACTTCAACCACCATAACAGTCAGTCTGCACCAGCAAAGTAAATTAGAGAGAAAATAAATATATGCCTGTTCATTTCCTGAAATAAAGAGTTGGAAAAACTTAATTTAGACTCATGTAAATCATTACTTACTAAATGAGGAGAAAATATTTTAAAAAAAGAGAAATAAAATGACGGTGATATAACAACCATCAGTTCTGTTCTCCCCTTTATCTGCTGTAAGTAAGTCTTTTACACTTTTTTCCACCAAAATGCTGTTAAGTCATCTCACAAACCTTTAAAGTGTGTCATTGTTAAGAGTTCTTACCCATCTGTCATATAGTATAACATCTGCTGGATATGTCAAACATGTTGCCTATGTGTAGGTAGATTATAAGCACTTGAACTGGAAAAATGGCACAAAGAATGCATTCACAAATTAAATTGAAAATTCATTTTTTCCTACCTCCAAACCTTGTTCTGGATTTTCCATTATGGATCTTATCAGAAACGGCAGACAAAAAAATATGGCACACACTTTGTCATGTTTCCTTTCATACTCAAACGCTCAAACCACAAGCCCTGACAGACCTATAAGTGTCTGTCTTCAAGCATTAAAACACAAAGCAGCCCCCAAGATGGACAGATGGGAAAGACAACGACCGATCAGTCCAAAATCTAAAGAAGGGACTCAAAGCTGAACCTGATGCCTGTTTTTATATAATTTATATAACTGCTAAAATATTCACTGTAAAAACAATCACAATGACAGCCTGTAGCATACATCTCAGCAGTCTTCACTGAATGTTTTTCACCTGAAAACAAGGGAAGCTGTGTCATTTTTTTGAAGAGGGAAGCTTATTATCTGTTCTAGTTTCAGTTGTATTTTCGGGAATTGAACTATAATTACAACTGATGATCAAATGTTTTTAAAAGTCCCTCTCAAGCAACTTATATTCCCCCTAAAAATCATCTGTCCACAGCTCTACAGAAATGCAACAACCTGGCTAATTCTTTACAGCAGAGAGCTTTTTCTCAAGAAAAGGGTGCTAAACAACACAAGGTTGCATGCAAGTTTGACTGTCATAATGGCACTTTTTGTTGATTTTAATACTATTGAAAGAGTCACATTTCATTAGCCAGCCTGCTAAATGGGCTTAGTAGTTGCAATAGCCACCATAGCTACTTGTATGTGCAGTCAGGTCAGCAGCCATAACTAGCAGCCTGCTATGAGGCCACGGCAAGCAAAAGTGATTACTAAAATTCCTTCAGCTAATAGAAGGTAAACTTATTATAAGTCTGTATTAAGTATTTATGGTTTGCATGTTTACAGCCAAATGCTCAGCAGCTATAGATGCTAAAACTTGCTACCTATTGTTCTAGCTTAATTTCATCAGTTCATCACAGCTCATCCACATTAGCTGCAAAGCTCCACCCTGCAAGTTGTCAAAATCAGTTCTTATATTGTTCTACCTAGAAAATAGCTGCTTTCTGAATTTCCTAAAGTCTTTATGTCTGTAACAACCTCTTATGGACATGATGATAATTTGATTTTGAGTGGGGGAGGAATTGGACATCCTGCCTGCTGCACACTGTACCTACTCGCCACCCATCTTGCTTTATTTAGTTGATGTCAAGGCTTAAAGTGGCATCAGTCATCTCATCCTGGTCTCATTTGTCAAATTGCTGCATTGTTGTCCTCCTTTACTGACTCAGAGGAATTTTTCTCCCTGTGTTTAAAGTAGTGATGATTGTAGAGGAATGCACGCAGACATTTTGTGAAATTCTTGGGAAACAAAAGTTCACAAAATAAACAAATTTGAAGTCGACACAACTACAAAGTGAAAATCATCACATCAGGCGAACCACATGAAACAATAACTATTAAGTCATTCTCCTGTCCTCTTAAAATGCGTATTATGTCGAATCTGATGATTGTTTCCTTACTGGGTAGAGACTTGCTGAAATGTGCTGACAGTCAAAATAGCATTTGGTTTATTTTCCCTCCTCATGGTTACCCTGTATACATGAACATAAAACATGAAATGCAACTCATGGCACCAGCCTCAAAACCCTGCCAAGCAATGATTGTGTTTGCTTGTGTGTGTGTGTGTGTGTGTGTGTGTGTGTGTGTGTGTGTGTGTGTGTGTGTGTGTGTGTGTGTGTGCTTTGACCATACTGGGCTTCAGATTTATCTTGATTGTTTCCTTCCACGTCTCTTCAGAACGTTTTCATGTTTCTTGAGGGTGAAACTTTATGTTAACTGTGGTTTCAGGGTTTGGTTATTTTTGCAGGCAAATACAGAGAAAATATCCCAAACATTTTAATGGCCTCTCTTCAAAGGAAGTGAGGGCTGTGTTGAATTTAATTAACAGACAGATTTGAGACTGGCCTTAAATAGACTGACTTTTAACTGCACTTTTTAAAAACTAAAACATAAAACCACATTTAGCAGTCATCAAGTCCACGAATCACCACCCTAGTTTATTTAAGAACAAAATTAGACTAACTTGGGGTAAATCTTCTTAAACATGGTGAGGTATTTCTCAGATAAGCTTGACGTGACTGCAGGAATTTGTGCTTAAAACACTGCATAGATTCTTACTACATGATCAGGGACATATAAATGAGAAAATGATGTGTAACATAGCTCCAAATTCCCCATCATGCAACTTTTTCAAAGCTTTTGCATGTTTTTTATTGTGTGTTTAAACTTCTAAAATATGAACTTTTATGAGCTGTAGAGGACAATGCTGTTTTCTCATGCTTTAAAAAAATGCTTCTGTCAAATCCAAATGTCTTCAAAGGCCAGATGTGTCTTGAAAATTAAATAAGAAGTTTTCTATATCAGGAAAAAAAAAAAACAATTCCATAAAATTCAAGAAATATCGTATGAAAATGAATAAATACTAAAAACATATTTTGAGTCATTTAGTATGCTTGTAATAAAGTCAAGAATCTATGCGCTCTGTTGACATAAGAAAGGGCTCCACCCTGAGGCTTGTCTTAGTACTGCTCATCATTTCATCAGGGAGGCAAGAGTGGGGGCAAAGGAAAGAAGGATCCAGATGTGGGGGAGTAGGATAGAAGGGTTGCAGGAGCAGGTAAAGTGACAGCACAAGTGAGTGTGTGTGATGTCTTATTTGGTCCAGTTTCTGCATGCATGTGTGTATGTGTGAGATGTCTTCATGTTGGTCCCAGCGGGCTGAAGATTTTAACAGAGCATGGATCACAATTACTGTTCCTCAGAGGAAGAACAGCGAAAAGGCACCTGACCTTTTTCTCGATCTTTTATATACACACACACACACACGCACACACACACTTACACGTCAGAAGAAGGCTTGCATGTGCACACTTGCTTTCTCTCGCTCTTTCTCACACACACACACACACACACACACACACACACACACACACACACACACTTACACACTTACACATCAGAAGAAGGCTTGCATGTGCACACTTGCTTTCTCTCGCTCTCTCTCTCACACACACACACACATACATATACATCTGCTTTGTTCCTTAGGTCCAGCAGCTGAATTTCCCATCAGAACTTTTACATCGTAAAGCTCCATCATCATCATTGCCTTTTGTTGGTTTCCTCCTTTGTTCTTCTGCCTCGCTCTCCATTCCTTCATCCATAGGTCACACACTATTCTCTTTATTAAACGGAAAAGAATGGTGTTGACTTCCTTTTTTAAAACTGAGCCAGCTCTTCGTCGCAAATGTAAGTTCGTGACAACAGAAGATTTTCAGCAGATTTCTAAATGCGCACCCATCTCTGTGGTCAAACTGACAGCTATTCATCACCTAAAGACTCCACCCAAGAACAAAGACATTTCAGAATGTAATTACTCAACATGGATTCCTCACAAGAAGAATACTGCGGCAGTACAAGCGCATCTTGGCAGCTTAGGCAACATATGGAAACTAACAGAATAAGACAGAGCCTTTTCTAGGTGACAGAGCTTCATTAGGACCCTTGCACGTGGTTGTTAAGTGAACAACAAAGTGTCAAGGAGGTGACAGCAGTGATGACTAAAGCAGAAGTTGCATCAGTTGGTGACATGAGGACACAAAAGCATGACATAAGCCACCCCGGAGGCAACATCTTGCCACCTCATTACATTCACTTGGACTGTGGCCTTTAACACCCAACACCACCTAGAGAGCTGCACGGCCCCCCACACGGAGGTATCATCTCTCACACACACACACTTACACTGGTTGAACTGAGAAAAGTGTTCACATCACAGCAGAAGACTGTTTTAGAAATCAAGTTAGCAGATTTCAGTGTATGATGTGTCTTGTAGTCATGGGAGATTAATCAATTTAACTTTGATGATGCACATCAAGTAGCTTTTTATATGGATTAATTGTATCCGACAAAAAGAGGAAGATGCTAACTGTGTTGAAGGCCTTGTTGTGTAACATGGTTATCGCTAAAACATGCCTCTGTCCTGGGTTGCAGGTCAGAGGTTACAGGTCAGCGTTAGGGCCCGATGACACTGCTGATTGCTCCTTCAGCCAATCATCAATCAGGTTCCACTGTCAGGCCACGAAACTGCAACAAGCAGCTCTGTCAGCAGTTGGTTGAAGCAGAAAAGAGCACTTTACTGTGTCAGTGTGTGCTTGCATGTGCACATATATGTATGTGTGCACATTCCAACCCTTAAAGTGGCATATGGGTCAGAGGTGAACTGCATGTAGCCCCTCATCAGCCCTCCTGGGGGGGCTAGTCTCACCAACACACACTCACATAGTAATGCATACACACTTGTCGACCACTTACTCTATTTAAGTGACACAAGTGAGTGTGAGGATGGAGCAGTGGTAACATGAATCTAGACAGGCATGCAACAACAAGACCACTAGGGCAGTGTTAGGGGGCCAAAAGGCAGTTTTATTTATTCAGTTCCCATAAAACATAAAAAGGAAAAAAAAAATCCTAATTATTTGGATTTTTCAGTTTTGCACATTATTAAAATAAATCACCCAATCTACCTACCTGCCTACCTGTGTCAACATTATGCAACATATATGTTAGATTTCTGTTTAATTTTTTGTTTCTATCAGCAAGGAGTCTTAGAACCAATGAGCTAAAAAAAAATTATCAAAGCACTGTCTTCCTAGAATAACGAGACAACAAAATGGGACTTTTGTAATCAATTATATTTTTTTACCTAAAATAAACAAATCTTTCTATTTTTCACAATAAAAGATAGTTTTCATGTCTGACTTTTCTGAGTCAACTAGTTTTTGCTTCTTCAGAGACAGAGCAACAGGACCAAATGTTTTTACAACAGCTTTGTAGAAACCGAAATTATTTAGAATTAGAGTGATAAAGAGTTCACACTATGTAATGTAAGAAAATGACAAC
Source organism: Telmatherina bonti (assembly GCF_933228915.1). NCBI lineage: Eukaryota > Metazoa > Chordata > Actinopteri > Atheriniformes > Telmatherinidae > Telmatherina > Telmatherina bonti. The sequence goes on along the minus strand of NC_136614.1, from coordinate 27,871,181 downwards.
CCTGTCCTGCACTTTAAGCCTAACCCTAACCATGTTAACGGCTCAAAGTGACACAATAAAAGTTGAAAATGTGTTTAAATGATGCCAGAAGTGATGCAGAAAATTAGGTTTTTAAGACTGTAGGAACTTGCCTAGTAGTCATTTACCAACTTATTTAATTGAGTTGTATGTCCACAGTAAAGGGATAAAGAGTAATGGATCTTTCTGTTATTCCTTTTGCTCATTATGTCTGCAGATAAGCACATGGCTAAGATTAGCTTGTTGAACAAAGATAAAAAAAAAAAAAAAAAACACAAAAAAAACCTGTTTTTTAAAGAAATTAATTTATTAATTCCTTCAAACACAAAAAATATTACAACTGAAAAAAATTCTTGTTAATTCAGAAAAATATAAATTAACATATTAAAATTTCACTCATTGATTCAAAAATACATCTATTATGTCGTTATTTCAGAAAGAAAATGCAATCAGTACTCGTTTTTCCAAATATCTGCTTATGGCTTATAATTCTGGCAGAAATAAGCAACATATATTTGATATTTCTCCTTATTTTTGGTTTTTAATCGGGGAGAGGTTTCAGTTAAAACGAAAGCCTTTCAGTCAAACTGTTCGCCTGCCCTCTCAGTCAGCTGAATCCTGTCAACTTTCCCTGCTTTCATCCTGTATTTGGCTGCAAGCACACCCATACTCCAGCTCTCTGTCACACACAGCACACACCCACATTCAGCAGGCTCCCCTCTGCTCTCCGCTTTAAAGCGTTGCCTATCCAAACAGGAAAGTGGCCTCTGCCCCTGCAGCAGTGGAGGGCACAGCAGTGGAGATTTCATTAGTCACAGCTAACAGGCAAATTATCCGCTTCAGCGCACCTGTAAAACTTTACTGTGTGTCAATCTCACACAATCACACACACACACACACAGCTCATAGGTGTGGGGTGGGTGGACCTGAAGGTGGGTTAGAACTGGTGGGTGTGGTACAAACTTAATTGTTTTGAGCGTGTGTCACTGTCTCTGAGCGTACACATCAGAAGTAAAAAATCATTTGTACATACGCACACACACACACATATATATATATATATATATATATATATATATATATATATATATATATATATATATATATATATATATATATATATATATATATATATATATATATATATATATATATATATACATATATATATATATATATATATATATATATATACATATATATAAATATATATATATATACATATATATAAATATATATATAAATACATATATATAAATATATATATATATATATATATATATATATATATATATATATATAAATATATATCAAATGGTGACGGGGGGGACTGATGTGTCTAAGAACATTAAATACCAAGCTGCCACCTCAGTGTGTTTTTCCTTTTACTTTCCTGCTTCCATTATTTAGAAAGAAACTGATTTTAATTTTCTCTGTCTTTAAGCTTTATCCCAGAGCTCTACATCTTTGTTTTTGAATGCTTTTTTTTTAGGTTAAAGAGGATTGTGCATGTTGCGGTCAATCCTCTGAGGTCCTGTTCCTGATCAAGTCTTTCCTAGCTCACCGAGGAGAAACTTGTCCGCCTACATCCAACATCCTAAGAAGCATTCCTGACTGGCTGTGCCGGCATAAAGTTGGTTTTCCTCAACATGTGAATGATTTTCAAGTTGTCATCAAGACACCATCTGGCAGCCTGTTTCTATTTTAGCATGAGCCTTTGTGTTAGCAATAGAAATAAAAATACATACACACATATATATACATATACATATATATACATATACATGTATATACATATACATATATATACATATATATATATATATATATATATATATACATATATATACATATATATATATATATATATATATATATATATATATATATATATATATATATACATATATATATATATATATATATATATATATATATATATATATATGTGTGTGTGTGTGTGTGTGTGTGTGTGTGTGTGTGTGTGTGTGTGTGTGTGTGTGTGTGTGTGTGTGTGTGTGTGAAATCACTGTCTGTTAAAAGAGCAAAAACATTAAATCATTTATCTGCAAGGTTTGCTGCTGTGTACTGCCTCCTCCTCCTTTCCTTTCAGCTTTGTCCCTTTTTCAAGGGCCCACTCCCACCTACAAAACCTGTATGGAAACTGTATTCGCACAAGTATGTTGGTACATGTTTTAAGCTAAATACCCTTCTTGATGCAACTCCTGCATTATCTGGGATCAGCCCTCAGAGAACTGTGTGGTGCACTGCCTATAGACCAAAATAATTTGTGTCAGGAGCCACACCGCCCTCTACGTTTTGCCTCCTATCGCCTTATCTGCAAATTAACATACAACGTGCAAAAACACTTAAAAACAGTATTCTCACTTTGTGGAACATGTTAAACTCAGAATATACATATATATATATATATATATATATATATATATATATATATATATATACACACATATATACACTATTCACAAAAAGTTAGGGCTATTCAGCTATTTAGCTTTTGGGTGAAATTTCACAACAAGCCTAAAATGCATTCAGACCTGTACAGGTGAACTTAATGTGATCTTCTCTAAGCTTTTAAATGCACATGTCCAACTGTTAAATGTTTCAATAAATTTTGCACAAGTTGCTGTTCTCTAACAAGGAGCTTAACGGCAAAAATCACGGCAGGTGTGTGATCCTTGAATTGACCAATAAATGTCCTGGTTCAATTAGAGCTGGTGTTTAAACAGTTGTCCTCATCATGCCGTTCACATTTTGACATCATGAGACCAAGACGACACCTAACAATGGAACAACAGTCCCTTGCCATTGCGATGCTTCAAACAGGACGTTCTCAGACAGAAGTGGCCACTGAGCTTGGAGTGTCACAGAGTGTCATCAGCAGGTTGCAACAGAGATATGGAGAGACTGGAAGAGTCTCAGAAAGGCCTAGAAGTGGACGTCCTTTGGCCACATCCCGTGCTGATGACCGCTACATTGTGAACACTGCCCTGAGAAACCGGATGATGAATGCCACTCAACTCCAGGCACGTTTAAGAGAGGTGAGAGGCACCCAAGTGTCACGTCAGACCTTTCGAAACCGTTTCCATCAGCGTGGTCTGCGTGCTAGACGACCTGCACGGGTACCTGACCACACCACCAGGCACAGGCATCATCGTCTTGCATGGGCCAGGGAGCATTTACGCTGGACGAGGAACCAGTGGGCCTCAGTGCTGTTCTCTGATGAAAGTCGATTCACACTGAGCAGAAATGATGGCCGGCAACGATGTTGGAGACGTCAGGGAGAGCGCTATGCATCAGCCACTGTTGTCACCAGGCGAGCTTTTGGTGGTGGCGGTGTTACAGTGTGGGCAGGGGTGTCCACTTGGTACAGAACTGCCCTACACTTTGTGAATGGTACAGTGACAAGCCCATTCTACCTGAATAACATCATTAATCCAGTGATTGGGCCCCTACATGAACAGCACAGGCCTAATTTCATCTTCATGGACGACAATGCTCCTGCTCATCGAGGCCGCATCATCAGGGAACGGTTGTTGGAGACTGGTGTACCTCAAATGGAATGGCCTGCACTCTCTCCAGACCTGAATCCCATTGAAAACCTGTGGGATCAGCTGAGCCGTCGTGTAGAGGCTCGAGACCCTGCACCCCAGAACCTCAATGACCTGAGGGCTGCCCTTCAAGAAGAGTGGGATGCCATGCCTCAGCAGGCAATAAGTTGCCTTGTGAACAGCATGAGACGTCGTTGTCAAGCTGTAATTGATGCTCAAGGGCACATGACGAGATATTGAGACGTTCAAATTTTTTGTTGTGGTGTAACTACCATTGTTGTTACCTTTTGTGTTGAATAAATTTTTTGAGATGAGGAAATCAGTAGTGCATCCTTCTACTTAAATGTCTTACTTTTATGATATTATATCACTGTAGCATGAACATATTGCATTTTCCATAAATTTCACCTGAAAGCCAAATATCCCTAACTTTTTGTGAGTAGTGTATATATAAATATATATATATATATATATAAATATATATATATAGTTACTGAAAATAGAAGAACAGCTAGGTCCAAGTCAAACCCTAAGTGCGCTCTACTTTAGTAATACAGAGCCAATGTTATTCCAACAACTACCTCGCTAACGACAGTAGCTTTTAGAGGTAGTGCTAGATCCTGGTTGTCTTCTGATGAACTTTTAAGTCCATCATTTTGCTTTGAAAATGTGCCCATTGTTTGCTTGCTGAAGTTTTTTATAGGGAAGGAGGGCTGTAAGATGGAAGAGGCAATAGAAAAGAACATACATCAGCGTGCGTCCACACCACTTGGTAAACACCGGCTTGGAGATCAACACAGAAAGTCGATGTGTGATGTCATGCTATAGTCCAGATGAAATTACACCTCTATCTCTTCAAATAGTAGTGTTTTATTTCCTTCAGTCCACAAATGATGACTTCTCACTTATTACTACTTTAAATAAAAGTTCAAACAACTTAATATATTGAAGATTTTTACAAAATTTTTTGACAATAAGGTTTGTACATTTAGGAGCACTCAAAGTCACATCTAACCTATATTAAACAATACTGAAATAATATTGACATGATAAATAGATGTCCAACACACGTTTAATGTTTGCAGTTTGGCCAGTCAATATTGTTAACATAAAAAAGGATTATAATAGAGCATCCATTCATTTAGTTTAAATTAGATGCAATGAAGGGCCTAAGCATTTCATTATTATGGATAGATTAAAAGGAATTTAATAAGCATTCTTTTAGTTGCAGAAGAAGATGCAACAAAAGTGACAATCCAAATAACGCTATTGGCTCTGTGAGGGTCTCAGGTGCTGTGTTTCAAATATGTTAAAACAGAGAAAGATAAAGGAAAGCTACTTTTGTATGTCTGTGTATGCACACACAGGCTTTGAGGTTAAAGGAAATTCTCACCATCTTACAGCAAGAGGCCAAAAACCCGCATCCTGTCCCATGGATAGGGCCAGGAACACATACAAAAAGCTTACACACACAGTCACCGGTACCCCCTATCTGGCAGTCTCTTTGTAGCCATGTTGTGATTGTATCAAATGTAGCGCGATAGAGGTTTGAAGTATGGGGATGTTGGTAGGGGCAAGTGTGAATTTGTAATGTGCTTATGCTGGAACTGCCAAGACAGGAGATAGGGGCTCCAAAAGCTGTGTTATACTCCCACACATTCACACAAACACACACTCACACGCTGTGGGGAGTGGAACTCTAGCTCCCTCAACTTCTTTCATCCTGCAAAAGGTGGAAGTGAGTGCAGGGTTTCCTGGAGTCACAGTGAGATACAGCGCTCTATATCCTCTGCTGTCAGTGTGTGTGTCTTCACTTGCTTCAAAGGCTCCAAGTCCACAGTGTTGAGGTGTGAGGCCATACGTATAGCACATCGCAGTTTGAACTGTTGCATTAGGATTTAACATAATAGCCTCTTTATTCGACTGGCTGTGCAGAGTGGAGCTTTACCTCACTCTGTTTTCATGTGTTACTGAGGTTTCTGGTAAATCCCTCAACTGGAGTCTCCGTGTGTGGTGGAGGCTGAGGTCCTGCAGGGTCATCAGAAGCTAGAGGATAAGCAGCAAATGGTGTCACTTCCCTTAACGACAGTTCTGAGGTCAAAGGGCAGCCACACTGGGCCGCTGAACTGAACTGAGTCAACGTACCTACAGCACTCTCCACTAATACGTAAACCACAGCAGTTTGCCATAATTTACCCATAAGATCCCTTTTATAGGCTATAAAACATCTGTTAATATCATACCACTCTAAATGATTATGTGATGTAATAGAGGTTGAAAGAGCGAGTAAAAATAATTAACTGTTGCAATCAGAAAGGAACATCTCTTCTCTGGTTCTAATGACAGGGTTGATGAAGTCGAGTAAAAATTGAAAGCAGATGCAATGAGTCTGTTATTTAACTTGAATGAAGTTCAGCTACATTTCTCTTGCATCAAGATTTCTTTCAGCTGATGTCAAGATTAAAAATGATTGATTTTCATCCTTTTTTTTTAATTGTTTCATCAGTTGTTTTATTCGTGACTCGCCTCTTTCATTGTGTCCAATTGTACCAGAATCTTTCTTTAATCTCTTCGACCAGATCGGTCTCTGAAGTCTGAGAACCAGCCTTGCTGACTGTGGTGATTTTGTATGTGCTCTGGACCATGACACATCCGAAAACCACACACATCTATACACTTAACATATGGGTGTTCCCTTAAAGATGGTGCCACCGATCTGCTCCACTGAGCTGCTTACTGTTCAAATTTATTACTGTTTTTGGGTTTCTACCCTTTTGTTTCTAGATTGGGTGGTTTTAAGTTTAGGTTTTGATAATCAAAGGTTCCGTCATGTTCCATATGTGAGCAAATCAGCACTTTGAAGAGGATCAGGCAGCCTCCTTTTTGTTAAAAAAAAAAAAAAAAAAAACTGTTGAAAAGCTTTTAAAGCTTTTTTTTTTTTTTTAAAACTAATCTTCATTTAAAACTTTAAATATGTCATGTCATCTTCCTAGTGTTACACCATAATGCAATCACTGAGAAGCAAGCACAGTGGCAGTTTTGGGGCTTTTCAATGGATGGAAAATGTTTATCCGCATAAAACATTGACACTGTGTGCATTCAGCTTCTTGATCGGGTTGCTTTCCTTCAACACAGTGGTAAAACAATGCAGTCGAATGCAACTGTGACATCCTGGACATAATAACAACAATAATAATGATCAAAATGATTTCTTTAATTTCACACATGGTGCTGCACAACTTCACATCACAAAGAGAAATAAAAATACCACCACCATAATAGAAATGGAGCAGGTAAAAATTAAAAACCTTCCCCCTTCTTAAAAAAAGAGAGAAAAAACAACAAAACACACAAGCAAATGGTAAGTCAGCCAATTTGACAATCAATCCCAAAACTTTAAGATAACAAAATACATAAACAAGTGATCAATAAATAAACACACTCTTTGATAATGAACATAATATTCGTCATTCACTTAATTCATACATCCTACAAATTCTGTTTTTATACATCCCTTTGAACTGAAATATATTTGCACCTATCTTAAATTCTTCTTGTAACTAATTCCATCATTTAACGGCCCTTATTGAAATGCACATCTGCTTTAAAGTTGTCCTCGTAAACTGTTCTGGTAATCCTGAAGGCTCTTGAACCTGACAAGGAGAGCATTTAGTGCACAAGCTTATCAGAGAAATGGAGGGACAGAGTTTGGCAACCTTTTTTAGATGTTGGGCTGGTGTTTAAAAGATAGGTGGCAGTCAAATTTGACTCTCTAGCTGGTAACAGGGAAAGAGATGAATGGTCTGGATATAAAGGAGATGCTGGTGACAGAGGAGGATTTGAGCCTCTGTTAAGCCAGAGAAATCTGTTGGACATCCATGCCTTTATCTCCTCCATGCTTGTAAAAAAAAGCTGGTGGTGTGGCTTCTTGCATGCAGTTTTGAAATACAAAAATTGGCTATTTTCTAGTGTAAATAACTTTGAATTACTCCAACAAGGTCTATTTTGAGGGGTCCTAAAACAGTAAGCTGACATGTAACAACATCATGAAGGAAGTTTCATAATGCTCTGTTTCTGTTCATCACAACTCACTGGTGTGTTCAGGCACTTTGTAAGGGACAGAAAATAATCCTCCAGATGTCCTGACAAAAATAAATATATAAATACATCAAAACTTAAATTGATCAAGCTAATATTTTTGTACATCAGTTTTACAGCCTCCACGGAAGAGATTTATTATGTTCTGCAGAGGTGTGTCTCTGTAAACCTCACGAAAAATTAAGCAATGCACATTTTTTTATTGCTCCTACCACAACATCCTCAGAGAGAATTAACATGTAAACATGTAAGTTGTGCTTCCATTCAGGCTGAGATCAGTTAAATACAACATCTAGTGCTGTCATTTCAATGTAGGACTGAATGCCAACTAAACTCCATTCTCCATTGTACAGTAAACATCGAATTTAGCAGGTGTTAGTGAGTGTAAAATAGGCCTAACTTGTCCATCAATTATCATTTGTGTTTTTCTGGTATATATTTTATATATAGAAATATGTGTTCATAAGGTTCATAAGTTAAGCCTTGAAAAGTATATTAAAACAATTCTAAAACCTACGAGCGACTTTTCACATCATGACGTGGCTCATGAAGACTTATTTCTATTAATATATTACAGTATTAGGTCATATGCAGGCCATAAGATAAGAAACAATCTATACCTGTGGCATATGAAAAAAACATTGACTAAAATCTATTAACTAATCTGATCGGTGCATTTGGTGAGACACTATGTGAGACATGAATACTTACAATAAGTATGTGTTGTTTCCTATTTTAGAGCGTTCTCATTTAAAATAACAGAATTAAGAGGTGATATAGTGCATTAAATGACTCTGCATTGTCATTATCTCTATTGTGTTCAGAATTTACGATGTGTGTCCGACAACATTTGGCTCTGACTCGTCCCTGCTTGACTCATCTGATTTTAACACTTCCATTAAAACTATCTAATGCAATATAAATCACATTAACACTGCATACATTTCTAACAGTCCTGGTTGACGCGATACTGAATATGTTGTTTAAGATGAGCTTCACAGCAGCTTTTAGTTACTCTGACTTCCATCCAGGCAGTTGATTATTGTGGTTTTATGGGATGCTGACAGGCACAAACACAAACACATGGAGGATTTCCTGGTGTTCAGTGTGGTTGTAGCATAGTGGAGGCACCTCACTACACTGTGCCATAGCTGGGCAGCACAGCAGGGGAGAGAAGAGTGTTTACACACTTGCACCCCAAAAATGCACACCGTACACACAACACTGCCGGCTATGGCTCCTGTCTCCCTCTGTTTCTTCATATAATATATCAAAGCATCACTGAGTGTCTGTGGATCTCAAAATCCGCCTTCACTTCCTGAGCCAACATACTCCCCTTTATATCGCTCTCCCTCTTACACACACACACATTAACACACGTGCACATGCACAGATGATGCATGGTGATGAAGGATAGTAACTCTCCTTTTCTCCGGTCTCCAGCTGATTTACACATACCATGTTTGACTAAGCACCTGGAATAACACCTCAAACACATATACACACCCCGGCACACACACACACACACACATACAAGTCATTGCACAGTTGAAATGCCAAGATAACCATCAAAAAGTCACACAGCAGCACTGTTGTGTTGCACATGGCCGTGGCATTATGGTGATTAATGATAGAAATAAGTGTGATGTCTGTATATTTCCTACTTTATGACATTTCAATAGTGATTTTTGGTGGATTGCAAGTTTTTTTTTTTTACAACAAAATATAACAGTCGGGGAAAATTCGATGTCTTATGACCTGCCTTTCACCTTCTGTTTAATGTGATTTCTGTTTCTGCCAAACAGCAAGCAGAAAGCTTCAGAGAGCAAATCCAAGCTGGATGGCATAGTGGGAAAAAAAATGGAACAAAGTAAAAGACAGAAGATGATAGTGTTTTGAAACGTGTTGAGGAATGAGCATGCATGAAGTAGACAAACCACATCTGCATGTTGTTCCTTTTTGTGCACACGCAGAACTGAGTTAAGACGCCTACTATATCTCTAAAGATAAAGCCCATCCTGGTCTGGAGGTGGAGGAGAAGAGGAGCTGGAGGACCAAAAAGATAAGGGAAAAAAACAGTCGAACCATTCATAGAGTCCTGGGAAATATGGAGCTTTGAACAGGGAGGAAAAATCTGCGTATCTTCAAAAGAAAAGCAGCAAAAGGAACTTCAGGATTAACCAAAAATAACAGAATAGGTACAAAAAGCTAATATATTGAAAAAGTATGTGACTGTTTGATCTATATGTAGATACATAAACGTACAGTGTGCCATGCGTGTGGTCTCGTCCTCTCATCCTGTTTAGAAAAGAGAGACCCCTGTTTCCTTTGGCTCTGAACCCTCTGTTGTGACTACATTACAACTCCATCACCACCCCCAACTCCATATGTCTCCCATATTAAACCCGCATCATAGGCCCAAACGGAGTCCACACAAACACAGTTAAACCTTTGAGATTTGAACTAGTCTGGATTATAAATAAACACATTATAATTTGGGAAAGTGATGCTATTCTATGTTGTAGGCTAAAAAGCCTTGTTTTATTTTGCTCATTCCACTCAAAAATCACACCTTAAACACTTACAGGTTTTACACATTTACTTTGCTGTTCACAATTAGCTAGCTCAGTTCTGATGCAACCCGGTGTCTTTAGAGTGTTGTGGTTATAATGTGGTTGTTCACTCTATAATTTCAGGACTTCTATACTGTTAGCTACATCAATTGCATCATTCAAATTTATACTGGAGATTATGAATTTATATATATATATATATATATATATATATATATATATATATATATATATATATATATATATATATATATATATATATATATATATATATATATAGTGTTGTGGTTATAATGTGGTTGTTCACTCTATAATTTCAGGACTTCTATACTGTTAGCTACATCAATTGCATCATTCAAATTCACATTATTATTATTATGAATTTATATATATATATATATATATATATATATATATATATATATATATATATATAAATATATATATAAATATATATGTGTGTGTGTGTGTGTGTGTGTGTGTGTGTGTGTGTGTGTGTGTGTGTGTGTGTGTGTGTATATTTTCATCCATTCAGCTGTCTTAGGGCAAAAGGCAGGGTACACCCTGGACAGCTCACCATTCCATCGCAGGTATATTATATATATATATATATATATATATATATATATATATATATATGTATATATATATATATATATATATATATGTATATATATATATATATATATATATATATATATATATATATATATATATATATATATACATATATATATATATATATATATATATATATATATATGCCATGATTTCGTGCCTGTGTTCACATAGGGTGGATACAGATATTTTGGCATCAATGGTCAGGGGATGGGTTGCGTTGTATAAATCTGTGTGTGTGTGTGTGTGTGTGTGTGTGTGTGTGTGTTTAAGTGTGAAACTGTTTTTAATTTTTTAATGTTAAGCACTTTGACATGCTTTTGTATGAAAAGTGCTATACAAATAAAGTTTGATTTGATGGTGCCCTTCAGGGCTGCAATGATCAGTCGACGCTGTTGACAATAAAGATAGTCGACAATTAATTTAATTTTCAAGTCTTGTTTGCAAAATAAAGAAAAACTTAGAGTGAAACATCACTTCCTTCCTGTCTTTGCTGAGAGTTGTACGTGCACAATAGAGTAAAGCAACAAGTAAAAAAAAATATGACTGGTTCAAAATGGCAACTGATGCAGTCAATAGTCAAGGACCACTTTACATTAAACTGGGCAGTACGTCGGCAATGCTTCAGCATTTAAAGAGGAGTCAGACTTGGGTTACTCAGATGCCAGCTTGTACCTCACTAACATCAGACGGATACAACTCTGCCTTCACAATCTTTATCAAATTCATACAGTCCAAAGAAAAGCTAAAGTACCATGTAAACAACTGAATGTTCTGTACAAAAGCCGCTGTATGTGAAGTCGCAGGGTCAAAAAAAGATGAAAACAACTGAAAGTTTAGAAGATAAAACACGGTGCTCTTGCTTAAGGGGGCCTTTTGTACCATCTGTGTTCCTGTTGCTGTTGTTTTTTCTGCCATTATCTAAACATAAACCAAACACTAACGCCACCTTTGTCACCACGTTCATAGTTTTGTTTTTGCAATTGATAAATTTGACAAATATTTCCAGTCTGAGTTCTTTAGTGGAAGGTAGAAAGCACAGTACATAAGCAAGAATGCAAATATTTTTTTCTTATGACAGAACTGGCTGCCTATGCAAATACACGGTTAAGAAGCAAGTGTATTCTACGCAAGTCAATGCTCTGCCAAATGTTTTACTGCTACTACTCCTGTGCTCACATCGCATGGCTTTGAAAATGTTTGCATATGAAAGATGGTATGTAACTCAAGAATTAAATCTATAATCAAAAGTAAACAGTCAGATGCCATGATTTAACACTAGAAAATAGACTCTTAATAATGTTGGTTAAAGCAGAAAAAGATATAGAATAAACCTTTATTGTCATGAAACATGGGTACAGTTAAATTGGAAGTGGAGGTAAGATTTCAGGCAGTCATCATCATGTAGGAGGCAATTGGTGAACAAAAGATGCATCGGTGAATGATCAAACCTCATTTGCTGTTTTTTGCATATTTGTGCTCAAAAAAACAAAGAAGAAAAAGTGCAAAATGTTCACAAAACACTTGTGGGTGCAAAACATTACCTGTCATCATGCTAAGCTAAGCTAGTTAGCTTAAAGCACAGAATCTAACCCATCTTATTAATGAAAACGTTTTTCCCAAGCTGTTGGAACTATTTTCTCCATAAAAAAAGAAAGAAAAAAAGCCTTTAGAAACACAGTGACATATTTGTCTAGCAAACTAATAGGATATATATGTACAGGCAGAAGGAGAAAGAGAGGAAACCTGGAGTGAATTTATTCTTGTTTATCCAAAATATACAGAGCCCTGTTCCCTCCATCCCAGCTGAGCGCTGACAAATCCGCCAGCCGCTTATCAAATTAAACCCCCATTAGCAGCATAAACATACAGGCTCACACACACTCGAACAAACAACCCATTACCAGCACAAACATGCATGTACCTCACGCATGTTTAACTACCTTTCCTGCTCAGTGTGTGAACGGCTCTTCAAATAATCGTGTTCACCGAACGAGACATATCTCCACACTGAGGTAAATGTCACAAACTGCCCTGTACAGCATTTGTGCGCATGACCTGTGCCTTCAACTGTCAGCGCCTGTCATCCTGTACATCCGGAGGGATCGCAGGTTTAGCCCCATAACGTCACACCTGACGAGACACAGCATGGAGTCTACATTTTAATTCTTTCCATGCACACTCGTTAACTTGTAGGATTTTCTTTGCAGTTGCCATAAAGCAGAGTGTGTAGGTAACACAATCTCACGAGTCTATGCTCTTTCTGGCAGCTGCTGGAGGGATTTACCCTTAATGTAGTAATGTAAACCCCAAAAGTAAAACGTCCATGTAAAAATAGACATTTTCATGCATTTCTTTTCTTCTTCCCATGTGGCCCCTGGAGGATTCTCGGCCAGTAGATGAGGGTGAGAGATTGGGGGAAGTAGGAAGTGAATGGAACACTCAATATGCACCACATCAGCATAAAACAATCATCAGATGATTTTCAGGTAGACTCCATGGTTTGCATGAACATGACATTATGGGGCATGTCCAGGGAGATTAGCAGCCAAGACTCTGGTCCTCTTAAAATAGGAAAGCGGCTAAAATATGGGAGGGAAAGGGGGAAACAAAACAATATGTCTGGTTCCCTTCACACATTTTAACTTTACAGCCATGAAAAGATAATAGAAAGCACAGGAATAGGTGTTTTCTTTCCTTTTCACTAAAGCGAAAGATATAAAGAAAGAGACGTCTCAGGCTCTTTGTAAATGTATGAACACTGCCAGAACTTCTTTCACACATCATCAGGTGTGGGAGTTATTTTGCAGGCCTGTGGAAATACTGTGGAGGTAACTCAGCCTTCTGCTCAGCATTTGGTCTTGTTTGTAAAAAAGTTTATGGTGATTTGAAGAGCCATTTTGCTTCTGGCATTTTTGTTTTGTGAAACGAGAGACACGCTTGGATTATCTTCAGTATTCTATCTGAAATGACAGGACTTTGACTGCTTTACAGTCTGGAGATTTTCCATGCTTACCGCTGTAAAAAAACAAAAACAAATCATATTTAAGTATGTTCCTTATAAAACACGGATCAAGAAGCCACTTTCATTATTTGTGTGTTCCTCTGAGATTCACTCTGTGGGTATTAAATGAATAGAAATGAATCCAAACAAAAGCACCAGAGCTGTGCTTGCATTTGTCCTCCTCCTCTTCTACTTCTCCTTCCTCTCTGGAATTATACTCTCTTTCTTTCTCCATTCTAATAAATCTGAAGGGGCCTTTTCCACTTTTACAGGAACAGCAACTCATTAAATGGTTGATTTCAGATGGCAGAGTGTGAATGTTTTGAGTTAACTTTATTGATCTGTGAGTGGGTCTACAGCCCAGAGAGAAAACGGACATCCCCTCCAGCACAAGGGCAGTAGATTTACACCTCTGCATTTTAAAGACACCTCTAAACCCAGATGGCCACTGGCCTTTTCTCTCCCATGCAGCACTGGTCAGGATGCCATAGTTGTCTCTCCTTGACACATAAATAGGAAAAAATTAAACAATGTATATATGTGATTATTTTATTTATTCATTCTATATCCTGCAATTGTTGGGGCCTGTACAACTGCTAATTCGTGCCTGGTTTATTTTACTGTCCTTCAAAATTCGACTCAGGCCACCCATGGCATAAGAGGAGGTTGCATGGCGGTCATACAAAACAAATTCAAATAAATAAAGGATTCAAACTTCGAGTGATTATTTTAGTGGGGGAGTTTTGGTTTTATTAGACATTTTAATAACATGCAAACCTAGTTCAACAATAAAATCAAGCCAAATGATTTTTGTTTCTTCATGATATGATTTAGAAATATGACGTAGCTTTCTCTGAGCTCTTTTGAGTATGACCTAACAATGGGGACCCTGGGCGATTATAAAGGGCCTGAAAGACAACACAGCTTAATTAAGAAGTCTTTAGTGTTTTGGGTCATGCAACTTGTACTTACCCTCCCTTCCCCGTATCAGCCAGGGAGAACTTGGTCTGTCTCCGACACATGACATCACTCTGTGAGTATGAGCCATTTCCCATAAACCTCCATGGTCCCCAGGGTTTCCCACCCATGAGATCAGGGAATAGGCAAGGCGATTATCAAGAAGCAAGACGGCTTTGTATCAGCAGTAAGTTCAGTTTTTATCTTGTTCATTTCTGTCCAGCCAACAAACAGGTTCCTCTGAGAGCCAGCCACGCAGGACGTCATTTATTTTGCAACTGTTTTCTGCTCATTTTCAGCAGTCTCCATCTCTGTGTATCATGTTAATCTGTTTAGACTGTCTCTTCCCCCTCGCTCCGTCTTTGTCTCTCTGTCCCCCTCAGGGCTGAAGGCAGGGAGGCTGTAAGGTCCCTCTCTTCCCACAACTGCTCTCAATCACCCCTGTGACTGCTTGGCTGTCAATCACTTTCGATATCAGACCCACGCTAAGCAGATCAAGCCTGCTGGCACTCACACACACAAAAAAATGGAGTTCGAAGTGGGGGGACTGGAGAGATAAAGGGGGTCTTGTCAGCACCTGCTGGGCCTCATCGGTTAATCTACAGATACACAAATGCATGCATACACACATATACACACACCGCAGGGCACTGGTGTGTGTAGGTACCACTTTCATTTCGGTCATATTTACATAGCCTCCTTCTATGTCGCGTCCAACCATGCCGCCCTGCAGCGTCAGCATGAGCTACTCTGCCCTTTAACTTGACAAAACTGTCGAGTAGATGAGGGCCAGACTGCAAAACACACATATGCGAAAAGACATGAAGGCACAAACTGGCCTCCATTGCCAGTGTGGCATGCTAACATGTCAGCATTCACCTAAAGTCAGGTATTTTCTATGAGCATTCATAGAAGTACAAACTATTTCTTCTTTTTTTACATCTCTTGTGAATGCAAAACCTCCCAATTAACTTCATCTGTTTCAGTCCAAAACCACATTCTCACACAGATACACTTGCAACACAAACACACACAAAGTCCATTAGGATCATGTGTTGGGCCTAAACCACGGCCCAGAGTGCTCTTTCAAGGCTCCATCATTACATCAATAAGTCTTCACATTAATCTCAGGCAGCAGAGCACACAGGCTATTACCAAACCAGCCGCGCACCACAGAGGCTCACTCAGATGCAGACGCGAACAAAATGGTCGTCAAAAATAGTCTGCGTGCTTAAAAACACACAAAGGCATGCTTGGTTCATCTGGATTTACAAGAGATGCGTCTAATACTGATAAATTATTTAAATGCATGAAATTGTTTCCATGCATGTTTGGCTAAAGATGCTTTAAAAGCTTTCTGAGAGACGTAGATACAGATTTGATAAGCAGTTCTAAAATTATGTTTGAGGAACTGTTTTCAATAGAGACTGACAAGAATCGTTCACCAAATCAAACTGGTGTAACAGAAGATCAGGCCGTTTTAATGAAGCTCCTGAAACCAAAGTGGGCTTTGCACGTGCCACATCACTCGTTATTGAATCAGCCTTTTGTCTGGCATAAAGGGAAGCAGTAAAGAAACAAAAAGCTGTTTAATATGAGGCTGACATCACAAATGCATTTTTAATCCCGTCAAAAGCTTAGTTCCTATGCAGTCCAGTGAATGCCAGGCTCAGACAGAGAGAGAAGGAGGAGGGTAAGAAGGAGAGAACAAGAAAGGGACTGAGAGGAAGGCTCGTCTGTCTGGACAGGAAAGGGGGTACTTTAACCTTTGACCCAGGTCCACTGTTTGTCTGCAAGTGTGTATGTGTGCTTATGCCTTAGAACAGGTCCTTTCAGACATTGGTCTGACAGACAGATGGTCCTAGTTGTCATGGCAGCCCATGCAGGTGCGTATGTGTGGGGTTTCCTGCCCCAAGGTGCAGAGGGGAGGTGCAGTGGGGGTGTTTATTATCCACAGTGCCAACGGGCAGCAGATTCCTGTCGCTCCCAAGCATTAAGAGGAACGATAGAGCGGTATGGAAGAGTAGGGAGAAAATGAAGGAATGCGGGCCAGATGGAGAGAGGAAAGGAGTATGGTAAGCTGTAAAACTTCGGAGGAGCGTAGACGTTTATCGCCCTGGATCCATTCTTGGAGGAAAAAAAGCTGTGAAGTGTGTTTTTCACTCGTCTCTCATTCTCTGCCACCATAAAAGAAGAAAAGAATATTGCCTCAGAAAACTCCAGCACTCTCAGATTGGCGGCGTCAGCTCAGATGACCTCAAATATTGTTCCACTGTAATCTTTTATTCTCCTTTCAGCTTCTTTCAGAGCTCAAATGTGAAACAAGGAAGAGGAGATAGGGGGATGGAGTTAAGCAGAAGGGTCAAGGGTCGCTGTTGTAGAAGTTTCCCCTATAAGTAAGTCTGCAACAGACATTGGTAATAATAAACGTTTACTCCAGCACCCCATATGTCTGTCCTATGAGTCACTACTTCATGTCATGTATCAAACGCACACATTGCCAAATAGTTCCCTTTTGTAGGTTCTACAGATTTGTCTTATTGTTTCTCAGATGCGTGTGAAGACCCACATCTTCCTACACAGTAATGATGGTTTTCAAAGAATGGTTAGAAATATTCTTTAATCATCAAATCAAATGAAACTTTATTTCTTGAGCACTTTTCATGCCACGGGCAACACAAAGTGCTTTACAGGATAAAATCAAGTCATAAGGATTAAAACAAACAGTGGATAAAAAGGCAATTAAAAATAATAGACACAAGCTCTTTCCACACACTCACACACAAACATAAAAGGACATAGAGCAAAGAACCCCCCCACACCCACACACACACACCCACCCACATTCCCTGAAAAACATCATTCCCTAAATACTGTCTCTTTAACTGAATTCTGGTTAATAAAACAACTAAAAACCTTAAATAAGTGATAAAAATTCTGAATTGGTGCTGATGTGAGGAAACAATACCTAGGGATCCATCCACACCAGGAGCCAGTCCCCCGCATGCTCATAGGGACCGCTGCCTCAGGAACCGCACAACTCCCAGGCAGCAAAGGGGCCACCCCGCAGCCGTGAAGCTGCAGTGCTGGACCCCGCGCCACCCAAACAGCAGCGGTCATCATGACAATAGCCCCCAGACCAAACAGGCAGGGCCCCCAGCGTGCTGGATCCCCATAAGGAAAACACTGGAGTCAAAACCAGAAGATGAATAACCTTAAGAAGCAGTAAGAAATAAGAGCAACAATAAAAGAAAATATACATATATACATAGAAGGACTTCACAATAATGTATTAAAAATAAGAAATCTAATAAAACAATTTAAAAATAAATTAATTAATAAATGAAGTAAATTAAGATAAGTAAATAAAGTCAAATAAAATTCAGTTAAATGCTAAGCTAAAAAGGTCTGTCTTGAGCCTCTTCTTAAAAACATCAACAGTCTCAGATGTTTTGCCCCATATTTCTTTCTCTCATCCTAATCACACACCTATGTTAGGCTAAACCTCACCAAGATGTTTAAGTTGACCCAAAAGTCAGTGTGAATGAAAGTGTACTGGAGATTACAATGTTTTCAGGATCAGTCCAGTAACATATCCACAGATGACATTACACCATATCCTTCAGGCTGATTGGAACCTCAATTTTTAATAAAACACCAATAATAAGACTAGTCTATTGTTTTTATTGGACTGTGGTTGCCAACTCCACATAGTGGAAGTGATGGGAGCTTCCAGCAGTCTTGCAGACATTTTCCCTTAGGTTGCTGCTGTTAATTTCAGTGCCTCCACATAACATCTTGTGACCAATGAACCGGACCTTGTGCAACAAAAATGTGGCTTGTACCAACCCTTGTAGTTCTGACTCCAACATCTTCAGTAAAAATTAGCATGTGCACCCAGGTGTTACGTTCCCATCAGTGGCATTTAAATTTCACTGTTTTTAAGGGGAATTCTTTGTTTAAACTAGTTTTAAAAGGGTTTTAGCAAAAAATACAGTGGCTAATCACAGGACTTCAAGTATGGTTTTGCGAAATAAAATCCATAAATAACTGCCTCAAACAATTTGGCAAGGAAGCATTTATTTTCTGAGTGCTGAGACAAGTACAGATAATGTGAATTGATGCCTAATTTTTTGTTGTGTTTATTTTATTTATTTATTTATTTATATTTTTTTTTTAACAAAATTTGGCAAGGCATTTGTTTTGTTTTGTTTTGTTTTTAACTAAATAGACACTGAAGTTTTTGGACCAATGATTTGTCAGAGAAAGAATTAAAACTGCCATAATAGTTTATAAAGTTTAATTTAAAATTATGATTTAGCTGAAATCTTCCCTCAAATATGGATAAATACCTGCTCAAGATTCTTCTGGCAGCCTCAAAATAGGCCATTACTTGTTAATAGAGCAACACTAACCCACCCACCTTAGAGAACTGGAAAGAAATAGTAGAAGAAATTTCTAACATGGAAAAACTTACGTACACTATTAGGCTACAACTTCCAAAATGTGAAAACCTATAGGAGAAATGGACAATATACAAAAACAGTCGTGATACTCATTGTTAATTAATGTGAACACCTGTCACTCTTTCTGTTGGTGGGGTTTTTTTTGTGTGTGGTTTTTTTTCATGTTTTGTTTTGTTGTTGTCATTGTTGTGTTTTTTGACAGTTATAGAAAGTAAAAAAGGAAAATAAAAAGTAAAAGAATATATGTTTTTATGTTTTAATATGTTTTTTACACTAAGGGCAAAATCATGTGAAATCTAAATCACTTTACTGAAGCATTTTTGAAGCAAAGAACCACACCGGTAATAACATAAGGATGGTGTTGCACATTTAAAATGTGATTCTTGACACTTTCTGAAAAGAAGAAAAAAGAAAGAACTACCTCAAATGAATAAAATATTGTCATTTTTACTGTGTTAAGTAATATATATCCCAAATTATAAAGGGACTGCAAATAAATTCATCCAAACAATTTACAGCAGAGCCCTACTTTATAAAGAAATTAAAAACTAAGATAAAACATGAACTAGTTCAATAAAATAAGCGCTAACAGATCTGTCCTGAGACAGAGGGTTGGTACTACCAGACTGATCCCAGGCCTTGCTGTCTGGCTTGTTTGTTTTTGTGTTTACTCTGGAATGTCAGACATCCGAGGACGCAGCAGAGAGGAAGGTCAAAACTGCAAAGCTCCAAAGGCTCAACAAACATTATTAAATTCTAATTTGCTGTAAAAGGTTTGTGGAGCACAGTGTAGTGAAACCATTAGCAATTTCTCTGGTTATTTAAGTATCCTTAAAGGTCTTTATGTGCTTTGGGAGCATGTCCACTTTAAATCTAAAGTACACATACACTTGACTGCTATAGTATGCTTAGAAAAACAGCAAGCTTCCATGGCATGTAGTTGTTCTGGGTTATGTTGCTGAATTATAGCTCAGTTGTTTTACAATTTGTAAATTTAAATATAAACATTTTTGAAGAAAAAGAAACTTCATTATGTCTATAAACAAAGTATGTATATCAATAAACTCAATACACAGAGTGTTTTTTTTTTTGGTTTTTTTGAGGGAAAAAGATTTGATGTAGTAGAAATTCACTAATGATACAATCACTCTTTCCAGTTCAAGTTCGGGACTGCTTTAAATATAATTTTGGAATTGAACAGAGGGAGAGCAAAATAGTAGAAATATGGTGCTGAAAGGTTTATAAAGTCAGATGTGTTTCTGATAGATCATTTGGCTTAAAAAAGACAGAATCACTGTAATAACGACCAACTAATGATGAGGAATATTGCTGCAGCCTCCATGAGTGCAACACATGTTGCTTGATTCCAGATATGTGTGTGGGTGTGTGTACCTTTTGCTTTGCAAATGTAAGGAGTGTATGCTGCAAACTCATTAGTGAAAAGCCTCAGTGCAGACTAGCTCCAGTTACAGTAGTAAATGCTGCCTTTGAACTTTTAATAGATCCCTGAAACCCAACTAGGCCTTAAAAAACACAATTTGCAGATGACAAAATGGAGAGAAAAGTGAAGAAATGGCAACAAAAACTAAATCCTTTAACAAAATGCATGCAAATTGCAAGAAAGCCAGTAAGAAAGTATAAAAAGAATACAACATTAGGCACATATTACTGGCTTAACCAAGAAAAAAAGAACTCATTCCAGAAAAGGTTAAATATATTCTCAAGCATAAAATGTATTTTCAGTGTCTTTATGGACAGCCCTGATTGTGTTAAGAAAAATTAAAGTTAAAATCTGATGCCATCAACACTCATTAAAGTTTAGATAACAGTGTGTTTTGCATCAATTTACATCCACTTCCTGTTAAATGCATTTTGCATTTGGGAATTCACTTGTTGAAGTTTTGCAAGAGGAATTTATATTGACTCAAAATACAAAACTATGATTGCTAAACAGTCTGTGGTTGCTGTTTAGTGATCCTCCTCCAATTTGCGCTTTGTGCATGATAAAAAAAAATAAATAAATAAATAAGGCCAGTCTTTGCCCATGAAGCAATGTTACTTTGGCTCGTGCACAATGAGGTTTGGAATTATATTTGAGGGTGGACCTCTAAGGAAAAGCATTTGCCTTGATTATATGAGAAATTTCTAAAACACCATGTCCTGAAAATGTTAAAAACGTCTGTGAATATATGGCGATAATACAGGATGAGGAATACCTCAGTTCTGTACAGAAACACAGGCAAGCATAAACAATAACACAAAACAATATTACTCTCAAGGGAATTTATTATTAGTCTATTTTTTATATATTTTTTCATTATAGGGTGAAATAACTTGCATAGTAATTGCAGGTGTCAGCACTCCACTGATGATAACTTTTTGTTAAGTATTGTTTAAATATGTTTTGTTACTTTATTGTTTCTTGGCCACATAGATTTCTGAAACAGCTGTAACACACTATTAGTTATGTTCTGATGCCCTTGTAATGATATTTGTTGTTGTTGTTTCCTTTTCTTATGGGGAATGTTTGAATCCCAACAGGAAAACTTTTGTTTTGTTTCTTTCTCTGCCCTCGCGTGCTTTTCTGATTTGATTGTGCTCCTTAGAGGTCTGTCTCCAACCGAGGGACTTGGGCTGACGTTTTATACCGAGTTGGTCTGTGCTGTGCATCACCTGTGATGGGCGGTAAGTGTGTCTTAGTTGTCGTCTCAGGTGTCTTTTTGACATTGCCCTTACCCATGAACTGGTTAGTTGCAGGTTTATTTGCTTTTTGGGAATTTTGTGTAAGAAACAACACATTAACTTTGCTTGGCATTAAAAGTTTTGTTTCTGTCAAAGCTGTTGGTTTAACTTTGTTTTTAATCTTTCAACAATTTCTGTAAACTCTGAGTGACTTTGGGGGAACTTGGGCTAACATGTCCATATGTTTGTCGAGTTGAAACTCAATGTGGAATATTTGAATTCCATTTCAAATACTTTGTTTCTCCTCTTGACAACTTAGGGGATTATTGAAGCACTTTCTTCCTGTGGTTTTTCTGGTGTTTCCTCATCTTCCTCTTCAGAGTCCTCCATCTCTTGGAGGTTTGGTATTTGAGAAATGGACTCCCATCTGTCTTTTCCAAAGATGCCAACTAATTGCCCATCACTTGTTCATAATTTGATGTTGCTGTCCAGTCCTGCTGCAATTATATTCTCGCAAGCAGGATCACAGCTCAGAAGGCCTAATATGCCAAGTGCGAAGAAGGGGGCTGGGGACTAGTGAGCATCAAGGCCACCATACAAGATTAAACATCCAAGCTCCACAAACACATCAGGAAGAGGGCACCAAGGGATGAACCACTTAGTGAATGTCTTATGGTGTGTTCAGACCAAACACGTTTTGAGCGTCAAGAGCGGCAGGTTTCCATGTAAAGTCTATGGGGAGGTACGGCAAGGGGTCGTCGAGCTTTCTTGTGTCACGTTTTGAGCATTTTGAGCGTTGGGGTTCTGCGCGGAAAGCGCCGAAAATTTAAGAAGCTTTTTAAGCCAGAGATGGGCAAAGCTGAACTTTGGCCCCTTGACGCGGGGCGTCAACCAATCAGAGCGATCAGCTCGCAGCTCCTGGAGGATTTCTGTGGTGAACCAAGACACGGGGCTGAGATGCGATTACTCCGTGTAATATTTAGGATGACCATTCCTTACTAAAAAGCTGATCGTTACTGATTTGGCAACGTAGCAGGATACGTTGCCTAGCAACGCTTTGTTTGGGGACAGCAGAGGCTCTCTGCTGAGTGCGACTCTTGTTGCATTAACACTGACTATCACTGCCATACGACAACGTTCTATAACTTTCTTTATTAAATAAAACCATGCCATCGCTCTACTGAATCCACCATCATTCAAACTGACCGGAAGAAAAGCGCCGCCTCCTTCCTCTCTTTTCCGCCGCGTTTGCCGCTCGCTCCAGACACAAGCGGCAGACGCGGCAGGAGTGTCAGGAGCGTTTTGGGCGTCGGACACAAAAGTGGCAGTTTAGAGACCACCATCGAGCGTTCAGCGTTTTCGACGCTCAAAACGCATTTGGTCTGAACATACCGTTGGACAATGGAAGAACCATCATAGGAGGAAAAGCCCCTGCATGGGATGTACCACCAGCAGATCACCAAAGTGGCCGATATAAACAAGTCCTATCAATGGCTGGAGAGGGCTGGACTGAAGGACAGCACAGAGGCACTAATCATAACAGCACAGGAGCAGGCCCTGAGCACCAGAGCTATCGAGGCCCAGATCTACCCTACCAGGCAGGATCCCAGGTGCAGACTATGCAAAGGAGCCCCTGAAACAATCCAGCACCTCACAGCAGGGTGCAAGATACTGGCAGGCAAAGAATACATGGAGCGCCATAACCAAGTAGCTGGCATAGTGTACAGGAACATCTGTGCAGAATATGGACTGGAAACTCCAAAGTCCCAGTGGGAAACTCTCCCCAAGGTGTTGGAGAATGAGAGAGCTAAGATCCTCTGGGAGTTTCAGGTCCAGACCGATAAAATGGTGGTAACCAACCAACCGGACATAGTGATCATGGAATTGCAGCCGATGAAAGCCGTAGTGATCTATGTATCCATCCCCAATGATGGAACTATTAGGAGAAAGGAGCATGAGAAACTGGAGAAGTACCAAGGCCTGGAGGGTGAAAGCAACAGTAGCACCCATAGTGATCAGAGCACTGGGGATCGTGTCCCCCACATTAGAGAAGTGGCTCCAACAGATACCTGATGAAACATCAGACATCTCTGTCCAGAAAAGCGCAGTCCTAGGAACAGCTAAGATACCGCGTGGGACCCTTAAGCTCCCAAGACTCTGGTAAAGAGCCTGAGATTGAAAGATGAACAGCCACCCGTGCTACCCTGGTGAGATGGGAGGGGTGGGTGAAGGAGGTGGGGTTTTTTTATATTATACATATACATTTGTATATTTGACTTGCACCTGTGTCTATATCTGCCTTGAAAAAATAATTACAACATGGAGACCTCGTGGGTGTTGAAGTTGGTGGGTATTTACCAGAGTGGGTGTTTGTGTTACAAAATCTTCTGGCATCCATTGCAATAAACAGATGTTGGGTCTTTACGAGGTCTTTACAACAGGTTCAGCATGTTGTATGTGTGTGTGTGTGTAGTCACACACAGGTTTCCCTGCTGGGCCTAATATGGAAACCTCTCATCAGTGAGACTTAAAAGACCCCCAAAATGGAAATGAACAGGAAACATAAAAGCGGAGAAATTCCTTTATTCCTTTAACGTTATCATGTCATAATGTTATGGGTTGGCACATTTTCCAACAAGAGTTTTAAACAGTCAAAGAAATTTGTTTTTAAAATAGACAGGTTTCAGAAAAAATATCATTTGATGAAGAAGCTCTTTTTCTTGTTTTGTCACCACAATCACTTACAATGTCTGTAGCATTTAACCGTCTGAAATTTGCACCAGTGTATCAACATGACATGGCCACATCCAGTAACAGATTCCACTGTCATATTAATAATAGTGCATAAATGTAATCAAAATGAATTGCGTTTTCCATGCTATGACATGTCAAACTGTCTGACGAGGGGCTGTTCGGTGATGGGAGAAGGGAAGAATTGTGGATAGGACTGTTTATTTTACTATGAGGTGTTTACAGAGATAGACGCAGTGGAGTTGAGTGACAGCATGAGTAAATTCCTATGATAATATACTAACATACAGAGAACTCAGCAGTAACCAACTCCTTGCTCGTCTCCCAGGACTTGCTGGTATGAGTGGATTAATTCATAAACTGTTCAGATTGATTTTATAAGGTATAAATTCTGATATCCTTCAAAATTTGATATGTTGATTTGCCCAACAAAGGGTTAAGGTGCCATATGGTGAGAGGAAGAAACATAGAACTGGTCACTAGTCTATCCAAAAGCCAACGTGGAAATAACTGTAGCAAATAACCATGTACAATTAGGGCTAAAATCCCACAAACGCAGCATTATCCATTTTAGCTTCCCATTGAGGGCAGTGCTCAAAATATGAAACAGCTTGAAAGGTGTGTGTGCTCTGTTGGTTTTTGCTTTAAACAGGAAATGGAGAAAATACAAATTTATGGATATGGATAATCATAAAATAATGTTATTGCAGGTATTGATTTTGTGCTCAAAAGGGCAACATTTCTGGTCTGTTATCATGTTTGTTATTAAATCATGTTTGTTATTAAATCAGTTGTTTTTTGCAGGTGATGTATCATTTGCAATTGAGACGGCCTCCAAGAACCACTTCTTTTATGTGAATGAGAAGAATCAACTCTTCAGACTGGTTGTGATTTTGATTTCATGGGCCATACAGCCAATCATAAGTCTGGTATCATATCATCATGTGACAGAAAGAATGGGGAGACTCTTAAAAGACAGTTTACTGGTACAGGCCAGAAACACAGTGACAGAGACAGATTGGGGAAAAGAAGAAAATTAATTAAATTGTTTTTTTTTTCTTTAAAAAAAAAAAAAAAAGGAAGGAAGGAAAATAAGTTTAGAGCAACATTACAACTCCCATCTGGACAAAAGCATTTTTCATGAAAACTTTGTTCTTTCTTTATTTGGCTTGTTTGTTATGGATCCATGCTCAGATGTTTATTTAAAGGTTTGACAAAAACATTATAAAGTAACTTTATTTTTTTTCAACAAAAAATTATTAATCACTAAATAAAAGAATTACAGCTAAAAGCTTAATTGCTAGAAGTTTTAATGAAGCTTTGAACTAATAAAAAAGAGCTGAATCCTTGACGGGCCAGACTTCTCATCACTACTGTTGGCGATAATTAGATTTTCCTAGTTAGAGTTATTTCCAGCCAGTCAGCATTTGATTTTCCTGTTACGTCACATTACTGGCTCTGTGCCATAAGCATTTCAGAAGGCTGCACATTTGTGAGCTTGTATTGAAAAATTACCTACAGTCATGGAGTTTGCGGGCACTGAGAGCTATGCTATGTGAAAAAATATGAGCGAAGACTATCTTTTTTACTGCACAACACAGTTAATTCAGAATTACCAGTTAATCTTATTTGCATGTTTTTGGGTGGTAGGAGGAATCCAGAAAATCCAGAATGAACATGTAAAAATCCACAAAGAAATGGATCCTGCTCAGGTTCAGCCATTATAACACTACTACCACCAGTACTACCACTTTTTTTTTTTATTGTTATTATTATTAATTAATTAAATGTGTCCAACCTCTACAAACAGTCTCCAACAAAAAAAATTCCAACATTTTTCTATTCTCTTAAAAACAGAAACTTTCCACAATGTCTGGAAAACTTTGCTCAGTCACTCACTTCCTGGCCAAGTAGAGGACAGATACAGATAACTTTCGGCATCTTGTTTTGTGCCACTAGTGTTCTTTTCCCGGCCACTACAATAAAATTCCCTCTATGTGTAAGAACCTCTTGAAGGTATGATTACACAGCTTGAAATCAATTCTTCTCAATCAAATTATGACATAATGAAATAGAAATATTTCATATCATGAGTCTGGATAATGAGGCTTTTTCTGCAGTTGGATTTAACTCCAAGTCTGCAGGTACTGAGTACCTCCTGCTGATGAAACAATGATCACCACCTGAATCTTATGTTAAACTTAGATGAATACTGCTGGTTTTACAACCAATAAAAGTGTTCATCGGAAGAGTCTGGAGACGTAAACAATGAAAATCTCCATTTATTGTGTTTTCTCATTCTATCAGCATCTGTTTTTAACAGGCAAAGAGATTTGTGAAGGGGAATAAAAAATGAAACTTTCTCTTTTTTCCTTTTTTTTTTAACCTCCCTACTGCTATAAAGCCTTAGACAGATGACAGCTGTGGACACACAGAGTGCAAGCTGTATGTTTTATCGCCTTCAGCCATAAATAAGAAAAAAAAAAAAGATGCAGCAGGGAAGAAATAGTCAGAATATACGATTTATGGCAACGGGCACAGAAGGGAGTCTGGAGATTTTTTGGACAATATGAAAATAAAACTGCAATAAAACTGCACGGGCCCTGATTGTGGTCTATGGAGAGACATGGAGGGACTCCAGCACAGCTAACTTTATTACTTCATCTGAGAGAGCAGGAGAAGGGGAGACACACATCAACAGATTCAGAGACCATTACATAGAAATCTTTTTCCCTAAGTGGCCACAGTCTCCATCCAAAGACCCCTTGACCTTTTTCACCCAGTAAGCAGGGGCAGAGGACAGAAAAGAGGACAAAACTTCTGAGACTTAGTGCACCAAACTCTTTATTTACATAAATCTTTACAACCTAATTTCATGGTAGGCATAAATGTAAGTACTATTAAAGTGATGGTCGTTACATAAGCATCAGGAAAGAAAGATTTTGTACTTTAGATAGTAAAATGGTTTGTTGTTTACATAACGAGTTGGTACCTTGTAATGATCGCCAACTGAATAAATATTTTATCACCACTTCCATTTGCTGCAACATCCCAGTATGTTGCCTGGATGTTGCCATTTAATATCACTGTCAATGAGCCACAGTTCTGCCTTAAGAGATGGAGGATGAGAAATAGAGACAGTAGAATGAAAATTGGTGGGGTTTTTTTTTTTTTTTTTTTAAAGTGATTGGAGCTACAGATAAGTAGATACATAAAAACAACCCATAACCCTTATAAAAAACTTCCAGGCAAATCTAACAGTTGGGGTCGCTTTCTGTTCTTCATTCTCTCCCACATGAAAATACCCGATCATACTGCGCTGCATCTCTCTTGGCCAGAACTTTGCATCAGATGTGGGGTTTCACAGAACATACCAGGGGAGCGGCGAAACCGGAGACAATAACAACAAATATGGTCTTGTATTTTTAGGTTGTGATTATAACGCTCATTTCACAGTTTAAAGCCCCAGGGAAACTAAATAAACTTTGCTGTATGAAGAAAGCAGTGTTCAGAACTGGATCACATCTCTGCTGCTTCATCTTGAAAAGGAAAAAAAGCCGGGTGCATCCAGTGCATGGAGAGTTTATAATCCATATTGACAGATTTGTGGGGCGTGCATTAAAATAATACATCCTCCACTTGTGCAAAGCAATAACTTCCTTACATGTTAAGTAGTAAAATCACTAAAAATGTTGGTTTAATATTTTTATCATTTTAATATGTGTGTGTGTGTGTGTGTGTGTGTGTGTGTGTGTGTGTGTGTGTGTGTGTATATTTTATATATATATATATATATATATATATATATATATATATTGTGTATGTATGTATGTATGTATATAGGGAATATTTTAAGGGTGTATTTACTAATGGTATCATCAATAAAAAATAATATTTTAAACAAGTTCAGAACTGTCTCCAAAAATAGACAGAATTTGATTAAATGCTGCAAGTAAATGTCGGTTTATTTAATTTTTTTTCTGTCATCACTGTTTATATTTTGCTGCCACCTGCTGACCAAACACAACAACTGAAAAACCAACAGACAGGTACATCTCTGTAAGTAAGATTATGAAAAAGATAATTTTTTGTCACTCATTTCAGAATGTGAAACCCATATATTATATCGATTCATTACACATAAAGTGGAACATTTCAAACACTTGCTTCTTGAAATTTCGATTATTATGGCTTATAGATAATGAAAACCCAAAATGCAGTGTCTCAGAAAATTAGACTACAGAAGATCAATGAAAATAGGATCTTAATTTGTCAGCTAATTTCAACTGGTAATAGGTAAGGTTTCATTCTACAGCTACATTTAATTTTCCAGTCCATAGCAACATCTCTCCATGTGCAGAATATTGACAAAATAGAAGAAAAATTCAGGTGAGGAAAAAAACATTCCCTTGTGTTCCAACTTCAATAACTTTATGCCGGTTACAGTTATAATACATTTTAAAGCTCGGGGTAAAACTTTACAGTGTTATCTTCATAAAGAGACCATGCTTCTCCAAAGGTTTAAGAACGATTTGATTTTGGTATGTCTTTTTTAGTTTTTGGCATTTTGGGGGGTGACTGTTAATCATTTTTGTCTGTTGTTGATAATACATTCATTTTCAAATAAACAAGAATTTAAAAAGAAAAAAAAAGAAAAGAAACAAATTTGAAGCCTAGCCGCCATGTTTGTAGTTCAATGGTGGAAAGGACTGCTAATCCCGAGACCAAAACGCCCATTGCTCATTGCTATAGCAGCGGGAAGCTTGTTTCCGCTTTCCTCAAATATGAACAGCTAGGTCAAGTTTTCGCCGTGATACCTGCGGCTGTAGGGATGGAATACTCCGGTAAAGAGAAAGAGCCGGCCCAGGAGGTGAGAACAGTCCATAGAGATAGCTCCAGTACCCGGCTGAGGGAGGTCCAAGTCACCGGAGTAGCCGAGGTTTCTTCCCCGGCGGACCGAGCGTCTTTACGGGTCAGTGTGAGCAACAGCAAAGAGTCCGTCAACGAGGTGACCAACAGCGTTTCCCGGAGACTCGAATACATTTTACAGACTCTCAGGTGAAAATTGCGGCTCTAAAGGTTCTGGTGGATCAGAGGAACAGATTCGGTATTTGTAACTAATTAAGCTACATGTGTTATCCG
This sequence comes from Telmatherina bonti, assembly GCF_933228915.1. Classification (NCBI taxonomy): domain Eukaryota; kingdom Metazoa; phylum Chordata; class Actinopteri; order Atheriniformes; family Telmatherinidae; genus Telmatherina; species Telmatherina bonti. The sequence continues at coordinate 27,841,300 of NC_136614.1, read as the reverse complement.
TCTCTCTGATAGTAGACCCCAAAATAGCAGTAGTACTACTTTATTGATCAACTCTAAGTACAAGTTTTAGATTTCTAATAAAATGTTGCAGAAGCATAAGGTAACCAATTCCAGCTAAATATATAATGAAGTATGTAATATAATGTATACAAGTAATAAGTCAGAACTGCAAATAGACATTTATATTGAATCATAATCAGAAAGACTTTTTCGCCTTTGAACAATTCACAGACTTGGAACTTGTTTTGGTGAGAAGGTGCTGAATAATAAAAACACTGAATAATAATATAAAAGTAGAAATACAGCTATTTTACTACTATTTTGTAGTCTCTTTAATGTGTACTAACTAGCAGTTATGCAGGTTTATTTTCAGTAATTCATATTGCATGTAAACTTGGAACAGCCACTAACACCTAAAATTAATATATTTTTTGTTACTTTTAAACACTGGAGGTAGCACTCATCTTTATTTGAATGTCTATTGATTCACTCTGCTCAGACAACATGGCATCAGGCATGAAGACACCTCTCTGAGGAGATTTCTCCACCACGATGCGGATATGTATCACATGAATGCAGAGGTTGGGTATTTGGCTTGGCATCATCAATGACACACAACATGGAAGTGTAGAAATCTACATGACAATTTAAATTTTTTTCCCACAGGTCTTGGTATCTTTCTCAGATTTTGAGAAGATGGAGCAGATATGTAGTATCCTGCTAGAAAAGCTGGACAAGAGTGTTTGTGTGGGGAAACCCCGCTTCTACCACAGTCCTGAATGCTTGAGTCAACTAAGGTATTTAAAAGCTCATTAATACTTAACTTTCATCTCTATAGACGCCCTCCTATTTGAATCAGATGCAGCTGATTTTACAAGTTGTGTTTCTGTGTTTTCTAGGCAGCATGCTTGTGTGTTAGCTGTAGAAAATGCACAGCAGAAGGCCTGCAAAGTCAGTCAGCTCTTGGGGCAAAGTTTGGGGTCTCCCTTGCTTGTTAGAGAAGAAGAAACCAAGGAGCGGAGGTGCGAGGAGGAAGAAGAAGAGGAGGATGGAGTCAGGGAACAGGCTTCTGCATACCTTCCCCACATACCGACAGTCACTGCCTCCTCACAGGTGTCAGTTTCCTTCAGCTTCAGAGATAAAATCCGGAAAAAACTTTAAGGACGTGACAAAAGCAGACAGTGTATTTGTTTTGTTCAACTTTTATTTCACTGCTGAAATGCTTGAATATAAGTGCAATTTTTTTATCTCTACTGAATCCGTAACAATATTCTAAATTAGATTTAAAAGCTTTCAAGCATCTTAAGACCTTCAAACATTGAATTAATCTCCACACAATAAATTAAAAACACTTCATTTTTGTACATTTATAATTAAAAGGTGATAAGTAATGAGCTTAATCACGTTTCTTTAATACCTAAATTAATGGGCTCGTTGCATTTTTACAATGAGTCCCAGTAAGGTTTTCAGTATTTTTCCCTCATCTACACAATCGTTGGCACTTGAGGTCCAAAACCATGTTAGAGGAAGCAGCATTTTGTATCCCCTCACTGCAACCTGGAAGCCGGCTGAGGAAGAAGATGAAACAGTCTCTTGGGTCAGAGTTGTTCGGATTGAGCAGTTAAGTTTCCTCGTCTTCTGGGAATAGCTCCCTGAGCCAGGGCTGCATGATGAACCGCGTCCCATCAAAATGTGTGAAGTAATTCTCCAGGGTGGGAATATCCGGCTAGAAACAGCCAACCATGAGTCTGAAATGTGGAATGTGTGTGATGTACGGCATGTGCTGGGATTTTTCCAAACTCACCCTCATCCCCGTGATGCGCTCCAGTTGCGTTTGAGGCAAGTAAGCAATCATCAGAGAGGAGGGTCCAGGTCCGCTGAACAGCACCTTGTAATGTGGCGTCTTCTCTGCTTTCATGTCCTGCACAAAACCACAAAAGGTGGTCTCATCTAAAACCATTCAGGTGTTGTCAGAGTTTAGCTGGATGACATAGAAGGTGAGGAGCTGCTAACCTCAGAGTTGGAATATACTCTATTGACCCATTCTTGAGGAGCTTGTAGTTCAGGGTCCCAGCTCACCACTACACCCACCATGTGGCCCTTTCTCTCCATCACTACTTCACCTACACGCAGGAAGACAAAAGGGGGACGGGGGCTGCGCACCATCTTGGAGGCTGGAGAAACAAAAACAAGCTTTCTTTTTTGATTTTGCATGTAACGCGTGGAAAAATAATTTTATGATATTTACATGTGAGATCTTTTACTTTAAAACAAGCAAGCAATAAAATGGAACATTTTATCACAAGACATGCACTTATCTGTTTAAAGACAGTGCAGTCTAATTAAAGTGATGACAGGAAAGCAGGATGATTGCATCAGAGCCTCCTATCTATGACTGTTAAGGTGATTGCTTTTTCTGTAAAGTGATATGTAAAAAAAGAAAAAAACAGCTGTAATGTTTATGTTTCTAGCTTTTTTACCCATGTTCTGTCTAGTCTTTATACCTGGCCATTTTTTAAAAAAAAAAAAAAAAAAAGCTGATCCAATAATAACGTATAAAATGTCAAATATAAAAGTCTAACATTTTAAATAAGCCTCGTTTAATTTTTTAACCGGCGAGACATTTAGACAAACGTTGATTTTTCTGCGCAGGCTGAAATAAACGCAACCCATAACTTGAAGGTGAATTTGAACTATGCGAGATGCAGCAGTAGTCACTGCCTTAGCTACATATTTAGTAGCAAGGCACTGACTCCACCATTACCCACCATGCATTGCTTATTGCGTATTGCATGATACTAGCAATTAAATTATATAAGTATAAAACTATATAAGTAATGTCTGCTTGCACTTAAAGTTAAAACATCAGCCTCCTGGACTCCTTATTAAAAGAGACGTGGAATGGAAGCAACCGTCTAGTTTAAAGACATCTGCAAGTCCTTGTAAAGACCCCCCTCTAAACTGCCCCAAACAACCCAGATCACGATGCTTGCAGGCTTCATGGTATCGCCATGACATCCCAGCAACTGGTTAATGGGTTAGTTACAGGTTTCTTAAGTTTATTCTCAGTTAAAATGTAAAATAATAAAACAGAAATTTGAACTCACTCAAAATTGAAGCGGTGAACTATGAATGCAAATTTGTCAATTTAAATTTGAATTGAACTTTAAACCAAAGAGGTTGTACAACATTACTGCAAGGTGTGTAGTCATGACACAAGACCTGAAAGACACATTTGACCACTTATTTGATTAATCTATTCAAAGAAGTCCAATCAGAAATGGTGTGAATATAATATTCAAGAAGATTCCACTTTTAAAAAGGAAGGGAAACCAAAGGCAGAGGTATGAGAAATGACACTGAAACATCAGTGGCAACAGAACTGGAGTGATAAATCCTCTCCAGAGCCCAGTCGGAACTCAACACTACTAAAGCATTGTGGGATTATCTGGAAACGGAACCAAAAACCATCCAAAGAAAGCTGTAAATCTCTGAAAACCAGGGGAATGTGTCTGCGAGGGCTCAGACTGTTGTTGCTCATATCAAATGTTGACTTTCAAGTTAATTAGCTATGTTTTCATTTCCTTTTCTCTTTATACACAATATGTCTGTTTGCACGTTTCAGGCGATTGCAACACACTTCCTGCTGCTATATAAAGAAATGAGGCGGGACTCAAAACTTTTGCATGTTGTTATATGGTGCACCTTGCAGGATTCAATAGCTGCTGAAGGTTCTGACAAGAAGGAAACAAGGAAATAAAAATGTTTACAAGTTAGTTGTCCAGTGGGCCACACGTCACAAACCTCCAAAATATCCCTTGTCATTGTCATAAAGCATGGTCTCTATGGGGGGTGTCGCATGCTCTGCTTGATCCTCCTGTCCCAAACCAACCAGAGATCTGCAGGAGAAAAATGTTTTATCCATATATAGTAGAGTTGTGGGACCTTTTTTTTTTTTTTCTCTCATCTCTCACTTGACTTTAGACAGCAATTGGTTTGTCCAGTCCATCCATGCAGTACCATTAAGGTATGACGCTCTCCAGTCCTTCCATATGCGAAGCAACCTGTTAAAATATAAATCATAAGATAAAAGCACAGCTGTATGATTTGAGAAGGGGTAGGCGCCTTCATCAGGGGAGCCAGTTTTACGTACTGGTCCTACCGTGTGGTGGCGTGGTAACGCTGCGCTGCCGTGGAGCCGCACCACTGGGAGATGAAGTACTGCGCGGGCACGGCCGACAGCAGCAGCGCGATCTGCAGGGCGGCCGCTGCGTTCAGCTGAGGCATGGCTGCGCAGCCGAAACCTGGGAGCAAACAGGCGAGGCAGGTGCAAGCAGCATATGTGGAACGGATCCAGTCTTAAAACACTTTTTTTTTTTTTAAAAAGAGAGAGAGACAGTGAGGGGGAAAAATTACAATAGCCTCAATAAAAGTTAAAGCTTTGTTTAATGTCTTGTCACTACTAAATGAGACTGAATATTGTTGTTTGTAGAGTTGAATAAATTTATTTTTAAAAAAGGGATGATGCACATTGACATTTCAGCCTGGTTTAAAACGTAAATATGCCAGTTACAGTAAATATAAGAAAAAACAAAATCCGCATGAGTCTTACCTCTATCTGAAATCCAAACTCTTTACTCAGCTATCTGGTGAACATCGCGTTTAAGTGTGTTGCGCCTGGAAACCAGAGCAGGGCGATAGTTTCACTTCTGTTTTATTTACATAAACCTCCAGGCGACACATGCCGCCGACACCTGTGCATTTACATTTTTCGGAAAAGTTGCCAAACAAGTAGTCCGTCCAATGGCAGCAGCCCACGGAGGGACTGACGGACCTTTAGCCGCGCGCCACGTCAGGCGGAGCCGAGCTCGTGAAGGTAGGTCCGGGTTTGGGGAAGCTGCAGTGACGCTTTGTGAACACAAGGTGGCGGAGTTTCTTCTGACCATTAACATGAACGTAAAACGGGTTTGACTTCAGAAATAAACATTTAAATCCAAATGAAGGGGAAGAAGACCAGGAAGTAAAAGTAAATATGGAAACACAACTGTTTATTTACTTAAAATATCGGTATGAACTAACAGGACAGCAGTACTCCCCTACACATACATTCTAGGCTTTATGCTTCTTTTTTGCATTAATTCCTTTATATATAAAAAGTATCCAAACTAACAAAGACAGCTTCGTCAATCAGTTCACATAAAACAGACCCCATTCCGCCCTCCCTTCCTGTTCTTCATCTTCCATCCTGTGCCTCCTCAAAAACATCCTGAAATGCTTTCTGGTGGATCACATGCAGCTCACATCACACACATACACACACACAGTGACCTTTAACCTCTGACCAAACACTGAGATGTTCAGACAGGAGCCACAAACAAACAACTCTGCCACATCAACAAAGAGACTAAATGAATTTGTGATATCCAAACACTGCAGAAGTGCTCCTAATTGCTGAACCAGTTAATTAAATCTTTACTAATAAAAATAAATGTAATAAGATCTTGCAGATATAAATTAGTTTGATCAGGCCAATAGGTACAATTTGCCAATCAATTATAATTTTTTTTTTATTTTTTTTTTTAAACTTTTATAAGCTTCCGTAAACTTAAAATAAGTTGATGCCTCATATTTATAAAAGCCTGACCCAAATATTGCTTCCACATTCCACTCATGATAATCTGTAGATATATAATTATGTTGTCTTTTTGGTTGTTACTGGAATATAAACAATCCAATCAAAAGTTTTCATATGCATATGAAGAGTTTAGAAACAAAAGTAAAACTGAGAAAATGTTGCACAAAATAAATATTTTCCCATCAATAAAGATTTTAGCCTTAACACTAAAAATAAAATGTACTTTCATGTTTGTCATTTAGAGAGGAAGAAGTGATATTTTAAGCAGTTAACGTGGGAAATAAACTCTTCATGTACACATTATAAACAGTGTTGTGAATCATCTCCTCGTGTGCGGCAGAGCATAACCAACCATTCATTCCCACAAATCCAGACACCGATATATTATCTTGTATGGCAGGGACAGAAAACAGACACATTATATGTAAAAGAACACCCACTATGGAGACAATAAAACTCTTTAAGAAAACAAAGACATTCAAAAGCCATGTTCTAAAACTTCAGTGCCCAAAGACAGAATTTGGCATTGATAAAACAAAACTCCATTACAAAAACAACACCAACAATAATAAACAGATGAGATATATGTTTAGTAATATGTGACATATGAGATGAACCAGGTTTTATAGAGATGCTACCATCCAGTTCTCCCCAGTCAGCCCTACAAAATGTGATTAAACTCTCAGATTTTGGCATTCACTTGTTCTGTCCTGGGGATGAGGAAATAAAAAAGAAAAGAACAGGATGCTGCCATCTTTATAAACTCAGTCCTTTAGGTTTGTGTGAACAAACTGACATAATTCTTTCATCCTCTCAGATTAGAAATTTATCAGTCTTTTCTCTCCTCCGTAAGCCCCTTAGTACATGCATGTAAGGTCCGGTTCGGTCCCCAAAGTCCAGTTCTCTGAACCCAGCGTTGAGCAGAACCAGGAAGTTCAGAAAAAGAAAAAAAAAAAAAAAAAAAAAAAAAAAAAAGACTCCAAAGGGAGAAACGGAGGACTGAATATGCCAGAATAGCAAAGGCACACGACCAGAAAGGTGAATCTAAGACTAGTCTTTCTCCAGTTTGCGTTCCAACCAAATCCTGCCCGATCCAACTCCATCCCATTTCTGTCAGGCACAAGAAAGTGCTAGAGCATGCAAAACTGAACAGCATGTTTAATATGTGTGCACGTCACCACAGAAACATCAACATTTTAAAAGCTAACTGGTTTAAAAAAAATATGTATAAAATAAAACTCCCTCAGACTGCATTGACAACCGGTCTGTGGTTAAGTGCATCTCAAAGCTAGTCGTCCAAAAAGCTCCACTCTGTACCTTAGGTAGAAACTGACAAAAAGGTTGGTTATAAGAAGATATATCCACGTGAATAATGGTATGCTTACAACAACAGTAAATTCTTTTTGGGCTGCTCTAAATACATTTCTTTGAGAGGTTTCACAATGATCAAACTGTGTGCCACTGTTTGTACGCTCCAAGTGAATGCCACACTCACTTGTGTTATAAAAAACACACATTCACACAACTCCTTCCATGACACGCACTCGTTATAATCAACCTAAGCTCATATACAGACAGGCACATGAAGAGGCCATGCACACACACACACGCACGTTCACACACACACACACACACATACCATAGACATAAAGGCACAAGGTATTGCTAATGTTGAAGACACACTGAAACATGATCTATAGAGACATAAACGACTCTTCACCCATGCATCCTTTTGCTCTTCCTTACAGTAAAAACAGCTTCAGAAAAGAAACCAAAAGTAATTAACATGCAAAAGGGGGGAAAAAAAAAGATAAACCAACAGAAATGCAGTACCAACAAAAAGGTACACCATTTGGTATTTTAGCGCAGACAGACACACTCAGGTCAGCTACATGTAAGACTTTCAAAAACAGGGAGGCCATCGTCACGTACAAATCTTAAAAAAAGCAGAGCAGAGAGCAAGATTTATAAAAGAAAACAGAAAAACAGATAGCAGGAACAATGAAGGCAGGGGGGTAAAGGATGCTGTTAGTCTGGTGGTCTGTAGTTCATCCCTGACCTCACAATTTCAGCTCTGTGGGCATCTTTCACCTTCCTAACAGAGACGCTTGAAAGGTCCTCAAAAACATTAAGATTTAAATAATGTCTGGTCTCCTTTTGATTTTTTTTTTTCCAAGTACTGCAAGTCTGTTTCACTACTCTTCCACACAATATGGAAGCAAACTGTGTGTAAGAGTTGTTCGCTGGACAGAGGTGAGGCACGCCGCTATGAGACTCCACGAGCTCCTGTGGGATCCAACATGGATCAATAACGTAGGAGGAGTTTGAACAAGCGAACATGCCGTGTCGATGTGCTTACTGGGCAAGGAGGAGGGTGGGGTCAGCGGCAAGGAGCAAACAGGTAACTGCACAAGTTTGTCTCCACGGCGTGAAACGGCTGGACCGGCGGCTCCTCACATGCACACAGACAGAAATGCACACAGAAACCCAAACAGCACAGATTGTTTGACGACTCCGCGGTGTCGGCTCTGAAACCTCATATTCCTTCTGTTCCCGAGCGCTCGGGCGTGTGTGTCGGTTCCGTTACCAGCCTATGAGATTGGCTTTGGCCTTTTCTGTCAGTTTGCGGACACGTCCCTTTGAGGAGGTGCCAAAGGTTATTGATGAGTCCTCAAACAGCAGCTGCCTCTGCTCTTCCTCCGAATCCTCCTCCATGTACCAGGCTGACCGTCGCCCCTGGTTACGTGTACGCATGGACCCAGCTCCCTCCTCCCCCTCCTTTGTGGACTCTTTACGACTGGATCGTTGAGAGGAAGCCTGTAGCGGAGGTGTGACTTCCTCGTTGGTTCTCCTACTGCTCCTCCTCAGCGGGGAAGGCTCGGGGGACTCAGCAGGAGGGGCAGGTTCCTCAGTTCTTACTGCCCGCGGGCGACCTCGCCGTCTGGGTGTCGATGTTGTACCAGAGTCTGAAAGTAGAGAAATTTCCTGCGTGGACGATGCGCCTCCTTCGTCACCAGTGGATTGGTCGAGCTCATCGTCAGGAGTGGAGCTCCTACGGTTGCTGCTCTGCCTCATCTCCTCCACCTCCTGCTTGCTCTTCCTGCCTCTCTTCTTGCCAGGTGGGCGACCCCGGGGTCTGGAGGGGCTGGGTGGCGACGTGACTTCCTGGGGGCTCGCTGGCGAGTCCATTCTAGACTTCCGCCCCTTTCTCCCGACACTCAGCGTCACATGGCTGCTGTGACCGTTCAAGTGGACTGTGCTCTGAGACGACGGGCTGGAAGGAGAGCCTGCGAAGGGAAAATGATTGACAGATCATAAGGAAGAAAGTTCCGACTTTGCTCAACTTTAACCTCTTGTTTTGCCTCGTCATCACTAACCGGATCTGTGTCGCACAGGCGTCCTGAGTTTCCGGCGAGTGCTTCCGCCACTACTCTCTGCGGGTTGAGAGAGCGATGGCTTTTCGGGAGCCGGCGAAGCGGAAACCGACACAGAATTATGAGCCCGCAACGTGCGAGAAGACTCTGAGAAGAGAAAAAAGGTAAGATTGTTGAGCGGCTGGTTAGGATTGAAACAACTCGTGCAGGAGACTAGAAAAATACAAACAGTTTAGGTGGTTTAAGTGGTTTTCAGTCTGACCTGCTGTGCTCGGCGTGTTGTTTGGGATGTTATTTGATGATGGGGAAGAGTTTGTATGTTGGCGTGCAGCGCTACGTGTACGCCCTGGAGCCGGTGTGTCTGCCCGCCCGTTGACCAGCTGAGGTGGCGTTTTCTGTGGGATGCTCTGTCTCAGAGAGGGGGGTCGTGACGGAGCTGGGGAAGGTTCCCTCTTTGCAGTCGCCCTGGAGGAAACCCGCCTCTTTCTCTCTGGGCTACAATCAGGAAGAGAAGGAAGTGCTGACAACCTTCATTTCTGTTTTTAATTAGTTCCAACAACTTAGAAAAAAATTATTTTACCTGGACGCATTGCTGCTGGCAGGTGACTCACTTCTCCTCCTCCTCCGTTTCATTGCATGTCGTGTTTGTCTGTCTGCAGTGTGTCGTGTCTGTCTGGTCAGTTTATCTGTCAGACCATGGATGGCCTTGTAGTCAGCTAGGATGGAGCTGACATGCTCCTCAAACAGCGCGGAAAGCCTCAGACTCATGCTGTATATCTGGAAAAACAAGAAACATGATAAATTACTAAGATAGGATTTTATTGATCCCACAGTGGGGGGGAACTGTGTGTTGACAGAAGACAGAAAGACATACACGATATCAATTTCCACATTTAGATAACCATTTCTATAAGGTGGATAGGACAGTCCTAAGTTCTAAACAACACTAAACATGATTCATGTGGAGTAACCATTAATAAGTGCTTGCTAATTATATATGCATGCAGTAGCAGGGATGTAAATGTTTGTGTGTGTGTGTGTTTTCCTCTTACCCGGGACTTCTTACTGGGTGTGTAAGCTTTGGAATTGCTAAAAATGAGTCTGACATCTTTGCAGAGCTCGATGGGAGATTGATATTTTCCTTCAGTCAGCGTGTTAAGAACCGTCCCAAAGTCCATCGGAGAGTCAACTATTTGCAGGTAGTCCTAGGAGAAGTAGAAGGAAGCAAAGAAGAGCCAAATAAAATAAAGAGAACAATAAACACTAAGTTTTTATCAGATTTCACTCAGAGTGGATTTATTTAAATTGGATTAAAATACATTTTTATATGTATTAGATTGATCTTAGTTATGCAACTGTATTGCATCTGTTTAGGGCATCTGATTGAGCTGCATCAACTTGCTGCAAGGTGCCTCCATCAATGCACTGATTTGATATCCATCTCTGAAAATATTTCTTTTTAGCTTCTTTAGGGGTGACAGTATGGTCTTGGTCAAGGGCGGATTAAAAGTGAACAAGTCCCTGGGCCCAGAGTGTTGCAGGGGCCCCCTTCCCCACCGCAATATTGCGAAAACTGAATGATACACTGAAACAACATTTCTAACATCTCTCAGCCAGTGGTACCAATAGCAATACACTACACTGTGGTGTAACTATCTGACTTTTATGTACATTTTGTTTCATGTGCAAATTGCTGGTGTTTGCCCAACATGGGCCCCAAGTGTATGAGGGCCCCTGGGCCCATGCCCAACATGCCCATTGGATAATCTGTCCTTGGTCTTGGTGGACTATGGAAAACAAATTGTCCTTTGGGGATTAATAAAGTTCTAATTTCTAAGCAGCAATAGGAAAGATAAATTTTAGCTTTTTTCTCGTCCTGTTTTACGTAACATGCACATGGAAATACTGTGACTGAATGGTATGAATGAATAAGGGGCAGGAAAGGTAGAAGACGTAGGTCAGAACTGTGAAAGATGACACGTGTCACTTTGCATGCTGTCTGCAGTAATGATGAATATCAGTGTTTAAAAATCCCAACAGTAAGGTGGATGTCATCAGTTTGACTTCCAGGCTTGTAGTTTGCCCATCTTGTTTTCTATTTAATTAGCTTCCTGCACAGACGGCAGCCTCTCTAAAATTAATTACCTTCTTTCTTTTTGAGACAGAAATTAATGCCAGACTAGAGGAAGGAAATAAACAAAAAGTCTAACTTTTATTTTTGGGATTTTAGAGATTCCAATAGGACAAAATGGATTTCCTCTTGACTTGCATACAAACACACACACACACACACACACACACACACACACACACACACACACACACACACACAATATAGATGCAAGCCATTAGATAAATCGAGTTTTCATCGCATAAGTACCGGGTATTCTTGTAAGTCCACAGGTTCTCTGAATGGTTCCGAATCTTCACACTGAAAAATGAGGTCCAACAACTCTTTACAGCGCCCCCTCCAGGCATGAGGATCGTACAAAGGAGGACGAGTTCGCAGTTGTCGTTGTATGGGTCGACGGCCCTGGACACAAAAAGGAAAAGAAAAAAAAAAAAAAAAAAACTGTGATAGGTGATTGTTTGGATTGTCAGACATCACAAAGTTTCTTTTGTTTCCCTCCATGAACTACCATCTTAGACATATAGAAACACGGAAGCTGTCAGTTATGTCACCTTGTGGTTTCTTGTGGATGTGCCAGGAGTATTAATATCTTCATCCTCTTCTTCATCATCCTACGTTGGAGAAAAGAAAACAATAAAGTCAACACACTTATCCACTAAAAGTGATTCATTGCTGATCTGCAACAAAATGCTGCTGCCTCATACCCTCCACACATCATTTATAAAAACAGATTCTGCTCATTATCAGACATTGTTATGCATTACATGTAATCCAATGCATCTTTATGAAGGAATGAAGAAGTATCGCGTACATGAGAGAAGCCATGCATGTTCATATTGCTGGTAATGATGATGATCAATATAAAATTCAAATCAAACGCAGTGTAAATATGCTCAGTGTGCATGCAAACACACCTCATCTTCAGAGTCTGAGAAAGTGGCCTTCTTCATGGTTTTGTAGAGAGGCATGAGGTCTGTTAGACTTTGGTCCCTGTGAGAGAAGTAAGGAAAACGAGAAAAGATCAGAAGGTAATCCACTATCTAAGTTATGGTGTTCAAAATGGTAATTAAGCTGAAATAGTTCAATTTTCTTTCCAGCTATCTGGGTTTCTCAACTCTAATGTTTAATTAAGAAAACAAACTACAAACTTATATCTAACACACAAAACAGAAACCTTTATCCTTTTTTTTTTTTTTTTTTTTTTTAGTTAAAGTTGCATTACAAAACTTTCCAACCTTAAAACTTTGTGTTCTGCACTCGTTTCATTGCACAGCGACATCTATTATGCATATTTGTGGTGCCTTAACTACGCAGCAGTGTCCTGAGGCTGAGAAACCCCGCTATAAAATTTATTTTTATCCAGGAGATGAGTGTGATGTTGCAGCTGATTTTCACTACACACAGATATAAACATACTGGCTATTTTGAACATGCACCATTACTGATTTAGCAAAGAAATGAAAGAAGACAGAGGAAAAAGACAAAGAAAGACAGAAAGGGACAGAAGAATTGGCTCACAGTACAAGTAGGATGAAAGATGGATGGTGAATTAGTAGGGGTGGGAAAATCGAATTGAAAAAAATCAAATACTGAGATGTTTTGCTTCACAATTTTAAAATAGATTAAGAATTTTAATTTTTTTTTTTTAAAATAAACCATAATAAAAAATTTTTTGTCATTTTTATTGTTTTTATTGATCTTTTTACTTGTCTTCTTGGGCATTATAGCAGCAGAATGATGGTCTGGCTACTGTGTGTTTTTTTTTTCCTCATTTAAATAAAGAGAAATGACAAGTAAAAAAAAAAGTTTTGTACATTTCTTTTTGTTTGTTTTTAATCTACAAAAATCAGCAATATTGAGGAATCATGAGAATCACAATTTCAATCGAATCGGCACCCAAAAAAAATCAGAATCGAATCGGGACGAAAACATATACAGTCCTATGAATTAATCGTCAATAGTGGTCACGTCGCTGGAAAAATTGCAGAAGTTGTTGAGTGTGTCTTTAAAACAAGGTCTATATTGGATATCTAAAGTTAAATATTTACTTATTAATCAAAATTACTATATAAATGACATTTACAGTAAGGATTAAACAACTCTGACCCGTGCATTACACGTTTTTAATGCACAGGTCAGAGTTGTTTAATCTGCTTATTCCATGGTCCCACAAAATAAACATTTGATAACAAATGTTTATTTCTTTTCTGAAACTCGCTAAATAAGTACAGGAACAATTTTATGTTAGCCTCAATGTTCTTTTTATGCTAAACAACTGCTGTCAAGCTACAGCAAGTTTCTCTCATTCATTTGTCAAAAGCCAGCTACACACGTTGCTATAGTGACACCGGTAACGGAGTGATTTAAAGTGATTTAACTTGCCCGAACCAAGTGTGCATATATAAAAATAATGCACACCATTTGGCACTGAAATTCTCAATGACCATGGTACAAAGTTCTGTAATGACACTCCACATGTCATTACATATACTCACTTGATGAATGCCAGCATGAGGTCAGAGCAGAACTTAGCGGTGGTGACGATGAAAGATCCCGGCTCGTTGAACGTCTGGGCGTTGTGTTCTATATAACGCACCTCCCACATCAGAGAGGAAAGCCGTCTGAAATGATGACACAACTGTGTTAATATCGCACATATAACACCGATTCCTTCGCCTTAACCTGCGGTGAGGTACCTGTAGAAGCGATTCACAAGCCTTTGGCGTATGGTGCTGAGGTCGGTAACATAGGCCACTACAGTGCAGTATGTCGGGTAGGCCTGCAGGTCCACTGGGAAGGCAAATGGTGCTGCCACATCTGAAGGGGCCCATTTTTTTGTATGGTTGGAAGATTGTTACAAAAAAAAGGGAATATTTGGGTGATTTCAGCTTTTATGGTAAAACATCTACAACAAAATGGCATGAGGATGCGAGGATGTATGTTTAACCTAAAGCAGCAAAAAGCGAGGCTACTTTTGTATATATTTAAGGAAAAAAAAATAGTCTGTCAAGCTAAATTATGGCATTCAGAGAGAACCAAATTGTGTAAACCAGCTGCAACTAAAGATGTAGGTGGTACATTAAGAGATAATCAGTGAGGTTTATTTGGTTTTAATCCCCCAAACTTCCACTAGGGGGAGTCTGCAGGCTGATTTTTTAACACAGGATTGCAGTAAGCCATAGTCTTTGTCTAAAATGACATTACATCACTTAATGGGAAGACACAGCACTCTGTTTTTAGCTCAGTAAGTTAGCAGCTTATTCCTTTAACCATGAGATCCAGGCTTATGCTGATGAGCTCAGAGTGCTGACTCATGTTATGAGAAGTAACACTGCTGTTGCTCATTTACAAGAAATGCGCCTCACTGGCTCAACGTCACATCCCCCATATTCACACAACATTTCCATATCATTTTCAAACAAGGCTTGATGACATCATACCGAGTGTGCAGAGCTGGTCGATGGCCTTGATGATGCGTTCACATTCCTCTGCACGCATGCGGCAGCCCCATTCTCCATCCAGAGGGACGTATAGCAGCTCCTTTTGCTCCTCTTCTGTCAGTGGGACGCTCAGGCCCAACTCGTCAGGAAACGTGGCTGCAAAGACAGAAGAGAACTCCTTATTTTAAAGAGTGGAAACAAACAGGGCCGTAGTGTGGACGCATGATGGTGAATACCTACCATCGTCAGGGATGAGCTCCATGTCCCAAGGACTCATCTTTTCTGTGTCTCCATTATCCCAGCTGGATAGAAAGTGAAACAGATGTGAAATCTCAGCAAACATCACTTCTTGTTATTTTTGGTTTGACAATATATTTTACATTTTCTTAACAAGTTGGATCAAATAAATCTAAATTGAAAGCACTGATTATTTTTAAAGGAAAATTATGAGCTTACAAATGTATCGTAAACACTGGAAACAAAGGGAAGCAACAGTTTGTGCCGATGAATCATCACACATTTCTGTGGGTAATGGGGCCTATGGGAGAACATCCCAGCAACATAATCCCTATAAACTTATTTCAATGCATTTTCTTGATATGGATCCAACTAGAGTGTTACATGTAATTCATTATAATTAAAACAGTCTTTTGTTTTTAAGTAGACATGGAGTGTAAATGTCAAACCACAATGTCATTGAATGAAATGAGCAGTACACATTGTGAATATTTGCCACACAAAGCCAGAACCAAAGGTGACAAAGTAACACATAATTTTTGCAATTAATTATTTATTGAACTAACCAGCCTTAGTGGTGTTGACGGAAAAAAGGGTTGACCCCAAAAAAAGCAGCATTTTCCTACAACGTACTAGTTTTCTTTTGGTAATGTTAAAAGGTATTGCAGTACTGAATAACAATCAAAAGAAGGGTAATAAAATTTTCTTTAGCATTAGATATACCATGGAACATAATAAAGATAGTCAATATGAACTGGAGAAATTTTTGGACAACACTAACACAGCAAAGAACTGGACGTTCTCCTTAAAAGCGATAAAAAAAGATGGAAGAAAACTGGTCAGGGAGGCTGCCAAAAGACCTCCAGCAGCACTAAAAGAGCAGCAGACATTTCTGGCAAGTGCCGTTTTTGTTCTAAATATGACCACAATCTCCTGGATTCTCCATGTCAGGTCAGAGGATGGATTTCTTTTTCATTGTCTAAGAAAGACGGGCAGCAGTTTTAAAAGAGAATAAAATAGAAAATGTAAATGGGAAAATGTGTCACCATTTTGTCTCAATTCCAAATTGTAAGTTTGGTTGAAAAAAGAAAAACACTTTGCAGAATCAAAAGCAAAAGAATAGAATCAGATCAATGGGTCAACACGCTTGAAAACAAATTGTTGAGCAGAAGCATTCATGATGAATCAGGTGTATTCGAGCTGTGCAACATTTATAATCCACTGGACTGGAGTTGACCATCCCTGCAACAGAACACTTCTGGGGGGCCTGTGCCCTCTCCATCTGAACAATTTTTCAAAGTGGGCAAATATTGCCAAATCAAGCTGTTCCGTGCTGGTGGACTCAAGAGGTTGAATGTTGGGACATTTCGTATGTATTTTCATAAGTTTGCCCACTTATGCAACCAGCTTTTTGTACTATACCTCACACTCCATCCACAAAAGATTATGTTCAGTTTTACAGAACAGCATTTCAACAAGAGTGTGAACATCTTTTAGATGTACTGTATGAGCCCACTGCTCCTGCAGCAGGTACAAAATCTCAAAACAGAAAATGTCCGACTTTATTTTACCTTCTTTTTCTCCACACCATCAATCTAATTTATTCAGGTCTAGTTTTTTTCTCATTTCAACATTTTTCCCATGAAACAACATTCTTGCATTTCTGATCTTTTATACTTGAGTGCCATTTATCAATACAGGTACTCTCAGTACTTTCATTTGTTTAAAAACTCTGGACCACTTGGCTTATTACTAGCGCAAATACAAGCATTTCATCACACTGAACATTAGTCTGAATGGACATAATCCAAGCTGTGGGCATACCAAACATTATAGCACTGGAACAAGCTGTCAGAATACTGGGGCTGGTAGGGCTCCTGGCTCTCGATGGTCCCAAACCACCAGGCATCGTCAATGACTGACCGAAACCTGTCACCTTTGCACACACACACACACCAAAAAGTTTTTTCAGGTCTTCACCAAAAGCCACATATCGTATATAACATGTTTAATAATAGATTCTAGTGCTGCAAGTTTATCAAAAAGGTCTGACCTATGCTCCACTGCCTCTTTCTGGCGTTGTCAAACTGCTGCCGCAAAACCAGGAAGTCAATTACATCCGGCATGTCGTGGTACCTGCAAGAACAAAGAATACAGCCCAAAATAGTGTGCAGCACACATTCCTCAACACTGCCTCAATTCTCTACTTGTCACACAATAACGCTAAGATCAGTATTTATTTAAAAATGTTTAACTTGATTTTGAGTTTTATAGATTCCCTTGATGGTGACTTCTAAACCCAGAGCTTAATCAAGCCCAACAGGTGTCACATTATAATTCAGCATGCCATATTAGAAAGAGGCCATCATTTAATCTGAAGAGGTGAGAAATAATTGCCATATCTCCGTACAATGCATTCATTTGCAGCAACATTTAGTCATGTGTAGAGTCAGGTACTTACTTCATGGAGAAAGATCCACCTGTCAGCTTGCCAGTGTCGGGGTCCAGAAAAGCAAGCTTCAGACAGCACAGAGTGGGCAAACCAACCTCATACTTAATGCCGACTATCTTCATCAACTCCTGCTCCTAAAGACCCCAAAAATATAAAAAAGAAAATACAAATGAACATGACAGAGAGATATTATGTTCAGATACAAACCAGTGATGTTCAAACCCAGTTTAAAAAAAAAAAAAAAAAAAAGTTGAAAACAGATTGTAAAGGAAAAAAAATATGTTAAGTGAGACGTTTTATCATCTTAGCAAAAAAAGAAAACTTATGAATTTGCTGACAGCAGCAGATGTGCGTTACAAAAGAAAAAATTTAAAAAAAAAAAAAAAGAGAGAGAGGAAAAGCCGCGCAGACAATTTGCTGCGAATATCTGGCTTAACTGAGTAGAAGTCTGTCACACTAGTGTGTGTAAACGGTGCACCTTAGAGAAAGTGTGTAGAAGTTCAACAGTTAGCGAAAAACAGCTGGAATAATTTCAGAATTACAGTTCACTATGCCATCCGCAAATTATGCAAAGTAAAATATGTGAACGGGATCCAGAAACGCCGTCATCTTCTCAAGCAAAGCTTCTATAAAATGGTTTGAGGCAAAGTAGACTCATTGTAATCTGGGAAATTGATATTTAAAAATAGTTTAGCTGCATCCTATGGACTACTGTCATATTTTGCTCTTCCTGAATAAAAGTCTAATGATTTAATTAAATAAAAAATATTCTTCTGCCAGCAAATTTAATCTTGTTTTTTTTGTTTTTTTTCCTTTCAGATTCATACTTTGTCTTAAGTGCAGTGTTGTATTGCTTCTATTGTTAAAAATAAAACACCAAACTCAAGCAGGATTAAGCTGTGTGGAGGTTGAGATAGTTTTTCCCAGATATTCTCAGAAGTAATGCCATAGAATGAATGCTTTTAATGCATTGTGCTGTATACCTAGATTTTGCAATTTCAACACGAGTGGTAGGATTCTTCTTTTACAGAGACAATACCTGCAGAGCCAAAACTGTTCTTAATGTACAGACATTTTTAAGACAAAAAAAATTAATAGTGAAATCAGACCAGCACTCTGATGATGATGATGATGATGATGATGATGGCAGACCATGATGAGGTGTGCAGGAAGAACATCAGTGTGTGACTCAGCTTATAGGCTGGAACTGTGCATGAATTCCTAGTAGTGAAATATATTCTCAGGAAGATTGTCTCATTTCTTTTCCAATTCCCTTTGGGCTCATTTTCTGTCATTATTATGTGCAGTCAGCATTCTTAACGGAGAAAAGCCACAGAAAATGTTGGATCTCAAACGGCTTACAGCTGATGCATGTTTTGTACTACAGGGACGTTTTCACTTGCTCTTGATTTAGTGAGCACTGGCTATCACTGCATGTACTTCCTCCATGTAGACGTCATAGACTTCTCCTCAGTGAATGTGGGCCCACAAAAAAAAAAACAAAAACAAAGAAACACAAGTCCCTCTTCAGGGAGTGTTAGATCCGTCTTTGTCGAACTGTTTCTCACCCGTAGTTCCATCTTATGCCAGGGCTGTTTCTTAGGGTTGATGCTGTAAATCTTTTTTTGTTTGGCCATTTCCACATACGCTTCATGACCCTGTCGGAAGTAGTACACCTGTGCACAATCACAAATATTAAAAAGATCATTTCTTTAACTGCAGCTTGTAGAAATATAAATGTCCCGTGTCTCAACTAAAGACTAATTAAAGACAGAAAGCGTGTTTGTCACATACATGAAACAACTTCTGTAACCGCCTCTTGTTTTTGTGTTGTATGAACATTAAAGCATCAGAGAACTGAGTTTGGTCTCGTTGTTGTGTAAAATAAAAGTCAGTGTTTTGGTGTAAGCAGCCATGTGGTGCACATGCAATGCCGTGTACCTCGTCACCCATCTGGGGTATATAAGGGCATCTCCTGGGGACTGTGTCTGTGATCCAGGCGGAGGGAAGCCATTCTTCCAGGGTTAGGCCTTGCTCCTGTAACTCAGTCCTCTGAAAGACACACAACAGTATCAAAACTGCACACACACACACTGCAATGGGTCACAAATGCAAACGAATGGGGATAACTGAATCACGCAGTGACTTCACATCAGTCTTCCCGGAACAGGAAATCCAGTAATCAGAAATTTGTGAATTACTGATAACAAACCTTCCTCTTCTCCTTTGGCGTCTTCTTCTTTGGCAGTGCACCATCTTTGTCTGGTTTTTCTTTCTTCTTCTCCTTCTTCCCCTCTCGCTTCTTTTCTCCATCCTCCTCAGAGCCACTACTTTTCTTTTTCACCTTGACGCTCTTCTTGGGCGGCTCCAGGTTGATCCCAGCATCCGCCGTCCAGTCAGAATAATCACTGGAGTAATCGCTGTGTATTTAAAACACGTATGTAAAAAAATATGCTCATGTCACATTTTCATTTGAATATTTCATCTAAATGTATATGTAGAGATGTTGTAGGAATATTACCTTGAACTGCTGTGGTCATCTGGCCAGGGCTCCTTTTCTTCCTCTTCCTTGTCATCCTCTGAGGAGTGTCCGTTAATTTGCCGAACCTCCACCTCTCCCTTAACATGCACAATATTTTACGTTAGTAAGCAATAAATATAGATATAAAAGGAAATCTAAAGTAAGTGCCATGTAAGAAGAGCTTAAAAAAAAAAAAGGTGGAAAGAAGACAAAAAAAAGTCAATAAAAAGATTAAAAATTAATAAATGTACGCTTTAAAATTCCACTTGAGAAAACTAAAGGCTGAAACTGAAACAAAGCAGAGCATTCTGTACCTCCGAGGTGCTATCATCGTCATCGGCACCTTCAGCACTCTGACGACTGCTCTCTTCCATCGTAGCCCGAGTGTGATAGCCGTGGTTCCCCTGGCTCTTCCTCCCCTCCTCCACAACACATTCTGAAGTTGGATGACCCTGCAAACACACAGTGGTGGAGGCTTAGTGGAAACAATGCAATACAGTGTGTTAGTGGGTTAAAAAAAAAAAAAAAAAATCTGAGAGGTAAAACAGCAGCTCCTGTCGAGAGCTCACATACTCTGCTCTCTTTGGGGAGAGAGTGGATTGTCCGTCTCCTCCTTTCTGACTGATAGATATTGATCTCCTCTTCCCCCTTAGCCTCGCGCCAGTTCACTTGCCTCCTGCAAACATGCACAGATTATAATGTTTATTTAAGCAATAACTTACATTTTGGTTCACAGTCTTATTTGATGCAAGAACCTGTCAGGAAAGTTACCTGACTGAAGCATCCTCCAGTTCAGGGACCAGCACCCTGCGGCTCCAGGCCACTAGGTCTCCCTCTGTGGCCATCTGGCTGCGAGGGGCGTTGCTGTGCATCTGTCGGACACCCTCAATCTGTCCGCTGCGTCGGAGACCAACGTTGGGTGGGGAGTGTACCTCTGTGGGTGAACCCACAGATCCTGATAATAAAAAAAGCATAATTTAAGGAAAAAAAATCCTGCACTTTTTCAGCAATATGAAAGAAACAGGCCAGTTAAAGGACATTGATTATTCCGTCAACTTGTTGACGTGCCAACATCTCAGTGTCCCAAAGGGGGGTTGAAAATTTAAATAATCCCAAGAGTGAGCCAGGATACAAATATAAGAGAAAATACAACAAAAATAATGATGCATAATATGGTAAAATATATTTTGTAAGTCAGTGTATTGTAAATCAGAATAAAAAATGACAAAAAGAAAAAAAAATTCCATTTGACTTTACTGTTTACTGTATGATCAATTAATCAATATACTGCTACAAGTCAGACTGGAAACTCTTTCACTGGAAAACTTCAGTAAAATAATTTGATTTAACAGGAAGTTAGTTATTGAGTTAAAACAAGCTGAGAAACATAATGGAATCCATAACTTATCTAATAAAAACTCAGACATGTCTTTTCTTTAAATGAAGCCCACTTTGGGCAGCTTTCTAACCTCCTGCATGCTTACGTGTTGGTACAGAGTCCCAGAGCACATGACTCTGATCTTCTGCATTTAAATACTTTACTGCAGAACACTTTTCTGTTCTCCGTCCCGTCTGATAGAAACTGAGCAGTTTTCTATTGATACTGATACAAAGATTTATTGTCTCACAGCATATCTGAATTTCTGAGTACTCAGAAGGGCTTTTATACGGCAGGTTTACCATCGCCTTCTGATTGGTACAAACTGTTTTGGCATCAGGAAAATGCAGCTGATTAAAGCCTGTAAAGTGCGGTCACATTGATCCGTTTATCAAGCCCTGTTTTAGATGTATGGATGTTTCACTACTGGAGTACGAAAATCAAGAAAGAGATCATTTAAATTCAAAACGCTTTGATTCATTTACACAGTTCACTACCAACTGCGTCATTGTTTATGACAGAATAGAATCACTACTTCTATTTTATGCTTGATCCAGCAGTGATTGGTACTCCAAAGAAGATGTACATGCAAATTTGTGATGGACCAAAGTGCCACAGGAAGGCGTTATCAGAAAGTAAACCGTCATTTTATTCTTAGCTAATGCAGGAAATCTGAAACCAACATGGATTTATAACGAAAGAATCATGCAGCACCTGTCACATTAAAAATCTGTGCTGCCATTTACATTTTATTTACGGTTTTTATAGGTTTTTTTTTCCCCACGTTGCTGTTTTCCTGAGCACTTCATGATATCCCAGGAGAAGCTAAACAGCAGCAGTAAAATCTGACTTTTGGGTTAATTTTCTTCTCATTATTTTACATATTTTGCTACATACATGTATTCATTCATTCATTCATTCATATTCTGAACCGCTTATTCCAATTCAGGAATAAGCGGGAGCTGGAGCCTATCCCAGCTGGCTTTGGGCGACAGGCAGGGCACACCCCGGACAGCTCGCCAGTCCATCGCAGGGCCCATACATGTATTCATTCTGTTTATTATTTGCCCGCTTCAGTAAATCCAAGCACAAAGGGTCAGATGCATCTCTTAGATTAAAACATGATAAACTGTGTAAACAAAGAAGATGTCAATAAATCCGGGCAACATTAAATCAAAATTCATCATAGGTACATCATCATGAATAATATTTCAGAACACAGTTTGGACTGAAATAAATTTTAAGATATCAACCTTTTACCATGGCAGACATTTTGACTTAAAAAAGAACAAGCATGGATGTTTTTCTGGAGTTTAGAGGAAGTTCTGCTAAAACTAAACCAAAACAATTGCAGCAGTATCATTAAGCTAAACATGTAGGATATAAAGGACCTAACCCGTGGCAATGATTTTACTATATCCATTTGTTCTGTGAGGAACATAACTGAATTCACTTTTTATTTACACAGTTGTTGTTTTGTTTTTTTTTGTTTTTTTTTTTTAACATCAAGTGAAGGGAAACCAGGCCAAGATTGAGTTTTTTGTCAGTCGTCTCTCATTTATTTAACTTTTCTATGCTTCCTGTCCAATGGCAACTTTAAATACTTCTACATTTTTTTTTGTATGTTTCCTATTTCCTATATGAAATAATGTACTTTTCTTGTTCCTCCAGGCCAGGCTGCTCTTCAATGAACATCGGAAGAAGAGGGTAGCATTGATTTTTCTTTGCAAACAAACACCTCAATACTGGCTGTAATAACCACATACACACCAACTGCTTTTAGATTTAGTTTTTCTAGCTTTGTTTAGTTTACATAAGTGGTACAGTAGTTATATCTGGTAGCCATCCTGAATACTTTAAGTCATCCTTGCCGTATGAAAAGCTTTTACAGAGTAAGCAATAATAAATGAGTAATAATTACTATAATCATACAAACTGAATTATAAAAATGATCGGAGGGGATGAAAATAATCCTGTTTTAACCTGCATTATTACACTTATAAAACCACAACATATAGAGGTCAGTTTTAGCTGCAGGCAGATAATAACACTAATTTGAAAAGCAAGTGAACCTTCACAAAAATCTGCCCACCCTGCAGTAGCATCTTACCTCTGCTGGCCCTGATGTTTGCTGCAGTAACTGTAGAAGCATCATTGGTTCCCAGTCTTTGGTCCTGTTCCTGCTGCAGCCTCTGAATCATGGTGTCCAGAGGACTGGGCCCATCCACTGCCTGCTCGCTCACCACTTGGTTCAAGCCTGACAGACAGCAGACGAGCAGAAGCATGAAATATGAAAGAAGAATTTAAGGAGAAGCTTCTGCTTCTTCTTGTTGCCAGGCTACACTGAGCCAAATGATCAGTTTGAGAAAAAAAAACAACAAAGTTGTCCTGATTAGCTGACAGACGAGCCTTGATGAGTTTGAAAATGACAGCAACACCTGCAGGCATAGTTCTGATCTGATGAGTACAAGCAGACAAGGGCAGAGTGGATATACAACTAAGTTTGTGCCCTCGGGCCACGAAGAAGAAGAAGAAGAAGAAATGCACATAAAGGTCTGATCTCAGTATCTGTACCAGAAGAAGTGACCCCCATCTGAGGAATCAGCTGCTCATCCCTGCAGCCCTCCCTGCCGGGCACCAGCCGCTGGTATCTCGGGGGATGAGGATTCCCATCCACATCTACCAAGAAGGGAGGAGGCATCAGGTGTGGCGCCTGCTGAGTCTGCTCATCCAGCACATAGTTGTTGGCGTCTCGTATAAGTGGCCGATAATCGGTATGGAAGAACATCTGGTCTGCAATCTGAAGTGGGTTTAAGGTTTGGCAGTAGAAGGAACACTCAGTTACATGACTTATTGTGCATGTCTATAAATATTAAAGATGAACCTACTGGCATACCTTATCATACTTGCTGCTGGAACCAAAACCAAAGATGAGCAGATGACCATGAGAATCAGTGGCTGCAAAGTGTTGCCCATCAGGGCTGCATTTGCAGTCAAATAAAGCTCCATGCCCTTGGCCCTCAATCTATCCACAGAGGGGGAGACAAGGAAGAGGTGCAAACTGTAAATCATGATTCAATACTAGAGCAGAAAATTACAGAGAATAGTAGCAAACGTATAGCAAAGACAGCTAATAGTTTAGTCTGCAAACCACAATGGCAAACATAAGTATTAATCCATAATAACCAGTTTGACATAGCAGTCATTTAATAATAGTTTGCTTTACTTCAACAAGCTCTCCTAAAACTCTTTGGAGACACCCCCCCCCCCTTTTTTTTTTTTTTTAATTCATACACTACCAAGCAAATAAATAAATGCAGCAATCTATTTAAAAATCCATCCATTCATCAATTTTCTTTGCAGGAAGCTGGATCCTATCCCAACAATCACTGGGTGAGAGGAAGGGTACACCCTGGACAGATCAGCAGTCCATCACATGTTTCTATTGAAATATGTAAACATTAAAAAAAAAAAAGTATATAAAGGCAGAAAATGGAGTTTGAGCCTCAACTGTTCAACTGTCTGTCAAAACGGAGACGTTTGTTTCCATCTTAACAAACTATCACTGCACTTTGACTGTTAGTCAGACCATCATACACACTTTTTACATTTGACCAAAAAAGCAATAAGCTGGACATCTGGGATCTATTTTATAACATTTTTTCTTCTATCATTACATGTACTGTTATACATTTAATTTTTTTCTGCTTCTTCTTTAATTTTCTATTCGCTCCTTGTTGCTTTGACTCCAATATTTCTAAATCCACAGTGAACAAAATATTATTTTATCTAATCTTAAATTCTAATGAGCCTAAAAGCCAATATTGGTAAGGCAAATTCAAACCCCGTTTTGGCCATTGGCTGCCTTTTTGTGTTGTTCTTTATCCAGATGATAGCAAATTGCTTCAGTAATGTTGAGGCCTTGGCTTTGCGGAGGATTCAACCGTCCATCTGACCTGTTTCTGCTGATTTTCAGTCCAGTTGTTTGATTTTATTTACAGTTGTTTATTATTTATTTACAGTTCTATTACAGTGTATCGGTTCTGTTGTCTTACAGAACAAAATGTACAAACGTCACTTAAATAACTACAAACTGAAAAAAGTCCTAAATTAAAATTTGCTGAATTATAATTTAGTGAAAAGGGACACTGTTTTTGAACTATGGTTAAAAAGAATAGTTAAAAAACTGTTCCAGACAAATTAGAGAACTTTGTTGAAGAGCAATAAGCAAACAGGTGCAGAAGTCCAAGTAAAGGAAACACCCGACTACAGCGAATGCCTCATGGGTTTGTTCTGCAAAATACTAGTTTTTATATCCCATCATGTTTTTGTTTTTGTTTTTTTTTACGACCACAATTTAAAAGCAATATCAGGATTTAAATTAAATTTTTATTGATCATTTTTCTTGGTCAATTTTAATAAATTTCAATGATTGCTGTATTTTCCCCCCTTTTTCCAATGAGAGGGTGCCAAAAGCACAACTTTAGCATACCTCTGCCGTCTCCCTTCCTGACAAATGACTAAACAGCCAACCTTCCATGGAAACCGTTACAGATGAAGATTCAGTGAACAGCAGACAGGTCAGCTGAAGGTTTAGATGTATCTTAGGTCCTGCATCTAGTTTTGTGGAGTTGCTTTTCTCACTTCTTTACCAGACCACTTTCAGATACTGGTAAATTGCCGTAAATGTTTTGCTTTTTCAGGGCCTGACACCTCATTTGTCCTTCTCCAGTAAAGTTACTGCAACTTTTTTTTTTTTTTTTTTTTTTTAAAGTAAATACTGGGTTTAAGATATGTCCTATATTCAACCTATAGGTCTTTTGAAATCAGTATAATATTTAGTCGTTTAAACAGTGTTAACTTTTGCACTGTTAAATCAATGTGACAAAAGAAAATATGACCATGTGCTCTAAATGTGCCTAAAACTGGTTCTTTGCCAAGTCCACAATAAACACACACAAAAATGATTATTTCTTTGAGTTGACTGCCTTTTATATATTGTAATTATTCATAGATCAGTTTTAAGTGACATAATAAAACAACAAAAACATTCCTCTGAAAAAGGTCAGGTACAAGGACTGAAGCAAAAATGAGCAAAAACATCCAAAGGAAAACACAGAAAGCCACTCAGAAAGTTTAAAGAACCACAACCCAGGACCAAATCCGGTTCCTTCAAAACTAAACATGTTTAAAAGAAAAAAAGTTGCTGAAAACCTTCTGAAATAAGCCTAAACATCGGCTACATAAACCAGTCGAACAGAACAACATCTGCAGAAAGTAAAACTTTATCAACTTTTAATTTTTTTATGTTTTAAGCGTTTGCTTAAAACAACAGAAATAACCAGTTTAGCTCGCACACATCTTAAACAAGCCTCACGCACTGCTGGTTTCTGCCATTATCGTGCTTTTATTTTCACTCAACTGCATGTTGTGACATCTAATGCACAGACCATTAATAAACATGGCCAAAATGAATGTGCATTAAAAAAAGCTATATGAAAACATCCGCACATCCTGACAGATGCCAGCACGCACTTGTATGATATTTTGGCTTCACCTTATTAAAAGCAGAACAAAATGATGGTGATTTCTTCACATGTGGATCAAAGGTCTCACATGGAAGTGGGAAACATGCACATCTACATGATGGGTTTACTGCTTTAATGCAACTTTCTCTGGTATGTCCAGTGGCTTAAGATGACCGAGTTTAGCCAACATGGCTCACAGCCAGGTGGTGTAAAAACAGGCAAGTCATCGGTTTAAAAGTTCACTTCCTGCTCAGTCAATGGTGTCCTAACATTAGTAACATTTAGATTACTCATGCTGTTCTTGTCACTTGTGTCTTCAGAAGCTGTTATTTAGCAAAACTTACAGAATCTCACAAGACTTTTCAAACAAAAATGTAGGTTTTTACTCCATCAAGCTCTCACATTCAGCACTGTTCAACAACACAACGATCAAAACCCACATTTGGCCAAAGGACCAGCTCTCTGATGAATCATAATCTGACACTGCAATAATCACCGTCCCAAGTTACCATGGAGACAAAGACAGGAAATACAACAATGATTAACACACTACGTGAAAGACATATGTACCTCAGCTGGATATTTTACTACACTTTGAACTTGCGTGTGCTTACTTCTAAATGCACTACATGCTTTTTGTAAAAGAAATGTAAGAATGAGAGGGAGAAAAAATTGTGAAAACTAAGAGGGAAAGCAGAAGCGAAGGAGAGGGAGAGTAACAGTGGGTGAAAGGGAAAGAATGTTAGACAAAGGCCAGCACTGGTGAAAGAACGAGAAAAGAATGTGTGGTGGGAAAGCAACAAATGTTTTTAGAATTTGTTGTAATGAAAAGCACACATTTATACAGTCCTAGTATAATGTAGAACAATAAATTCTCTTTTTTTTTTATATTCTACAAACAGCATGACATCTGTCTTACACAGGCGGAGTACAACCATCAGGATCTGAGAAGCTGTTTGTTCAGCAACAGCAGAGAAACAACATAAAACCTTACCATGTTGAAGTATGAGCGGATCTTTGCTCCTTTGGCCAGGTCCCACACGATGCAATTCCCATCATGCCCAGCAGAGAACAGGATTCTTGGATCAAAGGGATGCGGCTCCAGGACGAACACCTCGTCCTCGTGACCCTGTCAACAAACAGGACGACAACAAACAAGCAAAGGTTTAAAAATTAGAGATTCTAAGAAGAAAAGAAAAGATAAGCGAGAGATTGTTTTAATGTTCTTTCTGAAAATTTGCAAAAGGCTAATTTGATATTCAAGACAAGCAGCTCACTGACCAACAAAACTCTCTTTACCAACATTTAGATTTTAGTTTTGTATTTTATTTACAAAAATACTGAAACATATCTGGTCACAAACGTATGTCGAACTTTAATCAGCATCACAATGTAGACAAAGTTAGAAGGAAAAAAAAAACATGATGAACTGATCAATAATGTGAAAACACAAGTTCGTTAATCAGTTTTATCTCAGAATGCATCAGCATTTACATGTCCCAGTGCTACGTACCATTAAGACATGTACCAAGTTCCCCGTGATGGAGTTCCACACCTTCAGCGTCAGATTATTAGCTGCTGTGATCACTGTGCTGTCATGGCGATCCCATGCTACCATGGTAACCTTCAGCTTAGTTACTTTGTCTTCAAGTGGTGGCGGGTTGTACTTCCTGAAATGGAAGATAAATATAGATTAATTTTAAGAGTTAATAACTGTTCACCTGTTTATTCCTACTAACCAACTTGTTCCGTTCACAAAGATTTTTTTTTTTAAGTTCCCTAATGAGGTGTGATAACTATCTGACAGTTTTGAAAATAAAAAGAAACATTTCAACAGCAGGAAACCTTCAAGAACTGGAACATTTGAGAGGGTTGTTTCCACAACATCATCTTGTTCCACATCAGAAACCAGCAGCTAAACTGTTCAGAGGTGAAAACGTCCTCCAAGTTTTTACTTGTTCCAAGAAGAAGGTATTTATGAAATTAGCCTGTACTTTCAGACTTCATGTAAGAATCTTCATGTAATTCAACCTGCTATATTTTAACTAGTATAAAGGTTAAGTTCAATCACCACCATTGCTTATAAAATTTGTAACTAACCTAGGATTGTTGTTATATTGGATGAGACATTTAGAAAAACCATATATTGAACACATGGGTGATATTGTGGATTCTCCAGCATCACTGCCATTTGGATTTATACCACTAACAGATAAGCCCAACACCAGTTCCACTTTCTCTGCTGAATAAAGTGTGTTTCCCACAATGAGCTACAAAAGACACCAACTGTTGTTGTGGTGTATGAAGCCCTTTAAACTTCAGAGGAAAAGCAGAAGATGCAGGGAGGATTTAAAAAAAACAAAAAAAAAAAAAACCAGGACATTTAAATGTCAAAATGCACCATTAGTCATCCTTTATATATATATATATGTTGGCCAAAGACCAGCATCTGTCCTCCTAAATCAGTTCATCCATCTTGATTTCTAAAGAGGCAAGTCAATAAACTACTTCCAAGTAACTCAACATTCCTCTGTTTGTTGTTAAATTTACAGCAGCAAAAACACACAAAGGAATAAGAAGTATCTGAGTAGTTTGAATATATATGAAGCTGATTTTTATCATCAGTACTGACATGTTTTTAGAGTTGTTCTTCTTAGTTCATTTCTTTTGGGTTTGTTGGGTGAGAGAAATGAACAGCTTGTGTCATCATTGATTCATTGTGTGAGACACCAGCAGTAAATCCAAACAGTCTCAAAAAGCAGTCAATTTATCTGTCACACATTTAATGACCAGTTTAAGACAAAAGAAATTAATTTTTTTACCAAATTCATGTTTAAAACTTTTTTTTTCAAGTTTTTTTGGTGAGTAAGGATTTAATTTGACATCACAAACTCAAGTGTCATCCTGATTTTCAGGTTTGAGCTTAATAGCATAAGTACACACACGCACACACTCATGCATACACACACTTACCCCGGTAATTTGGTCTGCATGTCCAGCAGAACGCTCCTCCAACCCTGAGGCTGCAGCTGCCAGATTCGAGCTGTACCGTCCCTGCTGCCACTCACAAACCTACAAGACAAACATGCACGAGAGCACAGATTCATGCCACCGGAAATAAACAGTTCTCATTCAGTTAACTAGAATACAATGGTTTCCTTTGCATTCCTGTACACCAATGATTGCATATGTACCCCCCCCCCTAACTCTTTTTTGCATAGATAGATCCATTTTCACTGCTTTAGATTACACCCACCAGTGAGAATTACAGCTGCACTGCATTTTCCTGCAAACACCATCTTGGTGAACGCAGCTCAGCACACAAAACACGTGTGTGTAAGTGTGAGAATAATATATTAAAACACGTGTTAGACATTAAGTAAAAGTGGTGTTTCTGCAGATACAATCATGTCACATTACAGCACCCTGAGGTTCCATTAAAAAACAAGCAATGCAGCGGTGGCGCACATAGAAAAATTAATACATACAAACACACACACACACACACACACAACCTGTGAAAACGTACCTGTCGCTGCAATGTGAAAATTGGATGCTGTCAACTTTGTCCTGTAAGAACAATATAACATAAAAAGAAGAAAGAGAAGTTAACCTATCCATTTCTACACAATATATGTATTACCTTAATAAAAAGGAAAAAAAAGAAAACTTTAAGAAAAAAATTATCAATAAATGCTGCAACAGAATATATAGAAATCTGAACATTATTAAGTAGTTTTAAGCTAAAAATAAATATAAGTCTTCATGATGACTCACAGTGTGGGATTCGAGTTCAGAAATCTTTTCTGGTTGACCTGATCCAAAGTAGTAGACCCTGATGATGTGGTCAGTGCTTCCTGTGGCGAGGAACATACCACCTGGATACAAACACACAAGTGTACCAGATTACTGTTAGAGTTTTTGTTGTTGACATCAATCTTATTAAAATTATTAGATTTACATGCATTATTGTTTTATAAAAGAAATGTGATTAGATTTAAAAAAAAAAAAGAAAAAAGACCGGAAAAAATTTAGTCCAAATAAAAAACAAAATGGGTAAGATTTTCCATGTTGGCTAATTAGCTGCCAATAGTAACATGGCTGAGTATGGAAAGGAGCATTTCAGAGAGGCAGAGCCTCTCCAATGTAAAGATGGCTAAAGGTTTGCCACTCCAGAACAAAACCAGTGGAACAATCTCAGAAAAATGTTTGACAATGTAAAATTTCAAATACTTTGATACAATCAAGTACAGTGTACAATATCATTAAAGATTTTGAGACTCAGGAGAAATCTCTGTATTCAGGGGAAAACAAACGAAGGCAAAAACTGTATGTTTATAATTCGGGCCATGAAGTAGCATTGTATTACAACCAATCATAATACTCCTCTTGAAATCACTGCACTGGCTCAAGAACATATCCAAACATCACTGTTTGTTAACATTTTACCCTGAAATCCACAAATGCAGGTTAAATCTCTATCCTGCAAAGAAGTAACCATAATGCAGACATGCTGCTGTCAATCAAAACTCATCACCTTGTTATCAATGAACAGTCTGCATCTCTGATCCAGATATTAGGCTGCATTAGTGCTTAAGTTCATTTGCAACTGTAGTCTCTAGGCTACCATTTCAATGCAATGGTCAAAGATCTCAGTTTCAACATCTGATATGTTGTTTATGTTTATAGGGGGGAAGAAAATATTGGTTTATGAGAGTTGCAAATACTTGCATTTGGTTGTTTTTCTTCTTCTTCTTCTTTTCTACACAGTGTCTGAGATTTCTTTGGTCTTGGAGTTGTGAATGTTCAGGCTCAGTACTATTAAAATGTACGAACAGGTAAACCTAAGGGGTCTATATACAGTGTACACTGAAAAACTGGGAGCATCTCTGAGTGTAGCTGCCTACTGTGCAAAATCTTCACTCAATCTGTGCACATGTTTTCAGTTAGATGACCATTTCTCCTCAATGCTTTAAAAGTGACCATGAAATTAAAATTTGCATTCACCTGCACTGAAAGAGGAGCAGATCATCTGGACACCAGGCCTGGACCGCTCTGTGAATTTACTGGGCCTCTGGCTGCACACACAAAGAATATCAAACCGGCATATAGTTAAAAATCAATGTATAGATTAAAATAATAACACTTAAACTAATAAACACACTGATTTTTAATTTCAACATATAATTTCGACATTATTCTTACTTCTTTCGTAAGATATTAACAAGCTGCTTGATACAAAAACTGTGAAAGTCACTTGTGCAGGTGAGACTGTGTGCATATTATGTCTTGTGTTTTTCTCACCCAAACTTGAGCGTGCGAGCATCCCACTGCCAGAAGCAGATGGTGCCATCGGCTCCGGTAGAGGACAGGTAGCGCTTGGAACCACTACAGAGAGGTGAAAACTGCAAACACAACCAGATCAAGGTTAAAATAAGCAAAGGGAGCGAGCAACTCAAATCTCTAACGCTGTACTGAAAATAATAGAGCCTGCACTTTAATGAATTGGTAAAGTGATCATTAAAACAAAAAAAACCAAAAAAAAAAAAAAACCAAAAAAAACTATGTGGGGTTATAATACACAGTTGCACAAATTAAAAATCAAACAAAACATTAAAAAAAAAAAAAAAGGGCAAATGTTAAAACATCAATTAAGAGCAAAATGTACAAGTAAAGCAGATAATCCCATTGTGTTGAAGATGACCACTGCTGTTACGAGGCAATAAATGAACCCCACTGTTGATCTTGTTGATATTTTTAAAATATACATATTATATATGCATTCAAACTTATTGCATTGAAGAGCTGCAGCCTGTGTTTGTGAGACGGTCAGTTAACCAGGTGAGCTGAAAACCACCCAGGTTTATTCAGATTTCATCTCTTTAACATTCCCTGCTTTTAAGGTCACAACAAACTTAATCGCCTTATGTTGTATTCAGACAACTATCAACCATAATGGTGCAAATATATGCATTGTACTACATAATGAATAGCAAATAAGTAAATTGTTGTATAGTTCTTATAAACACCAGTTCAAATCTTCAAAACATGTAAATCCAGAAGTGAAATCCTGCTGATGTTTGTTTTTCACTTCCCAGGGAGCAATGTGCCACGGAAAATATTTACACAAGTCCTTCAGTAACTCCAAGAAAAGATTGTGCTTTGGGAACTATAGAACAAACACCAGCATGATGACTTTAAACCCTGGGCCCTTCCTACGAAGGTGTAATTATTTCATTTGTAAAAAGAAAAACAAAATACATGTCTTCAAAATGATGCATATACACTGAAAATAAAAATCCATATGATTTAATAGCATATTTTTTTTAGCCATAAAATGATAATGAAAACACATAAGCTATGACTAAAAGGGTCGTGTAATTACTTCCCATCAGATTTCCTTACTGTTGTGATACCCAGTAAGTCTAAA
The DNA here is from genome assembly GCF_933228915.1 of Telmatherina bonti. Taxonomy (NCBI): domain Eukaryota; kingdom Metazoa; phylum Chordata; class Actinopteri; order Atheriniformes; family Telmatherinidae; genus Telmatherina; species Telmatherina bonti. Next base: position 27,808,174 of record NC_136614.1, on the reverse strand, counting down.
TAGTGTAAATATATGCTTAAACAAGCAGATAGGTGGCTTTTTAAAATCAGACACAGACAAGTCCCCACACCAACACCCCTCATACCTGCAGAGAGGTAATGGACGCTGCGTGTCCCTCCAGTACCGCCAAAGGGGCGCAGGTCTGTAAACACCACACTCTGATGGTCTTGTCACAGGATCCTGCAGCAATCATTGTGTTCTCGTAGCTGACAGCCATGTCGGAAATCTCGGCGGCGTGGCCCCGCAGGGTCGCCAGCAGACGCCCGTCATCTGTTCCCCAGATCTTCACGAGGCAGTCATCTGAGCCCTGGAGAGAGACAGAGAGCATGTCGACGTGACAATGAAAAGAGGGAGACGACAACAATTTGAGACAGACCGAGATGCGGCGTGTAAAACATTTAAACTTGTTCCAAAAAGACGACAAATACTGTATATCTGGGTGCACTTAAGCTTTCAGCTGTCAGACTGAGAAAGTTAAAAGGAATGGGATTCATGATTAATTTGTTTTGTGCCAACAACGGTTTTTTCCAAGGTATGAGACTTTCAGTGTATTTACCTGCATGAAGACAGATTACTCATCCATCCATTAGTAATACCACTCATTCCTATACAGGGTTGCGGGAAAACTAAAGCCTATCCCAGCAATTAGCAGGCGAGAAGCAGGGTACAAGCTGGAAAGGTCACCAGTCTTTGGCAGGGCCAAAACAAAGAAAAACAACCATTGACACTCCCTTCCAGGTAAAATGAACTTAACTGAACTGATTATTAACATTAATAAAAGAAAAATGTTTTAACTGGCTTGAAAATGTCTGACAAACAGCAAACAGACAAATTAATGTGGAAATTGCTACTTTGCTACGAGTATAAAGTAGTAAACTGAACTTGATTATAATGAACTATAATAAATGAAAGTAATTTATTGGACTTAGATTCAACTTATTTACACTTTCTGTAAAATACTCTACAAGAATATTATTTCTGTAGGAAATTATAAATCAAATGATTGAGTATCCTGCACATACACACACAAGCAGAACACACATTTAAGAACTCAAAAGCTGTATTTCTTTACACAAGCTAGAGTTAAGTAAAACTGGAACAAAACAAGCACAAGTACACCTAGCAAAAATTATGTGACTTCACGTTGACAGCTGGTGTAATTCTGAGCTGCTGTAAAACTCATCAAAAACCGTCAAACAATGCAACCGTTAAGTTGTTTTACACTGATGGAGCGTGCAGAGAAATGTTTCAACATGAAAAAAGAAAAAAAAACAAAAACAAATCTGCTGGCTTAACTAACCACGTTTTCAGTACCAGTGTGAGACGAGTTAGTTTCCCTTTTTTCTGGATTCTGTTCAGTCCAGATGAAATAAAGCAGAACTGAATCCAAGACAACAAGACAGGAGAGGAGCATCAGTGTATCAGCAGAGACTAAGAAATCAGAAGTGTCTGATTTAGACAAAAACTCAGCCAACACAAGCAACATCAATGCATTAAAAAAAAAAAAAAAAGATAAAAAGGAAAATGATTAATACTACATACTACATATAAGGATTGCCCAATAACCCGATTGCTGGGATAGACTCCAGCTTCCCGCGACCCTGAACTGGGCCGAGCGGTTTATAAAGTGAATGGATGGGACATTTAAGGAGAGAAGAAAAAGAAAAAAAAAAAAAAAGACGATAGCCCACAGCCAGCTCAACAACATCTCTAAAATCTCTGTTGAAGATCAAGAGTTCAATCAAGACTCAAAATCCGCCTTCAGGCGCTCAGCTGAGAATTTCTGGCTGGGCTCCAGCTTGCTGGGGGCTTCAAATGTTTTGTGATTCAACGTGGTGCCATCCATCCATCTGTGGCTTGATTAAAATCGCAAAACAATTCTCCAATCCAACAGGTAGCCAGCCCCCCCCCCCCACACACACACACACACACACACACTTCAGGTTGCAATATTTATAAATTTTACATCTGAAAAGCATTTCTGTGAAAAGTCAGAGTGTCGGTATAGCTTCTATTTGTTAACATGACTGGAGCTGCAAACGGGATGAAGATGGTTGTAAATAAGGTTCCAGGTTTGGAAAAGGAAAAGAGAAACGTAACCTTCCTGCTGTAGAGGTGATGTTAACTGCAGTTGGAGACCTTTAATCCATTCCAAGTTGTCTCAATTTGTCATTTCCGATGACCGCGATAATGAATTCCTACTGAGCTGTATTATGCAAATCAATAGAGTTGTCTGAGACTCAACGGCCAAACCAAACCCACATGCACGTGCTCATTAAACGCAATGATCACAGAGAATGTTCAGCCCACATAAAAGTCAATCACAATATTAAAACACAGCCGCACCAAAACCTTAGCAAAAACGACTGAAGAGATCTAAAAATAAGATGATATATAAATAAAAGTTATGTCGCGATGAGAGGAGACGGCAGGGGAGAAGAAGGTAGAAAAGGAAAAAAGTGAGAGACCAAGAATGAATTTTAATGCTGGCACTTAGCCAGCACCTCAGAGGAAACATTTTCTCCAGTTATGATGAGAAATAGCACCAAGAGGGAGGGGGTGAGAGAGGGAACAAAAGGAGGGGCAACACGGGATAAGGAAGTGGGGGAGAGAAAAAGAGGGAGAGATACCAGAAAGAGAGACGGAGAGCGTCAATCTAAGCCTACCCTTCCCTCCCTCGCAGCAGCCAGCCATTTGTGGAGATTTAGGGAGTGAAAGCTGAAAATGGTGTAAAGCAGCAGGCAGTGTTTGACTCAAGGATCCAAACACAATGATGGCAACATCATACCAACATTATCTTAGTGTTTGGTCAATATCTGACATAAAAAAAAAGGAAAATATATTTCTATAACAGCTGCTTTGCACAATAATACAACCAGAATAAAGATTTAGGAAGTTCTGTTTCCATCTTTTCATTAAAAACACAATCTTTCCTAAAAAAAAAAAAAAAGCTGCTTCATCTCTTTCTCTTACATCTTCAAACTGTGAGTCAGAGCACAGTATCCAATCTCTGTCAGGTAAACACTAATTACCGCCTACTACAACTGTTACAGCAGGTTATACAGATGTTTAAATGCAGAACTCAGCGAAACACAATGCAACGATCAAACACATACACACACACACACAGCACACAAGAGGTGACTGAAGGAAACACCACAATCAGCACAACTTAGCACCGCTAAATTCAGGCTCCAGGGACACCATGAACAAAAAAAAAAAAATTAAAAAAAAGACACAAAAACTGTAGCCTTACAGTGAAAATACGTCGCCCCGTCCGGTCAAAGGTCACACAGTACACTGACGACAGGTGTCCCAAGATCCTCTTGTGCATCTTCATGTGTTGGTACACAGCCGTGGGCACCAGCTGCTGCAGACGGTAGGAGCCATTTAGCCGCCGGCTGTAGCTCGTCTCCACTGGACGCAGAGTAAACAAATAGAAATATTAAGCATGCAGAGAAAATGTCTGTGATACACTGACAGCTTAGAATATGAATATATATCTCTACCTATGTTGGGTGGGCTCCCATATATAATAGGGGGCTCGGGTGGTCTTCCACAATGCAGTGCAGCCAGTGCTGAACCCTTCCACACGACATGTTTGCAACCTGCAAAAAGATGAACAAACATTCGTACTGTTGCATGTGCTTTAGTTTAAATAGCTGCATAACAGCAGTTCATGCACGGTAGGGCACATTCACTCACTCTTGCTGGTGCGGAGGAGATTCTGGCGGCCAGCCCCCAGAAGGCTGGTGAGTCCAGGCACGCTGGCAGGGACCTCCCTCTCCAGCAGAGGACAGAGTCTGGTGCACACCTGTAGCAGGTGGTCTGGAGTGATGTGTCTGTAGAGTTTCACCTGAACACAAGCATATATCCTGGGTAAAGCTGCAGTCGGCTGACCAGAAAACAGCAATCATTGTCAGCAGATTGGTAGAAAAGAAAACTGGAGGGATGAGGGACGAATGTGTTTTAGATAAACTCTTCTGTTGCAACTAAACCCTGAAGGAAGTGGTGAGAAAAATCTTCCTGTAAAGATAAAAATGGAACCAGGCTGTCAGCACTAAAGCTGCAAATAGAAAATAATTTTTCTAATGAATGAATTTGATAGTTATTTTTAAAGGTGGAGTATGTAAGATTTTCAATATTTTCTAAATAAATTAACTAATAAAATAACTACAATCATAATTAGATAGTTTTTTTTAAACATGTAGGTTCCAGTCTGTCCATATTTGACGTGTTATTAAATTACAAGTTTAATTAATGACAAATGACAAAAAGCACTTTTTTTTTTTTTTACTGGTAGGCAAACATTTAGGAAGGGTCTTTGTCATTAATTAAACTTGTAATTTAATAACACATCACATATGGACAGACTGGAACCTACATGTTTAAAAAAAAAAACTAATTATGATTGTAGTTACTTTTTTAGTTAATTTATTTTGAAAATATTGAAAATCTTACATGCTCCACCTTTAAAACTTTAGGAAAACATAAGAAAGCACATAACTTTGGACTGCAGAAGAACTACTTTTTTAAAAATGTTAAAAATATTTAAAATCCATTATATATGTGTAATAATCACAAACTACAGAAACATTTACAGAACAGTTTGTTTCACTGTCCCACAGATACATTATTATTTATGAGGAAAAAATGGGATTACAGGTAAAACAAGTGAATATTTTTTTAGATTTGCTTAGAAAGAATCAAATGACTTGACTGATTTTCTCAGTTTTGATCAATCTCTAAAAAAATTAAATAGCAGAAAATGTTAAACAACCAACCTGAAAGCAAAGGGTAAAAACTGATCGCTCCTCTCATCACTTTCAGTTCTGCATTCTTCATTCACAACTTTTTGAAGCCAAATTAGATGCTGAAACTAAAACCTTGCTTGAAAAATTGCATCCTTTCCTTTAATGAGTATCCTTTTTTTTTTTGTTTTGCTGTTGTTGTTTGTATTAATATGCCATTATGGATGGAAATTATTCTGAATAAATCTGTTTAAAGGAATAAAAAGAATGGAAACCCCTTTAAACCAGATTGAATTATGCTCTAAAATACACACACACACAAATCATGAAGACATCTTATCGATTAGTATATAAAAATGACAACTGCTCAGCATTCATCAGCCTTTTATCACATAAACGACATCAAAAATGAAAGGACTGGTGTTTCAAAGATTTTCACAAGCTCATGATTAGAAAAGCGAGTTTGTTTATTCAGAATTAAGATGCTCTTTAAAATTCTGCATCAATAACTATTCTGAGGGATTCCCCAAAAATAAAACCATCAAGTTTAATAAAGACTAATAATTAATTACTTTACCAATAATGAATCACAATCACGCTGAAAACGCAACCTCCAATTAAACAGTGAGGGATAATTAAAATATCTGTAAAAATGTAGAAATATATCCAAGGGCAAAATATATTCCCTCTTCTCTACAGGACTACAGCTGCAGATGACAGCGGCAAGGAGCAGAGGGGGTGTGGCACGCAACATAAGCATGAGGCAGAAAGAAACCCACACTGTTATAAACAGTGTGTCACCGATTCCACTGACACACACTTGGGGGGGGGGGGGGGGCACTCTTACATGGCCTACTTTGGAAATAAATACACACACAAGACTGAATGATGTGAAGAGCACGCGATACACCACAGGATGAAAAGGAGAAGAATGCAGCAGTGTGTGTGTGTTTATTTCAGGAAGCAGGATCGCTTCAGATGTGTTCATAAACACACTGCAATCAGCTCTGCGTCAGTCACATCTGATTTAAGCACCTTTCCACTGACGCTTTAAATGCTCTCGTTTTCTCCATCAATAACTGGTGGTGACAATAACTCTTATTCTCTTTCTCTGTTCCACACACACACAGACACACACGCTCACACACAAAATTAATGACCCCTTAATTGCTTTCAACATCCTTGCTGGCTATGGAGACGTGATCAGTGTTAATAAGCACATATAACAGCACAAGCCACATTTCAAGAGCAAAACACAGAAATACTCATGGAAATTATTCCTGCATTAATTTGCTCCATTTTCTTTGCTTCTCAAAGATAATGGATCACACTCCTCCAGCCACAGTTGCAGCACCAGAGTTCACACGCTGTTACACACACACCACTGCAACTTACACTCTTAAATATCACCTTGCTTTCTAATACGCTCTTAAATGTATTTTGCCCAATAAATACAAACATATAGTATTTAATTTAACATATGTGAACTGAAATACCCTGCGATGTTTAAATAAATCAATACTGACAACAATAAAATATATATATATATATATTAGACGATGTAAATATAAATATATATTTTTTAAAAATATTTCTTCTTTCTTTCAAAAAATAAACCCATATTACATGTCATGTTGTTGTCCCGATTGTTTTTTTTTTTTTTTTTTAATTTATTTGGCATATAAAAACCTATCAAACATCTAATTAATCCGCCTTAATTAATTAGCCACTATTAATGCTGTTAATTACAACAATATCATTGAAGTCGGCGTTTATTCTTCAATGCGGCCCAACCCCCTTCTGTAAGCAGCGGTCATATCCGACCACAACCGCTAAAAAAAACACCCGATACCCCGGCGCTTCGCCTCCTCCACTCCCCGTTCCCGTTTAGCATAATTAAACCCCCCCATCCGCAGTTTTATTTTCGTTATTTTCCCTAATACGACAAATTACGCACAATAGACAGGAGGCAGGCTGCACGTTTGGGGAAGGGAGGAGGAGGAACGGAGAGCCCCACGAGCCAAGCAGGAAGAGAGAGAGAAAAAAAAAAAAAGATGAAACGCAGCTGGCTAAAGACGCAATAATTTCTAAACATCTATACATTAACATGCTACTCAAGCTCGTGCCGTCGTGGATGCTCGTCGATTTAGGTTTGTGGATGTGAGCGCGAAACTGTGCACTGAAAACGCGCTTTTTCTTAAAAGCTCCGTTGAGCCACGTGTCACTATCTTTTATTTTTTTTTTACTGCTCAAATTAAACTTATAAGATCTCAAAAGATAAATAAAAACAGCACGGCGCGGTTTAACCAGTCTGGCTAAGAAGCTAAATGTGTAAGCTGTGATGAATTCTCTCCACGCCCCCATGCGTAAAGGACGCGTCCAGCCGAGCCCCTGTTTGTTTACGTACAAAAATTAGCGCTTCAATTAATAGCTCGATTGTGAGAAGTTACCTCTCATCTCCACATGTACTGATCTCCCTATTTCCTTCCGCTTGCGTTTTGGAGCAATCTCCCAAAAAGTGCTCGGAGAAAAAAAAATAAAAAAATAAAAAATAAATCCCTTTACTGCTGAGCCTCAAATGGCAGCTGCAACTCTAGCCTTACTCAATCTGCTGTTTATATTCCTCTGTAAAAAGTCCGTTTTTTTTTTTTTTCTTTACTCTTGTCCCCCTGTGTGTTTTCAACCCATGCACACAAATTATGCTTCTTGCAGGACAAGAGCGCCTCCATCTCTCTCTGGCTTGTGGCGCAGGGAGTCCCTCCTCCGGATCCTGGCGCTCTTACACCACAACACTCATGACGTATCAACATTTCACACACAATTTTCAACAACTATTAAAAACCTTTAGGACTTGCATGGCACCAAACTCGCACACCATGCCGCACAGGAGCTTGGGACCTGACCCCCATTTGGTGCTGCAAAACAACCCCCAAACATTCAGCCAACTCGCCTTTTTTTTTTTTTTTCTCCACCACCTGATTTAAAAATTGCGGGAAATTCAATTTTTATTTTGCTCTCTAAAAACTTTTTCCTCAGTTATAGAGCACCCTTACCAAATTTTCGTATGTCCCGGGGTGTTCCAGTCCTGTCCAGTCCAGCCTTTTGGGCAGCAGCTGAGATGGAAAAATAGTGTCGACAGTGATCATCCAGTTCATGTATGTATCAAGTGATGTTTTAAAAGAGTAAATGATAAATCAGAGTAAAAGCAACATGACAAAGTACAGTGTGGAGAGATGCATCTCTCTCTCGTAGTGCTGACTGCTTACCTCCTTCTCCTCCACCTCCCTTATCAGAGTCTGAAAATAGGATAAAAAAAATACACAAATTACACCTCGTGACATTATCGGACATATTATAAATTATCCTAAAATGTAAAAACACCAACCTCGGCTGCTTTTTGGCACGGTCCAGCTTCTAGAAATCGGGCTATTAGGAAGTACAGTTCTAGTATGGTTGGAGGGGGAGAAGAGGACGGGAGCTGCGTTAGAAGAGGGCACCGAGGAAATTGGGGGGGATATTAAAACAACCATGACATATTTTCCGTTCTCCTTTACTCACCAGAAGTCAACTGCGCGGTGTGTGTACTGTCTGAAGCCATTTTGGTGTTGTTTGCCAGGGCAGCGCCAGAGCCTGCGTGCTGGGTCTAGGTGGCTGCCCTGTAGCTGTCACTGTTTATCCACCAGGAAGAGGCTGCCTCCATTCAGCCTCGCTCACACATAGTCCCGGCTGCGTCGACGATTCCTCCGCGAAGCGCCAATTAGTGCGGGGTGCACTCTTTCCCGTTCAATACACCGTGTTCTTACGGAAGAGAACGAACTGTTGAAATATAATTGTACTGAATGTTACTCGGGGTGAATTTCTTTTGCGTTTAGGTTGCTGTAGGAGTATGTTTGCTTAAATCCCCCTCCCCCTCAAAGCGCAAGTCCTTTGCGGAAGCATACATGTCTCACGCCCGCCTCTGTCGAAGGGAGGAAGAAATGGCAGCCTGCTAAAGGAGAGGACACATTGCGGCAGCATGGCTGTTACTTTGTATCAAGATTATATTTGCAGTATTTTTGTAAATTAAAGTAGCACAGCTCTTTTTTTCCTTTCTCTAGTTTAAAGCTCGTTGTTGCAAAACGTAGTCCATGCTAGATTTTTTGTTTTTTTCTAAATGTGTATCTGCGGATGTAAAATATGGCTCCCGTGTTTGTGAGGGATTTACAACCGATCTGTTTCAGCTATGTTTAAGCTTAACAATACAGCTAGTTAATTGTATTAAAGCGGTGAGGTGGCCTCGCTTGTTGTGACCCCTCTTGTGTAACTTCATGTGTAGCTAACACACCCACTCTCTCTGAGCTGTTTGGTGGGGAAGTCGTCCATTTCTCTTCCAAATATTGCCAGGCAGTAAAATGGGGGAAGGGTTGGAGAAAGAAAGGGGAATGCAGCTTAATGAATGAAACCCCCTGAGTTAAGGCAATTTAATGGCCACGGAGACACTGATGCTAGATAGGCCATCATGCTAGATTAGTAAGGAAATGCATAACAGCACACCCACTCTCAACACTTGACAACTGATAAAAAGGAAACATGTTAGTTTTGACCATAAATGTATCATTTTTGTGTACAGGTAACATAACCTAATTTAATTTTAATCAAACAGCAGGTAACTAAGATAAGGATCCTGTCTATTTCTTTGAGAACTTGTAAAAAAAATATGCTTTATTTGATGCAAGAAATCGCTTAACTATGGGCTCTTTTTTCATATTTATGGGGTGCTATTTTGATGTTTATTAAATGGAAACCTTTTTTTGCATAAAGCTAAGATACTGAGAAAACCTTTAACATATTATTTTAATGGAGATGTTCATGCACCTATGAGTAACCAAAGTGTTTGTTTTTTATCTGAGCACAGTTGTACAGAGATTTATATCAGTCAGTTAACCAAAAAAGAAAAACTTTGAGAACTTTATTTTTAACACCGGATTAAATAACTTGAATGCACCAACATTTTTCTCAGTAAATGTAATTCTAGTGGTGCTATTGACATAAGATTATTTTTCATCAGATGTTACCAACAACCCAAGTGTGATCAATTTAAATAACACATGACGAAGTGAGATGCGAAAGAACAAACAAGTCAGCAGCTGAAGTCTTGTAGCCTGGTCTGGTTCAGTCCTGACTGACTGCCTTTAAAGATGTCTTATTACAGCATATCACAATGGGTGAAAGTAAACAGCTCACACGACCTTTAACAACTTTATTGATGGCTTTTTTTTTTTTTTTACAAGATTTCTAATCATTTGAATGTTCTATTGAATACTCTTGGCCTCACAATGTTGGGGGCATATCAGGTTTGGGGAACTTCATTTTACCATAAACTGGACACAACTAAGTACTCCGCACAAGATTTCTGACTGGAGTGAAAAGTAGAGTTGTCCAAGAGGGCAACTTTTGAAGGGCGTTAGAAAGACCTGAAATTGATAGATAAATTCTTTTGTAAAGAAAATTAAGCAATTGACTCAACAGCCATGGTCTGCACGCTGACCTTGCAAGACTCTATTGCTGAAGAAAAAAAGCATGTTGAAGCTCATTTAGAAGTTTGCTTAGTAACATTTGAACAAACCTGGAAAATACTGGGAGAAAATCTGGTCAGATGAGATGAAAATTATTCACTTAAAATGCCATAATGCCAAAAATATATGGAGGATGAGTGGCATTGCTTATCATTCCATAATTACAAAACCAACAGTAAAGTTTGGAGGTGTGATCATGTGGCAGTGGGATGTTTTTCTGTAAATGATCCTGTCCAACTTAGCATAGGTGGAAAGGAAGGATGATGACGATTAAAAGAAGGGAGGACTTCTGAGGAAGACAATGTTTCCAAACACAAAGCTGCAATCCCGCAACTAGAATCCAACTGAATATTTATTGAAAGAACAATAGATCAGAGTTCAGAGAAAAGGACCACATAACCTTTGAGATATAAAGACTGTGTGGAAGAAAGGGTCAAAATCACACCTGAGCAGCACATTTCACTCATTTCTCCATACAGAAGGCATCTTGAAACTGTCATTGTCAACAAAGGCGTTTGTGTGATTTCTATTAATTTAAATAAAGACGTACAACACATTTTTCTGTTATATCATTGCACCTCACATTATTTTATGTGAAAATGTGTCTTTGTTTCTTTTCATGTAATGATTACCTGGTTTGTTTCCAACATTTAGTGAAAATCTCATGTCAATAGCCCAGTTAAAAATGTATTTACTGAGTTAAATGTTAATGTGTTCTGTAATTATTTTACCCGTTGCATAATCTATGTTAGAGGAAACATTCATAACTTAGTTGTGTAGTTTAAAATCCTAAAGATTCACATAGAAGAAATTCTTCTTTGCTTTATAGGCATTAAAACTCCCCAAGTCTGTCCCTTGTAGCTTAAAGAGTGCCATTTCGATAAATACATGTAATAGCAGGAATTTATGCTAACACTGTGCGTAAACATGATTTGATAAAAAAAAAAAAAAAAAACTAGGAATAGATGCATTAAAAAATTTTTAAAAAGCTAATATGTAAATTTTAAGTTAATTTATACATTCAAGGTATAAGTTCAAATAAATAATGTTTAGGTGTCTTCAAGTGGGAATCGAGACTTGTTTACTACAATAAATTGTTTAGAAGATGGCAATTGTAGTTTGTCTGGAGGGATGTGTCCAGATTTCTTGTTGAGATTTTCAGCAAAATGGACAAATTTTTTTCCAGCAAAAAAAGTTTTTCGATGAAAGCACACTCTTTAAAAGTTCTGCGTTAATGGTGTCTTCATGTTAAGCGTGGGGCCAGAGGGTTAGCCGGCTGGGAGGCACAGTCCATCCAAGATGCAACTGGCTGTTTTATGTCAACACTACCTTGTTTTTTTTTTTCCAATATTACACAACATTTATAAAGCTATGTCTCACCAGCATCATACATGTGTGATAATATTTGTCAAATTATTTTCATTTCATTAGGATGATATAAAATTCATAGATGTGACAGCTGAAGTGACCAATAATTCTGAAAAACACAGATAAACCTTGTGCTTTTGCTCAAAACAAGTTTTTAATTAAGTATAACTCCAAATTATGCATGCTTGCTTTAAAAAAGAGGTTTAATTTGCATGTCACCCTATCCCCAGTCTGTACCCCTGCCTACTCTAATTAAAGATGTTCAAGACACACCTCTGCTTCATCTCATTGCAGATGCTGACATTACACTTTTCACTAATAACAGCTTGAATGGTTTTTCTTGTTTTTGGCAGAGGCATCAGTTTTTTTTCTGCTAAAGACAAAGTTATCTGACCACAGAACACGTGTCCACTGTCCTTCTGTCTGTCTAAGATGCGCACATGTCAAGAGAACTCAGAGGGGGTTTTGCACAGAAATTATGAGGGCCTTCTTGTGTAGCTACCGTGTTGAGTAAAAATGGATTTCCGAGGTGCTCTAAAGCCCATGCAGGAAATGACTTTGATCATAGCAGCACGATGATATTTCACGCTGTGCCGTCTGAGGGCTCGAAGGTCAGTCAGGGCTCCAGCAGTGGTTTGTGTCCTTCGCTTTTATGCATTTCTCCAAGTTTCCCTGTCTTTCATATTAATATGGCATAAAGATGATGACAAACCAAAGTTCTATCTGAAATTAAAATGTTTAAATCCTATTTATTTATTTCTAGGCACCTGGGCTGATCTGCTCTGCCTTTCTGCTGAGCCTGGTCACCGCTGCTGCCAACTGGTGATCAGGATCAGTCCTGCTTACCTGGAGGGAAGAGCTGATCTGAGAGCAACCAGGGTGGAAGTGACAAGGAAAGTGTGGTAATGTATAAAGTAGTTTACTTGTAACTGTAAGGTTAAAGTTTACTTTGGGTCTTTGGTAGGACCATTGAACAAAAGCCACTCATCCTGGTTGCTCCTGGGGAGGTTCTCTCTCTTTGTATAACATGTTTTAGTGCTTTTCATATTTTTAACCATTTTTATCTGTTTCCTTTTAGTGGTCTCCTGTTGTACAGAGTTGCCCCCGCCTGCCTGGTGATCGGGTATATTTTTAGACTGGATTGGATTTCATTGGTTTTATTGCATGTGGTTTTAGTGTTTCTTTTTATTTATTTTTTTTAATTAGGGTTGTTTGTGTTTCTACCAGTCTGGGATTAATGGTCGAGATCACTTCAGGTAGTAGCGACGAACTACATTTTGTAATGCACAGGAGACAATAAACATTTTAATCTGTCTGTCAGTCCTGTCTTGCTTGGCCTGCTGAAGTGCTCTGTCCAGGGGTGTATATATATATATATATATATAAGGGGTGTCCTTATAGGGGAAGCTTAAGGGGGCCACAGCCCCTCCACTCCCAACCACGTGTTACATATTTATTAAAGCTTATGAGCCATCCATCTATGAAAAGAGGTAGAGTCCTGATAAATGCTCTTCCTGAAAGAAATGGCTGAGAAGTATGATGGCAGCCATGATGAAAGCAGTTTGAAAAAGCTCCCTTGCTTCCTTTATCATCTACTTCAGCATAGGATACATCAGACCTTTTAGAGAGAATACTGTGTCACAGTCAGCAACTCTCAAAGTGATGCTCAGCTATGTTTATGTAGTTGTAGTAATTGTGATTTGTGGGGATAAATATGTGGTTGGTGGAGTTAGTGTGAACAGCCTGAGGAAGCTGTAGCTCTGAAGAAAGAGCTGTCATTTACCAACCAGAACTTAAAGTCTGGCTTTCCAAGTCAGGTCCAGACATGCTTGGACACTGATGCAAATTTTGTAGTTTTAGCTGTTTACCTCAGCGTATTCAAGATCTATTTATCTAATCAATATGACATTAAAAAGCAGACTCTAATTTGAGGGTATATACATCGAAATTTAAAGAAAAGTTTAAGAATTACAGCTATGTAATCTATAAACTTCACCATGTAGCTGTATTGTTTTAGTTTTGTGCTTTCAGGATCAAAATTTATTGGACAGTTAATGCTAAAGCATTGGCATTGATTAAGCAAAAGATCTGGAGTTTATTCAAGTTGTGGCGTTTGCATTTGCTAACTGCTGCTGTGAACCCACAACATGCAGTTAAATGACTTCTCAATAAATGTGAAACCTTTGGTGTAAAAATAAACAAACGCAAAAGCAGAAGAAATCTCCTAGAAAGTAAGGGAATCAGTATCTTAGTCCACCATAAAGAGAATACTTAAAGTACATAAAAGAGTTTATTCACCACAATGAGCAAATCATTATTCAGGAAAGTTGATAGTATATCATGTCACAGTACAGATGAACAATGACCCAAACATACTACCAGAGAAAACTAAACATTTTTAAGGTAAAGAAGTGCAACATTCTACCACAGATTAATCAGTCCTCAGATCTCAACTCGACTGTATGAATTTTAGAGAGATGGTGGGCAGAAAGCCTCACAACCAAGCAACTGAAAACAGCTGCAATAAGCTCAAGCAACAGATCAAAAAGGTGGAAACTGTTAAATTATGTTCATGGGCTCTGGACTTTAAGTACCCATTTCCTGTAAAGGATTCTCAACAAAGTATGAAAAGTATTGTAACTTATTTTTCTATAGTACAATTGATTGTACAACCACTTTTGATCCCCTGAATGAAGAAGACTGCATATAAATGGTTGCAGTCTTTAAATGTTTTACAGAATATCTTTGTTCCAACCATTGTAAAAAAAAAAAAAAAAAAAAAAAAAAAAAAGTCTTCCATTGAATTACATCTAATTTAATCTATTTAAATTCCAATATGGTGGCATACAGAACCCAAATCATTCTGGGCCTAAATGTATACAATAAACTGTCCTTGGGCAACACGCTGAACCCCCACACTGCCTCCAATGTGACCAAAGGGGTGCAAATGAGTGTATGGTAGATAAACTAACCTTCATATAAACTAAGTGCTTTATGAATATGTGTGATTGGTTGGAGGTGGCATATTTAGTGTATATGCACTTTGGGGGTCAAACATGACTAGCAATGTAGCAAATACAGTCCATTTACAACATGTTTTATTTTTTTCCTTTTTTTAAGGGTTTTGTTGACAGTTGATAATAGAAAAAATTAGTGTAGAGAGAGGAGGAAAACATGTAGAAAAAGACTCTAGGCTGACTTGAACCATCACCAAGTGCTACAAGGTTGCAAAATCTTTAAATATGGGGCATGCGGTCAACTAGTTGAGCTTCCTGGCTCAGTATACTTCACTTTTGTGCTCTTTTCTTCCCTTTCTTCGGCACAATCTTTGATCATAAAGTATGTGAACCATAAGCCTTTAAAATATTGTCTCTGTGTAACATTCTGACAAGATTTTATTTGATGAGCAACTTTTTGTAGAATATTTATTGAACATTGATAATTTTAACACTGCAGACCAACATATTTTTTTTAAATGCAAATGTAGTTAAGTTTCTTATTAAGTTAAGTTTCTTCACTTCATGACAATACACGCACACACACACACACACACACACACACACACACATGACTTTGGTGGACATCTCCTTTTATGCTCAATCCTGGCACCCTTACCATTGAAAAATTACTCTGCTGATCATACACTGCTCTGGATTACTTTTCGTTGCAGACAATACATTTTCTCTCTCTTCACGTTGCTTTTTTTTTTTAATTTTGTTTTTGTGTGTGCAAAAATCACCTGTACATGGTGCCTGTTAAATAAAAGTGCTGTGACACTCACAGTGACAAACACACACAGGCTATAGAGAGTATATCAGACAGAAACTTAGGATCTTACCATCTAAATTTTTCAGTTTCAGGTGCAGATATGTGAATGTAGTATTCACTCTGCGACAAAGATGTCATACTTTAGTTTTTCTACATCCACTATTATCCACCAGCCACCCATCAGTGTTAGCAAGTGGTGAAGTACATGTATTTAAACCAGAGGCTTTACTGCATTTCTAGTTGCTTGTTAGTGTTCCTACTAAAACTCGAAATTGAAACCAATTGCATTTCATTTACAGTTATCTGCAAGCACTGAAATTGTTTAATGATTTGTAACTAAAATATTAAGGATTTTTAATATTTTTCTTTGTCGTAATTAAATCCCCTTTGACTATGTGGATGGATCATTTTTCTTTCATCCTTGCTGCTGTTAGGACATTACTGGGCTGTACATTTATCAAGCAACCACCATCACACACTGGCTTGACCTGTGAAAAAGCATGTGCCACAATCAGAGCTCACACAGCGACAAAGTCATTGTGAACAGGCCTCCCTGAGGTCAGCCAAAAGAATCACCAAAGAAAAGTCAAGTCTCATTAAAAAATTCTGCATCCTTCTTCGAGCAATGCGGGTGAGCTGGAGAGCATGGACGTCAAACCATGTTGATGTGTCACCTGAGAACAAACGGTCTCTTGTATCAACTTATTGAATTAGGATTTTTTTTTTTTTTTTGCATGTACATCATGAATTAGATTTTTGCACCAAATCATATAAAAATGAACCATTAAAGAGCTTGAACTTCACTGAATTTAGTGTAACCACAAGTACTGCTGACCAACAAGTACTTTCCTTCTCTGCAATGAAATAATATCCATTTTTTAAAACAGACTTGAGTTATTAGTCACATGACTGGCTTCCATTAAACCCGACACCCTGGATCATCGAGCATATGTGGAATTGTGAGGGCTGACATAACCACAAGGAGGCAACCTCATCCTGTGCCACTCTGCTGATCCTGGGGCCACAGAAGAGTCAAAGGTTAAGAACACAGGACACAAAAAATGATCAGTTACACAACTTATTATCCGTTTCTGATAATTAAACCAAAGCTAACAAACGTTTAGTCATTTTGAGTAAATGGACACTTAATCAGCTTAATTTGCCTTGATCATATACGTCCGCATTTTTTTTAACTACTTCTTGTAGTTTCTTCTCAGGAGAAAAAACATTCAACTTCCATCTATATTTGTACTTTTTGCATATTTACACACTGCAACAATTCAATTTACAATGAGATGATTTCATTGGCATTAAAGACCTATTTATCCTGCACATTTTGAAGGGTGAAAGGTGGTTTTATTTATTACATTAAAAATTAAATAACTATAATTATCTATATGTCACAGTGCAAGTTACTCCTCATCAAATGTCCTTGTGCAGAAGCTCTGCCACTTTTCATAGGTTTGATATATCTGGTGTGACGGCAATGACAATATTGTAGCTAGTAGTGATTGTAGCAACTATGAAGGCATCATGCTGTTGATAACAGCCTCTGAAGAGGAATTCATACATTATCACTCCACACCTTTACATGCTTAATAAAAGAAACGGCTATTGGTTTAATCACTTTGAGTGGCAGATCATCCCTCAATGAAGAGACCAAATGGTTTCACAGGTCCCACCACTTTGGCAAATGCTGACCTTTCACTTCCTGACACAGCAGTTGTATTTAATACAGCCACGCGCCCCTGGCGACCTCCCACACGCACACAAAGATGGTACACAGACACACAGCAGTGGCTTTGTGTTGGTTTTAAAAAGTACTTGTAAACCTAAACACACTGAAAAGGAGCTCTCGAACACGAGTGGGAACACGTACCCCAAACACACATGTGCCCAACTGTAAAGAACCAACGTTGAGGGAAAATAAACATGTTTTATTCTCAGTTATGTGAAGAGACAATGCCAAACAGAAAGAATCTCACGTGACATCAGCTTTTTCTTTTATTTCAAAATATTCCCCTAACAGGATGAAAGTCAGAGAATCCCAGAGGGTCCAAAGCCAATAGAGCCGTCTAGAACAGATGCACCACTCATTATTGCTATGTCACTCTGCTGTAGGACAAGGCGTTCATGGGGAGAGGGTTGTGGGATAGGGGAGGGGGGACAAAATGAACAAAAGTTAAACACAGAGACCTACAAACACTTTCACTCCAGCACACACACACACATAGGAAAGGAGCAATGTGAAAAACAGTAGTGGTGATACTAAAAACTAGGATTTTAAAAAGCTGCAGATGTTCTCCATGGCGACATGGTTTCTCGTTGCTCTGCATTTTAACAGTTGATTCATGCTGCAAAGCCCCCACTTTAACCATCAGGAGGTGGTGGTGGGGGGGGGGATTAGGGCATTTCCTTATTAATGGCAGATTGCCAGTAACGGTGATCATCTTTTAAGGAGGAAAATAAATATGAACAAAGGCAGAGCTGGTTCAAAGGTCGTAACAGTCAAGTTTATGGCCCCCCTTCAGGCAAAACAAAGAACATCTGCAGTCGTCTGATAAAACCACGGCATTCTGCCTTTCTGTTTCGAAGAGGCATTTTGTACTCTATAGCCATATGGGATGGAGGAAGGGGGAGAATTGAGCAAAAAAGTGAGAGTAAAGGAGAGTGAAGAAGTGGGGCGGGTCTGCTGGTCGTCCATCTTTACTATCACAAGTCTAAAAAAAAGAAAAAAAAATCAGCATGGTACAAAAATCGTCAGTAAAAAAGATGCTTCGCTGCCATGGATCTGGAGGGGACGAGCCGGTGGACGTGCCCGTGTTTTACGCCTTCTCCTCAGTCGCTTCCTCTGCTGCTTCAGTTACCTGCAGGGATGAAGAGGAGGAAAAACTTAAGACAAAGATCCAGCTGTGATCACCACTCCCTCCAAGGCACGCAGGATGGGATGTGATCAACTAACCTAGAAATCCCAGCCAGCAACTAAGTCTCAACTTAAGTTTGTCAAGACTCAGTAGCTTCTGTTCAAACCAAATTCACTCAGTTTACAGTTTAATTCAGCAAAATCTTGTCTTCTCATTTTTTTTCCATTCCCAATATGGGATTATTTTGTTAGGAGTTACACAAAATCTCTTTTATAAAGCATTTTGTTTATCTGTATGTATCCTAGCTCCAAGCAACTAACCATGCAACATGTGCATAAATATATCTACAATATAATACATTTCCTCTAATGATGATTTCCAGCTATCGTAAATCCATTTACATTTTTTAAAACGTAAAAGGATGTTACTTCACATGGCATCCTCAATAAAACCAGGCCACCTCATCTTGTGACTCAGTCCAAGAGGTTAGCCATTAGCTCTGCATAACAACACCTGAAACTCCCCATGAAGCTGCTGCAAGTGTGAACACCAACCTCATGTCAGGGAGAAAACATGCACGTGACGTTTTGTGTTAAACATGCTATTTAAGTGTGCAGAAAGGCTGACATTTTGTTGTCAAACAGGTTTAAGCTGCCAATCTTTTTAGTCGTTTAATATTGTATCTTCACAGTGAAGACAAAATTATGCTTAGGGATGGAACAAGCAAAAATATGAAATGATGTAGAAAATGAGCCAAAAACTGGCATATAATGATTTAAAAAGTCCAATTCAGTGGCCCCTTATCCCTCTATTGTTGGTATTCTAAGCAGCAAATGAAATTATGCTAAATGCCTCTGGGTGCTAACTGAATTTGTCCAAAAATCAATCAATGAAATAAATATTATGTCAAAAACAGAAAGCAAACATACATTACCCCAAATGCAAAGCTATTTTTCAACAGTTCAATTCACTTTCCAAACAAAGCCTCACATTTACTCATTCATCTCTCTGAGTGGCTGATTTTCTTTTTTTTTTTTTTTATCTCGAACTGCCACTTATTTGATTTAGTTCCACTTTAATTTAAGATGTACAAAACCCTGGTAAGGACTTGTGCCAGCTCATGATTAAACATTATCTTGACAAGAGAATCTAATCTGTCCATTTTGAAATCTTACTACTTCCTTTGCCTGGCTACTGGAGGAGCCAATCACATTTCACACCACAGCAGCAAACCCTTCTGCTAAAGTAAAAAGTTGTCCTTGGCCCACTTTGCTGCACAGCGGAGACGACAACCTCACCTTTTCTGTTCAGCCACTGCAGTTTCTACATGGCATTGCTCTTTAAAAAAAACACCTGATAAACACAACACTTCATAACACACAGATTTTTATTCTGTTAAGATGATTTAGCTGTTAGTGTCAAAACACACAAAAACCAGATGGCAATTAGACATTGAACCATACCCTTAACTCTGACAGTCACACTCTGCCCTCTCACTGACATCATGGAGGGAGCCATGCTTCTGATGGAAGACACGCTGACAGATGGACGAGACACGTAGATCTGTGTGTGTGTGTGTGTATGTGTGCGTGTAAGTGTGAGGATTCATACATGTAGGCAAGAAGCAGATGTGATTGTGGAGTATATATGAAGGTGTAGTTAATGTGTGGGAATGTTCATATTTACAGAAACATTGACAAAATTTGGGAATAAAAAAGATTATTTTCTTATCTGTTCTTGAATCAATAAGTTTTTCATATCTTTAATTTTCCTTCCCTCATACCTCATTGGCCTTGGTCTCTCCATTCTGGGCGGGACCGTCCTCTTTCTTTCCCTTGGCGCCGCCTTTTTTTGGCTTCGCCCCCTTTTCGTCGACCACCTTCTGCAGAGAGAAAAAAAAATATGCAGTGCATGGAAACTCAAAAATGGAGTACAAGATGGTTCATACTAAAAGTTTTCTGTATGTCAGCTACATCACTTTCTATATATGCAAGGATCCATCTTCCATACTTTTGTTTCTATTTTCAAATAAAACTTAGATGCAAGTAATAGGAAATAAATAAACAAATTTTCATTTTAAGCTATACTTTCAATACATAAAATCAGAATAAATACACCTGAATTTACAGATTTCTGAAGATGACAAATAAACCCTAAATAATATACAAGCCTGTAAAATAAGCATGCATGCAAAGAGTTTAACATCCAGCAGCTGTGGTAATAAACCGTTTCTAATTCTTGTAAATGTCTGCAGATGTAAACAGATGTTTAGGCATTGCACAATCTTAAGTTTGACTGTGTGTTCTTTACCTTCACGATGGCCTTCTTGGGTTTGGCCTCAGGCTTGGGTGGAGCAGGTTTCTACAAGCCACACAAAAAACAGTTGAGAGTGCTTTCAGAGTTCATAGCTGTTGGAGAAATAATAGTTTATATTTAGTTCCCCCTCCTTTCCTCACTTGCAGAGCCATTTCAGTACTGTTAAAAATATTGTTTTAGCCACAAGAGCTGCTCAGCGAATTCATTCTGATGAACATGGTGCTCATGGAGGTTTGGAATGTCTGCCCTGGATTTTACAGTAAATATAATGAAGTGCTTGGATTTTATTTCCTAAGCAACAGGCTCTGACAATAATCTCATGCAAAGTTGTTGTAAAATCTGCAGCCTCTAATAGCAAACATCAATCACCCTAAAATGATTTTATCAGATAGGTATGAATTTTAGCTGCTCACTTTATGCGAATGTGCTGCAGAAATTTTCCAGGCAGCTGAGTGTGGACCACGTTAGCCTTAAGCAACAAGCTACAGTAACACTGCTGTCACAAAATTAAATCATGTGATTTTTGTTTCTGAGAATATCTTTAGAAACACTGACAATGAACATGAGATCTAAACTCAAAGTAAACAATTAAGCCAAAATAAGCAGTAGTGGGGCTTCACAATTACAGCTGTATAAAGAAAATGAACATTTTTAAGATAGCTTAGAAAATGGAGAAAGACTGATGAGAAAGTCTTTTTTTTCCACCCATATGAAAATGCAATAGTAAGCTATAAATAATATCAGTGCTGGTTGGCTGATATAAGTGTCTAGCTGTTCAGATCATTCGCTGAAAAAAATAACAAATTGTGTAACATGCTAAAAGTTACAGATGATTTTATTTTTGTCATAACCAAGTATTTCCTTCTACTTTACTCTGGAGTTGTGCCTGAGAATAACTCAAATTGAGAACTCATGAGCAACTCTCTTGTTGTCTTGTTATAATATGACAAGACAGCTGCAAACAATTCAGACACTGTCTAAAATTCATGCCAAAATGACTTAAGACAAAGTGTCTCGCTCCAGTCCTCACAGTCTGCAACCCTGTAGGTTTTAGTTGTCTCCTGGATCCAACACAACTGATTCCAATTCAGTGGCTCTCCTCAAAAGCTTGTTGTCAAATTATAGCCCATGTTGACCTGTTAATCTTATTTAGGTGTGCTACAGCTGGAAACATCCAAAACCTGAATAACTGCAGCCCTCTAGGACTGACTTTGGACACCATAGATTTAAAAGAACCTTTGAAACAGACTACTGAAAACCCCCAGAGTAATAGTTAGCCTACTGTTTACATGGAGTACAGCGTCTAGGTGTGGCTTGTGCAAATGTGCCTGTAAAATTTGTTCTGCTAATAAGAAACAAGCTATAATGAGCTCATAAGAAGCTCTAAATTTGCTAACGGGCATTTTTAACCTTTTGACAAATTCTAGCTCGCCACTAGCCGTTTCCAGCCTATGAGCTACAAAGCTAACCACGTTAATGGCTGTCATCTGTTTCACATAGACTGTAGCTAAAGCTTGCTATACACTTTGCTAAATCTTTCTGTTAGCATATTTGTTAGCATGTTTTAATTTCATGTCTACTCCTCCTCACTGTATTATACTAGAGCCTAACTGCCAACAAACCAGGACTAGTTAAGATAATTTGCTGTTTCTGTTATAAGGATAAATTAAATAATAGCTGTGACTGTAAAGCAACTGATTGTGACTTTACGTTAACCTACGCTAACTAGCAAGAGCAATTTGTGACATTTCCTCCACTCATAAAATTCCGCTTTTAGTCCTGGAAATTCTGTGTCCTCAATATTGTTAAATAAATTGCCAACGGCTGCTTAAAGACATTAAAGAGGTCTAAAACATTGTGAAATATGGAAACAAAATCACCAAGTTGGCAAAACTGAAGTGAACTAAATGTTAGCTAGTAGCAACTATCAATACACAGAAACTTGTTAATACCCCTGAAAGGTACCTCCAAAGATGGCCCCTTTTTTTTGTAGGTGAATTATAAGAACTAAATTCCTATATAGTTCAAATAATTCCCTTTGTAAAGCTTTTGTTAATGCCAACCTCTGCTAAAGTACTTTCTCAACATGAGGAGAATCATGTAACTGTGGGCAGACAATTCCATAAAATACATTGATTGGTTGCACATGCAAATGTAGCACTGGAACCACCCAATGCAAACAGAACCAGAAAAAAGATATAATATTGGTAGATGATGCAATACAAGAAACTCTCACCATTAAGAGAGTTTATCAGGCAAGTGACTATTTATCAGGCAAGTGACTATTTTTGAGCAATTTATTTTCTTTCATTTTCAGCATAAAACATTCTTTTTTTTTAAATGTAACAACAGAATAGAGGTCTTGGTACATACCAGAAGGACATTTTTAGGATAAAATGTCTAATTTCAAGGTATTTCATTGAGTGCTCTATAAAGGGTTAACCTTTGAAATGAAACAAAACACCAAAAAAAAAAAAAAAAAAAGTTTAGGGTTTAATAAGCTTATATGTGTGTGTGTGTGTGTGTGTGTGTGTGTGTGTGTGTGGGGGGGGGTGGGGGGGGGGGGGGGGGGGGGGAGATACAATATCATGCCGTATTGGCAGCATTGTATGGGAGAAGCATGACACTTTGGGAACAGACAACAGCTGCATGTTTTATACATAGTAAAGTGAGCATCTGGTAACAACATTTTGTCACTTAGCAATGTTCAAGTTAATCACACTATGTCAATGAAACAAACAGGTGTTTTCAACATGGCTTCCTCTATAAAAAAAAAACCCAAAACAGTAGTGATTTTTTTAAGTGAAACTTATGTCAACTAAGAGACATTTTCCCAAAATGTCATGCTTTTCTCCTTAAGTACACATGCAAATGTACAAATACATGCAAAGAATCGGTACAGACGGTTGAACATGCAAAGTGAAATACACACAGAACATGTGGCCTGCATGGCAGAGCTGCATGATCACATAAAAATAACACACATTGGCTAACATGCCGATGATCCATTTGCTAGATGGCATTGCCACGGTTGGTGTCTATGATCAATAGTTCTGTTTTTTTTTAAAACATTTTAAGTATATCTCATCTTTCATCAAGACAAAACTCATTTATTATTGCCGGTATGATGACATGATTTGCATTCATTTATACCAGATCATTTTTCCAGCATGCAGTCCTGGATATCAACAATGTGCTGTAGCAGGCCACAACAAGAATGGTCAAAGACAACAGAGAAAAAACACATACCAAGCCAGATCCAATCCTCGGGGAGCATGTTTATGGAATTTGTAAGTGCTGATTGCCTTGATCAAATCCATAAACTTGGTGAGGACTTTACTCTGAATCATGGTGATAATATGACACTATGATGAGGGACTAGGAGAGGAAAGAGAGGACAGCGACAGAGGTGAGGACAGGGAGGGGAGAACGAAACTTACCGCTGACAATCTCTCTGACCTTCTGGTGGGCTGTTGGAGCAAAGGATGAGCAATATGACAGAGGTAGAGAAATGACAGAGAAAGAGATATCAGTTGTACTTGAGGAGGGCTGATCTTAAACTAATCTACTTTGAGACTGATATAAATGATTAACCTGTCATGTGCCTAATATTCTCTCACTTAAATACACACTTGTCAGTGGAAAACAAGAAGAAAACAAAATACACGGCATGTTAACACACACACACCTGCAAAGCAACACACAAGTGCACATAAAACGTTTACCTCTTGCTTTGTGACTTTGGGGGCTTCCTTCCCCTCAGGACCCTCTGGAGACTATAGGAATTAAGCAGTGTTGATAATTTCCTTAATTATCATCAGTAAACAAAAGCCCAAAGTACACATCTGTTGGCCAATATTGTATCATGAATGAATTAGCATGGCCCCAATATCTTTTTTCCCAAATCTTTCCTATAAAAGCCCTTTCTGCAGCGCAAGTTGTCACTTTAATGTGTGAAATACATTTTCAGAAACATTAAATTACATGCATATAAAAATTTATCACATCATAAGAACAAAATACAAGAGACAAATTCATGAAAAAGCCATTAAAATGTCTCAATCATGGCATGCTTTTCTTAAATTGGAATGAGTGAGATGAACCCAGTAGGGGCAGGCAGCAGTATCTTACAACTCTGCAATTGCCAAGCTTAGATACAGCTTTAAATAATGTACCAAATTATCAAGGTTAATTACATGTCAGTATGTATTCATTTCAGCCATGGCAAAAATTTACTTTAATATTATTCCTTATTGTGCCATTTTTGGTATCTGTCTGTGGTTTCTTCATTTAAATCAAAAAATTTAATTTAAGTCATTTTTAGGTTCTATTCTGTTTTATTGAATTAAATAATCTTTTTTTAAATTAAATTATTCAATTGTTTTAGTTTTTATGGTTAAAATAACATATTTTGGGGTTTTGAACTGTGGGTTAAATAACAACAGTAATTACAAAATAATTAGCTTTTTTGGAAACAATGACAATACTTTTTTTGCCCCAACAATTTTCCTGTTTCAATTGTACAAACTGGCCATTTTATGCAGAAATGGTTGCAAAATTGTTAATTAATTATAAAAACTTTGTTAATAATGTATTTAATAAATTCCATAGACTAATACCACCCCTTTGCATTTGGTAAAATAATACAAATCAGGGATCCAACAGTAAAGCAGTAAAGCAAATTTCACCCTCAGTGATTCAATATTCTTATATTCCAATAAAAGCATGTGACTATGTCATGTCCTTAAATCAAAATATGAACAACAGCTAAAACTCTGAACGTAACAGAATGTCTAATCATTGTAACACTGGTAATGATTCTTATTTTCTTATAAAAGCTTATTAATGTAGCATCATTACGAATAGCCATTTGTCAAAGCTGCACCTAATTAGCTTAATTACCCACCAGGTACAAAACTGTGATTTGCCAGCATATGCTGATAGTATAATATTGAGGTCAAGCCAGAAACTCTGGTAGTTTCCATTTTAATAACCAAGGCATTTTGCGTACAGTCCAAACAAATCAAGTCAAGATGGGCTGTACTTCAATTTATATGCGGTTATTAACTAAAAATGCGGTTTTTTTGTCCATGACACAGTCTATACCGGCTGCAGGTAGACAAGGACGATGCACAGGAGAGCCCACCCCCACTGTGGAGGGGGTGGCGGGGTATGTTGGTTTAGCCTGCAGGTTGGCAATCGCATCATTTGCATGTGGGCGACCTCCGCCCCAGGAGGCCCCCCATTCTCTGTCCTCAAAGGAGAATCTGCGCAGACAATAGCAGATTTTAGGTGGCAGAAAAGCCAGTTTCCATGTACGCGCAGATACAATGACCCCTGGACTTCGACGTGCAATTCTGTTTGGAAAGAGTCGCGGCCTCTTTTAACACAGAGGCGATTGTGTCTGATTCCATTTCTTTTATCCCTTCTCTTCATCTGGATGTGCGTTTTTATTAACGCCAGCCATTTGGAAGCACAGGAGCTAAATTAGGCTGGAATTTTGCGCCCTATCTTGATTCCCACCCTCCAATATTTTATGTAGCATTATTCAATAAATGAGAAGTCTTATATGCCGGAAACGCGCCCACACGTCTCCCTTGGGATTTACGCGTCCATCCATACAGCGAGCCTGTCTGACATTCACCAGTGCGCACTGTGGACAGGGAAGTGGCAAACAAAACGACCATAGGAACGGCCATGGAAATGAACCCAGAGGGATTTATAGCGTGTAAGGGGGAATAAAGTAAAAAAAATAAATAAATTAAAAAAAATATCGTCCAATCTATCTTGTCATGTGGGTAAAACAGCGCTCTTGTTTAAAAAAAAAAAAAAAAAAAAAAAAAAAAAAAATCTTAGAAGATTTGCGGGGCGAAATACGCTTCCTCAAACTTTGGCATCACATCACCTGCCTCGACGTCGCCGCAGAAATCGCCCACCGCTATTTTTTCCTCAAATGCAGAGCTGGAAAAAAAACTATAGTGAACTGTGCAGCATGGCAGCACCGAAACTCACCTTTCTCTTCGGCATTTTACGCGTCAGTTATTCTCCACCAAGCTCGGGAAAAACGAGGTCAAGCCCGAAGCGCCAAGGGAGGTGAATTTGAACTACCTCGAAATACTGGATCAATATCTAAGCACCTTCGATAATATGTTGATTATATGCACTCCCCAAAACTCTGTACCTCCCACAGCCATTGGGTGGAGGGGTCAAAATCCTACACTGTGCTGACTCCTGATTGGCCCAGCTGGTTTGTATGTAAATAAGAGGGTTGCGGACATTGGCCGACGTTTACTAGAGCCAGCCTGCGGTTGGCTGTGCGCGGTTTGTGCGCAGATCCCACTAGATGGCGAAGGCTGAGAGGGAAAGTGAGACAGGCCAATAGAAGCTGGGCCTGGTCTCGGAGGATCTGGGTAATGTAGGAGAAAGAAAAAGAGAAAGGGGATCGATGTACATAAAATACAAAGGACCAGAAAAACGAGCACAATTGCACAGTATCAGCTATGTACGTGATCCAGAAAAGCTGGCGGGCATTGTGTCTTGCAGGGTGTCCCCTACTGTAAATAACTAGTAATCATATTCTACATTTCCTTTTGCTAAATATGCTGGTGGAGCAAAGGCGCTCACCTCTGCAGGACAATGATGCTGAATAAGACAATAATCTGTCTGATAAAACACACCTGTTCATGCCTGTTTTGATATGAGTGAAAATGAAACCCTGTTTTTAATATAATCAAGTCAGACAGATAAACTGTGGAAGATTATTTGTGTGAGATTTATTAATTAGCTTTTTAAATTATTTATAACTTTAACTGATTAAGCATTTCTGAGTTAAAGGCAAGAATTATTTCCATAACTTATGTCTTACAGCAGTTTCCCTTTGTGTAAAGAAACAGAAAACTCAGTGATAAGTCCATTCAACAGACATGACAAGCTTAGATGAACATGTTTTTAAAAGAAAATCAGAATGAGTGATGGACTGGCGACCAGGCTCATGCCCACTGATAGCTGGGATAGTTCCAGCTGCCCCGTGACCCTTTACTGGACTAAGCGGTTAAGAAAATGGTTGGATTTCAGAAGGGATGCCTGTTGTCAGCTTGGTTTATTGTAATTACAGAAGGATGTCAAAATGGGAATTTCAGTACTTAAATCTTTCCTGCATTTTTTAAAACCTTTTGGGATCTTTTTGAGACATTTTTGCTTAGGGAAGTGAGTCTCATATTTTCAAAGTAGATCCTAATTAAAATTCTGGTTTTGCCAAATAATCCATGCATTACCAAGCAAAAAACAAAATAAAACTTTTTTTTCCCCCATGTTTGCATTGTTTGGTTTAGTTACACTCACATAATAAATATGAATTACAGTTTATACAGTGGACATCTTTACAATGGCAAGAGTGCCCAAGGGTCACCCCTTCACCAAGGAACTTCAAGCTTATATAAAGGACCCATTTGTCTTCAGATATCATAGTGTTAGACTAAATACGTGTCAGTTCCAAGCAAGAGAGCTCTTTATGCAGTGTTAGAAGCAATGCTATTTGATTGTTATGCTAAATCAGGGAAAACTATGATTTTATGTAATATTAATACTGGATTGTTTTATGGTACTACCAATGATTATGAATGATAAATTATTGTTGAATTTATAAATTGCAAGTAGAAAAAAAGAAAGAAAGCTAGATAGAAAGAAAGAACTAGGTGATCACCATTATGTCTTACTATTGCTACTGTTACCTCTGGCCTACAGGTCATCATTGTAAATGATAAGTGGTTCTCTACTTCACCTTCTTGGTGAAATAAAGGTCATATAAATAATTATAAAAAATGAAATATATTGGATTATACAGACAACTAGAAAAGCATTCAGAGAGTGCCAACAACCACCATGAAGCTTTTTTACACCGATACGAGGATGTCCACTCAACCTTATAGTCCTATATGCGTTTTATATGGATGGTTCCTGGATTCACTGATAATGATTCCACAGTGTTTTGGCCATATTGTTTTGTTTGTTGCACGTTTATATCTTATATCTTAATTTGTTCTTTGCAGTGATGAAAATCCAAAGATTCCTTTTACCCTGTTGGAAGTATCCAGAATTTTGCAGGGATCCAGATCTAACTTTCATATCTTGTAAGACCTGTCAGAAACTTCTTCTGTATTTTTTTGCAAAGCATCCTACCGATTTATTGTGGCGTTATATGCAGAAATACTGGAAATGGCCCTATCTCACAATCATAAAGAATCATTTTAAAAAGTTCCTGGATCCAGATTGCTATCCAGATCACCTCCCAAACTTTAATGCAATTTAAGTTCGACCAATTTTCAGAAAAAAATCATAACAATATGTCCAATAGTTTTTACTAAAGTTATTTATAATTTAAGAAAATACTGAAAATGTAAAACATGTGCAGTGTGCTTTATGATAAGCTCAGTGAGAGAAGTTGATGCCATGCAAATTTTGTATTTGGAAACTGTCTGGAAATCAGCTCCTCATCTGTTGCTGATTTACTAATGCATTTCAGGCTTGACAACTGTAAAGGAATTTTTACTGGTTTCTCTAAAGTATCACACCTGCAACTAACCCAGAAGGCTACTGTCTTTACAAAGACCAAATAATAGACAATATCCTTCTGGGCTTTGGCTCTTTACACTGGCTCTCTGTCCACCAACAAAGTTATTTTAAAGTTTTGCTGCTGATATGGGGCACCAAATGGTTCTGTTCCAAGATTTTTATCTGATCTGGAGATGCATGTCTTGGTCAAGAACCAATTGGTCCACTCAAAAAGACATCATATCATATGGCTTAAATGTTAGTTTTTTGTTTGTTTTTTTTATCATGAGAGTCAGAGCTAAAAAAAAAAAAAAAAAAAAAAAAAAAAGAATAATCAGTTTACTTTTAATGTTCCAAACATCTGGAGCTAACTAGAAGTCCTAAAGTTTGTTTCAGACCTTTGTTTAGTTGTATCAGCTCCTGAAAAGTTTTCTTTTGCCACCATGTTTAATTAAGGTGGTGAGAATGTCTTTTTCAATCTGTTTTCTTGAGTAATGATGATCAAGAAAAATGATGATGATGCCTGTTGATATTTGTTTTGCAATATGTGCAACTCATTGTGTATATCCTTCTTCATGAATATTTCTTGCCTTGCCATGTCTTGATCAGATGACTAAACCGACCTCTCAAGGATTTGACTTCCTGTCCTATTTGATCTATTTTTTTTTTTATTTTTTTTTACAGCCAATCCAAGAAATATAGAAATAAAAATTCTATCATGGTGATGGATAACACTATTTTCTCATAGAAAATATCAAACACAGGCTTAAGCTTTGATCATAACCAGAGGAATTATGTAATCTATCTGAGCAGCTCTTACTCTCACAGTAAACTTCTGAACAATAAACATCCAGAACCTTGACTACAAAACAAAGATGTCCCCTGTGATATACAGTACAATATTCAAATGCATTTCACAGTATGTATCACACTGTTTTAAACAAACAATAACCATGAAAACACTGTGCATAAGACAACAAAAGCACCCTCTACACTCTTGGAGCAACATGACAATACACAGAGAAACAGACAGAGATACAAATTTCACAATAGACAGAGCTTTCCTGTCTACACAAACAAAGCCCACCTTTTCTACATAGATCTAAATACACAGTTGTTTTAAAAGTCGACCCAGAACACACAGGAGCAGGTAGCTTGATGATGCTTCTCTGTTCCAGTTCATACTGTCAGCTAAATGGCTGAAAAACATGACAAAGAACTGTACGTTTACATTTACAGTATGAGAGGCACAGCTTCAAGTATGCTGGCTACCTTTCAGTTGGATGTATTTGGTGGTTTGCCATCTGTGTGTGTGTGTGTCTGTGTTTGTGCTTTATATTCAAATTCAATGTACTTAAAATGTATTATTTGAGTCTTTAAGTTAAACTATCACAGACCATCCGAAATATGTTTACAGAGGAGTTGAATCTTTTGGCTATAACGCTAGCTAGCATCAGCATGCTAAATGCTAACTGATGGAGGATCCATACAAGCTTGTTTTAAAATGTTTACCTAGTAATTAACACAAGAACAAAATTGTAGTTATGGTAGATAGTACTGGCCTGGTCTAATGATTATTATGGTGTATCATTTTGTTCTTCATTGACACAACTGACACACACATTGTGTACTTTTGAGGGGGGTTAGCCAATGTATTGTACAGGGAGTATCAACTTTCTCTTTTATTTGCTAGTATAGCTTCATTTATTAAAAACAGATTGCAGGCATGTATCAGAATGGCAGGGATTAACCTGAAGGATCTTCCAGCCCCACATCAAATCAGAGTCCAAGACCCATGCAATCCTTACGGATCAGAGCCATTTCTTGATTCATAAGTTCCTGCTGCTTCCAGGGTGCAGGTAAATATTCAACCAAAATCTGGACTAACAGATCTAAGTACTCTTTTAAAAAAGACACAGAATTCTTCAAACATTCACAGGAAACATAACAGAAATTGCATGCTATGGATATATGAACCTCGATAAACATGTTTGTTTTTTAATTAAAAAAGAAAATTACATCTTGATGACTGTGCAATGTTGTAAGTGCATGGCAAGTGTGGTATACTTCCATCTGTAATATACATCTATGTTTGCATTTCAGGCCTGTAATCCTCTCCAAATAAATATAGAGTGATGCCGGGAGATTTAGGGCAAGTAAAAAAAAAACCCAAAAACCACACAAAAAAAACAAATAAAAAAACAAAACAAAAAAAACAAACAAAACAGATTTTAAAGGATTTGAATAGTACAGCATAATACATCTATGTGGATGAACCATGTGGTAGTACATACCATGTATGTCATGTAACCCATATCTCTAACCCAGCAATAAGTTAATAAACCAGGCTGTGTAATGGCATGAAATTTAATCAGTTCTCTAATAAAAACTTGCAGGTTTGAGGAAAAATTAAACAAAACAACGAGTGACACCATTTTAGTTGTCAGGCACCCTCAGTGTCTGAATGGGCTCTCATTACTGCAAAAAAACCCCAAAAAACCATTACATTCCTTCTAATAAAGTATCAAAGTAACACTGTGGGCCTGAAACACAAATGGATGTATACTACAAATGGAAGGATGCTGATGCAGGAAACCATGACAAATCTTGAGTTCATACTGTCTATGAGATATAAATATCTTAATTAAATGGCTAAAATTTCAGGCTTTGTATCATCTATTAGACATCAAATATTCAATTGTGAGCTGCTACACAAATCACATGACTTATACACAAATAACAAGGATCAAACCCATCCTTGTTAAGTCATAACTAAATTTCATCCAATTTTGGAAAAAAAAAGCTCCAGATAAAACATCATGGTTTCTTAAATCAGATTTCTTTTGCCATTTCATTTCAGTTTAATTTGTTACCCACTTTTTACAAGTCTACATGAGCTCAGTAATGTTTCCATCAACCATTACTACATCAAAGCTCCCCCATACCGTTCTCTGAGTAAACAAAGAATTGTTTTTTTTTACCTTGTTGACAGCTGATCTTTGACAGCAGGTGACATCATACCCTCACATGCCACTTTATTAGGTCAACTGGTTCAATTGCTTGTTAACATTAATAACTAATCAGCCAATCATATGGCAGTGACTTAATGCAGTTAGGCATGTAGACATGATCAAGAAGACTGAAGTTCTAACTGAGAATCAAAATAGGAAAGAAAGTTCCCTTAACCATGAAATTCTCATTGGAGCCTAATCTTCAGCAATTATGTGATGCTATTATGTCAAAATACAACAAAATCTCTTAAGGATGTTTCCAACACTTTAATAAACCTACACCATGATGAGGTAGATCTGAAGGCAAAAGCAGATCCAAGACATACTAGTGAGGTGGACCTAATAAAGTGGCCAGTGAGTGAAGTTCCAGTTAACATGAGCTCACACATACAGTCCATGTAACTGAGTGAAATTGCTTAAAAAATCATTGCATTAAAAGAATCCAGAAAAACTATTGCTGTGATAGGCTCCAGCTCCTCGCGAGCCTTACTTGGACGAAGCAGTAAAGAAAATGAATAAATAAATTAAGAAAAGTTGTTGTTCAGGGCATCACAGCAAGAAAAAGGAAATATTACAATTAATCTGATGTTATGTGTCTAGCTGCTGATGAGCTATAAAGTTATCGATTGTATTAAGCTTTAATAAAAGTGTTGAAACATTGATGAGTTTCAAGTGTATTGATTCATCCAAGCAGCTGGTGTCTGTAAAGGCATCAAAACTGAGATGGATATTCTTCTTGCAGCTACATGACTGAGGCGTCATTTGTCTTCAAACGCAGTGTGAGGACACAAAAAGGATGGCCTAAATTTCAGACCCTATTGGAAAGGCCTTGACTGACACCTTGCGGACAGTTTTTGTCATGATTATGGAGGGCAATTATTGCCCTGTATTACATTGCTTCAGCATCAAAATACTTGCAAATTTGATTGAGAGTTATCTACTTTTTGTTTTTTTTTTTCTAATTTGAGCCTTTTATTTAAAGCTGATTTCTTTAGCCAACAAAATAAGTGTAAATCAAGCACTTGTCAGACACCAAGATGTCTGTTGCGCTCGTTCAGCCGCCCCCTTATCTCGTGCTCCCACCCATCACTCCCACCCATCCACATGACGTCATTGAGAGCCAAGCACTTGCTTTGTAACGATGCAGCTCCTCACAAGGCAGAGCATGCACCTGCAGCAAGGAGACACGGCTCAGAGTTCTTGTTTTCACATGGTTCCGCTCAGGTCTGATGGCTTTAGATAAACTGACATAAAGGGTCCAAACACGACAGGTTGAAAGGCGGGACTTCCTTCCGAGCACATCTGAAACCGGTCCGGGTTGTTTATCTCTCTGCGTGCAGCAGCTCAGGCATCGAGCCGGCGGTGTGGGGTCTGAATACAAGGTAAGCTTGTTGACAGCTGCTCATTATTTTAGATATTGAATTTGTGCATTCGCAGTTGTTTAAATTTTTTTTTTGTATCATTGTATTTTTATATAAAGCTGCAGCCGCTGATTTGTGTGAGCTCGTGGTTGTTGGAGGCAGAACTGCGTCTTTTTGCTGTTAGCACTGCAGCTAAAACAACGTCTGCTTCCTCTTTAATGTGTCTCTCATATGAAGGTTACTTTAGTAAATGTAGAATCTGGTCTCTATCACTGGTGCATTGCAGCCTGTGTAACCTCAGTTTGACTAATTTCCAATTACATCATGGCTTCACTGTAAAGATGAGCTATCAAGTACCAAACTGCTGCTATAAGGTCAGATTCTGGATGTTACAGTTTTTCTCTGTCGCTTTGGTGCATTTTTCACATCACTAAATACGTTTGCACAAGAGTTAATGCATTATCTTAAAACAATCAGTACAAACTGCAAAACCTAGTTGATATCCTGCAAAAGCGTGTCACTTGCTCAAATTAGATAGTTCATTCCTCAAAAGCAAGTATTCATGTCAGTGAACGTGTCAGTGTCATTAAAATGAAAAGTCCTGACACCATTGTTTATGAACACGATAATTAAATGCCTTTGTCATGTTTCCATTATAACAGTTTACTCTGTAAATATTTTCCGGTTCAAAAAAGTCAGATTTATGTGACACTGCTTGAAAATGCACTATACTATTTGCACGGCCATTTAAAAACTACAGTCAAGTTTGACAGTACGGTATTTAGTGGGGTAACTGAGTCCAAAACACAGAAAATGTATGTTTCACATTTTTACTATGCTCTTTGCAATTCTAATTTGTTCACAGCATTGTGCAAAAGAAAAATCACACCCAAATTTACAACAATCATAAACTCCCTTTGGGTAGATCGGTCCACAACTGTAAACAATATTGCAGTGCATATATTGGAACTGAACATACAACATATATAAATATGTAAATCATTCATGCACATCCAGACGTTCCAATGCAACGACATTTCCCAACGAAATGTGTGAATAATTGAATTTACGGTGATTCTCCCAACATTTGGCTGCACCCTTCAACCAGCCTCAGCCATTGTGAGGCCGTTATTGACAACATGATCCACAATTGTAGCCTGATTTTATCTGGAACCCATCTATGTACTTGGCCTCTTCTTCCTCTTTCCCTGTTTTGTCCTCTTCCCATTCCTTCCCGCACCCTCACCCCTCTTCCATGAGGGTGTCCTTCCATTTCTGTATTTCCATTTCACAGTATTGTAGGAATGGTACACACTATGTCCTGCTTGGTTCATACATTATGTTTCATATATAAAACAATTTAAAAATATGTATACAATTTGCTTGACAGATTTTGGCAACGGACTCAAGCAATGAAATGAGGACTATTAGTTTTATATGGAATGACTATTCAGCATTCACAAGTATAGTTCATTTTTCACTGACATGACCTTAGCAAATGACAATGTTATAAAACAGCAGAGAGTTGTATGAAGGGCAATTGATGCATGTCCAAAAGCATTTGCAATTTGTTGGAAGGAATGAGAAACTGCTACTATGATGTGCACAAATGACTAAATGTTGTGGAGGTTGAACTAACTGTTGTGCAAATGTTAATAGTGATGTGAGAAATGCACCAAAGCAACTGAGAAAAACTGTAACTGACTAAAAGACCAAAATATTACTATTATTTAGTTGAATATTTGTAACGTATTTCTTGTTGTCACATCCAGGCTACATAAATTATTTTCAACATGTATTATTCTGTTTATTGGTTTTATTTGAAATCAACGGTCCCAAAACTTAAAGAAGCATCTTTCAGCAATCTATATTGAAAATATTAATAGCAGACAATCCTCATATTTTCTATATTCTTATTAAACTGCATACAGAAAAAAAAAAAAACCTTAAGTTTCTAATGTCAATGACACACACTGCTTTACAGTACACATCATGTAATCAAAGATGTAGAAAGTAGAAGTCCTGTCCGGCAGCTCTTTCCAACCAGTCACTAAACCAGGTGAATTTAACTAGCTCAGCACCACTGCAAGGTGGATGAGCCTGTTAGTGAAAACATCTGTTCCAAATGCTTCGATAGATCCAAAAACTTGGCAGTACTTCTACTTGATTTTTACCTCTACTTCTACTTTATACATCTCTGCATGTAATAGATGCATGCTTTGCTGAAAAGTATAATGAAATTAAATATATGTGGTAAACCTGTCGAAGAATTAGGATGTTTTACCTTCACAAACTTATTGAATATCTCATTTGAAAACTTTTTGCAAAGAGCAGCAATGGGGTTTTTTTTCTGATTAGAAAAGGCAACATCCGTTTTATTTGGGAAACTTCTTTTTGAGAGTACTACCACAATATAAAAACAGATAAAGAAAAAGACAGAGACATTGCAAAATGTAGGACAGGATTATATTCGATCAAAAACTATGAAAGAAATAGTGTGTAGCTTATGAATGACAATTTATTCAGCGGGTACTCAACATTGTATTTGGGATTGCACATTTGTGAAATGCAGGTATTTCCATTGCTTATAACCTTTGTTAAAGAACAGGTGTAAAACAACCACATATATCAAATGCTCAATGCATTTCTTACTCTGGCTGGGTTGATGAAAGTTAGTGGGATAATTTCAAGTTCCCATAGTTCAAGAACAGAAGAAGTGATTCTGGTTTTGGTCAACTGATTGGTTATGTGAAGCGATCACATAAAGACTGAAGTGGTTCAATATTAGAAAATAAAATGTGATAACATTAACATTGAAAAAATGGGAGCGTTGCATGTATGTTGGTTAGCTGTTGAACACAAACATAAAACCTTATAAGTTGAACCTGCATGCTGTGAAGGTATAAGATAATATACTATAATTTTATACTAATATTATACTGTTTCTCTCTGAAGCTGGCACAAACTATTTAAATCTTAATAAAATGTATGGTGCATGTGTTTGTGAAATGATTTTGTCAACATAATACAGATATCCTGTCGAACAATTCCCTTTTGAATCTTTCATATTTAACAGGATTTTGACATTTTGATATTTTCATACCAAGGCAACACAAACGTGCTATGCTTGTTTTGTTTTTTTTAAATTGACTTCATAGTGGCTCAAACATCAAAATATGTATCTTCAAGCAAAGCAAAAGTGATGTTTTTTTAATACCTCCCTTAATTACCTGAACAGATGTGCAGAAGTAAGCAGTGCCATGTGCACTTGTGTTTCTCCAAAACCATCTGGGACATGATGGCTTTTGAACGGTGTGTGGATAAGAACCTGGTTGGCCCCCTCCCTTATTGAACCCAGATGATGAAACAGATATAATATTTTTCAAATGAACAATTTAAAAAAAAAAAAGAAAAAAATAGGATTTATTGTTGATACTTGTGATATTTCCATCCAGACATGGATAAATGGTTTGTAATAGAATATACTTTGGTTTGATTTTCAGCTTGAAACATTTGGGGCTGATTGCGTAGTTTGAGCTGGTTTCATGTGTGTTTTGCAGGTTGCATCATTACACATCACACCATGCTGGGCTACTTGCAGCGTAGCCCTACTTTTTGCTTCTGGGTATTGCTTTTGCCCCTGGTCTCCCCACATCGTCTGACCCACCGAACCACTGTGACTGACCGATCCAAGCTGCTGCTCGTGTCCTTCGATGGCTTCCGATGGGATTACATTGACCGTGTCCCGACACCTAACTTCCGTACCATCATGGATGAGGGGGTGAAGGTGGAGTATGTAGAGAACGCTTACATCACTAAAACCTTCCCCAATCATTACAGTTTGGTGACGGGGCTGCATGCTGAGACCCACGGCATCGTGGCCAATGAGATGTACGACCTTACTCTGAACCTGTCCTTTTCTATGGAGACGGACAGCATTTATGATTCAAGGTGGTGGGATGAAGCTGTGCCTCTCTGGGTGACCATTCAGAAAGCAGGAGGGCGGAGCGGGGCAGCGATGTGGCCGGGGTCCGATGTGAAGATCCATGGCATGTTCCCCTCTCAGTACCTCGAATACAATGCATCTGTGTCCTTTGAAACCAGGGTGCAGCGAATTATTGAGTGGTTCTCTGCTCCCAATGGCGAAGCAGTGGATTTTGGAGTTCTGTATTGGGAGGAGCCAGATGAAAGTGGACACATGCTGGGACCTCAGAGCCCCCTCATGGATGAGGTAATCGCAGGAATTGATGAGAAACTCGGCTTTCTCATGAATGAGCTGAAGAAGGCTGGGCTGTTTGAGAAAGTAAACCTGATTGTGACCAGTGACCACGGGATGGCACAGCTTTCCCCGGAGAAGATCATAGAACTAGATGAGTATGTGGACAGAGACTTGTACACCTGGGTGGATAAAAGTCCGGTGGTGGGAATCCTGCCTAAAGAAGGTAACACAAGAAATATTTAGGCAAACTGATTATTTACTTAAACCTGGGGTAGGTAATCTTGCTCAGAGACATTTTATTGTTTTAATCTGGTTGAAGTGGTTCCTTGTCCTGACAGTAGTCGATACATTTTGTCATCATGATAATAAGAAATATAGTTAGACCCCTCAGTTTACTGTAAATCTGTAAAAACTCTGACCAATCAAAACCTTTGGGCTGAATTAAAGTTGTTTATTTCTTATATTTCTTAATCTTCCTCTCCCGGTTCTCCCCCTCCCGCAACGCAAACCTGATAGCCACACCTTGCATTTAGATAGCGTGTTATGATGAAAATACAAAGTAGTGAAGCTGAAACTTGGAAGGCAAAGATGGCTGAGAAAATGCAGGAAGGATTTCTCCTTCCTCGGCTCGGTTTATTTGCCTCCTCCCGCTAAACACCAGAGAAAGAGAAAATCGTTTGTGCAAAAAGCTGCAAACTAGAAAAGCACTCGGAGAGCCCAACGTCTGCCACGGCCTTTAAAAGGTTCTTGGATCCAAACGGTGACCTGGGTCACCACCAAAATTAAATCACTTCTTTCTTTTTACATTTCCAACAACTCCTGAAAATTTAATTAAAGTCCAAAACTTTCCTGAGTTATCTTGAACACAAACAGATAAACGCCGGTAAAATCATAACCTCTTTGGTTGAGATAAGAATCACGCAAGGAGCAAAACCAGAAGGGGAGGAGCCAAGACAGGGTACCACTTTCACACCTAGCTAGCTCCCCAACATTACCTACCCCAGCTTTAAGCCGCAATGACTGCTGGCTTTAGCTCGATATTAACTGTCAGAAATGAGTAAAGCCTGATGCACTTATTTCCTCATTTTCCTGGCAACATACTACAAAATAAAAACAGGTTGAAGAATTTTAGACATGACACAAATAATTTTAAAATCTTACAGCTTCTCATGTCTTCTGTCTTGTAGGAAAGCTGGATGAGGTGTATGGTCTGCTCGTGGATGCAAACCCAAACATGGTGGCATACAAGAAGGAAAACATTCCTGAACGCTTCCATTACCAGCACAATGTCAGGATCATGCCCATCCTTTTAGAGGCAAAGGAGGGCTGGACCATCATGCAGAACAGGAGCGGACACTTCATGTGTAAGTGTTAAAGTGGAACTATTATGTGCATTTCAGGCTAATTTATTTTTATTTATGAGACCAGAAGGGCTGGGATTGATCGAGTTATTGTCACAAATCGCTTTATTTACTTCAGACCGACCCTCTCTGTAGGCTGTCAGATCAGTCTGTGGGCAAAACGAGTGGATTGAGACTCTTCCGCATTAAGCCCCGCCTCCCGCCACTGCACTACATCGGGAGCGCGCACCGCACCTGCTTTTGCCGTCATTGTAACGTCTCATAAACAGAAGGATTGAACTCAATAAAAAAAAACAAAATACAATGTCAACACATAGCATACAGCCCTACATGTTGGAACCTGAATCAGACCCTGAAAACGAAGTGGAAAACAGCAACCCACAGCAACGAATGCAGCAGGATGTCTCTCTTTGGTAAACTCACCCGCCATCGTTGGAAATAATTTTATCCCACGTTTTCCACCCACCTGATGTATTTGTACATGCCCTTGTTAACCAGTAGAAGGTAACCAATGACCTAACCTTATCCCCCGGGACGTCACAAGGATTTCCAATTAGAAAAAAACTCTCTAAAATGACATGTTTTTCGTTGCCATGGAAACTGAACGGAGCGCGTGCTGGAACTCAAACTCAAACTCAAACATGCGTTTAGATGACAAAAAACAGCGCCGTTCACATGTCTGATGAGGATTCAACACTGTAACACTGTAGAAAGCTCAGAAAACTTAAAATACCACAATAGGACCCCTTTAAGGATTCATATCTTGCTCCGGTTTGCGGCTCGGCTCATCACATGAACAGAAGCTTTGTCTGTTCTAATAATAGCTTCACAAGAGATTTATTTTGGTCTTCAAACCAAAGCAAGAAAGTCATACGACTTGTAATTAACAAAGTAAGTCAGATCAGTTTCCCAACAGGAGCGGCAAGAATGTGTGTGTGAGGGTGATTTTGCATCGACTTGAAATCCAATTATTTTTTCCTAGTTTTATAAAAATCAAGGTCTTTTTTTTTTCTTTTTTTTTTCTTCCACATTTTAGTCATCAGACATCAGAGAGGCAGAGGGTTTAATCCCCTCTCCCTGGTTGAAAACTTGTTCATAAGTCAAATTAGCAGATGTAGTGCGCAGCTGGAAGGAGATCATTATCAATCTGATAATGTCAGCAAAGTTTAGCTCATTTTTTGGGGGGTAAATTTTGGTCTCTGTTTAAATGTAAAGTTTGATGTTAGTAAGGTTGTGGCAGTGTATGTCATGATATCTTTCAGTAGTTTAAGTATTATTGTCTGATAGATTATAATGCAGATCTACACTCTGGAGTGTCGCAGTCTTGTTTCCCTGTTAGAAGTTTCCCTGCTGCAACACACCTGACTCTCATCAGACTCAAGGAGGACAGATACGAATAAACAAGATGATATTGTAATTTGGTAATTTGGAGGTGAATTATTGACGTTTCTGTCTATGCACACCGAGTATAATGCAAAGTTGTGAATAAATGATGAAAATTCTTAAACAAACTCACAAGGTGGATTCCACATTAAGCCGTGACAACAGTGTGTTGATGTTGTAAAGGTAAAGACAAAAAGAGACACTAGGTTCATCCTATTCTAGAAGAGGGAGGAAAAATTAGGACGCCTGTGGGACAGTTGGACGATCTGCTTTAGCAGCTAGCTGCTTGCTTTAGGAAGTACAAAAGAAATAATAAAGATGTTTGGCCATGATGATACAAATGAAATGGCAACAGGAGTGATGCCTGCATAGCTCACAAACGGTAATCTGTCAGTCAATACGCCTTCTCTGATTGATATATCTATCGGATGTTAAGTTTTTTTTTTTTTTTAAAGAATCTCAGTTTGAGGCTGGACTGTGACATGGTGGTTAGCACTGTGGCCTCACAGCAAGAAGGTCGTGGTTCGATCCTCAACTGGGGCGAGGCTTGGACAGTAGCCTTTCTATGTGGAGTTTGCATGTTCTCCCTGTGTCTACGTGGGTTCTCTCCAGGTACTCTGACTTCCTCCCAACCGTCCAAAGGCATGCATGTTAGGTTAATTGGTTACTCTAAATTGCCCATAGGAGTGAGTGTGAGAGTGAGTGGTTGTTTGTGTCTGTGTGGCCCTGCAATGGACTGGTGAGCTCTCCAGGGTGTACCCTGCCTTTCATTTAAAGACTGCTGGGATAGGCTCCAGCTTCCCTGCGACCCT
Organism: Telmatherina bonti; assembly: GCF_933228915.1. Lineage (NCBI taxonomy): Eukaryota > Metazoa > Chordata > Actinopteri > Atheriniformes > Telmatherinidae > Telmatherina > Telmatherina bonti. Next base: position 27,766,855 of record NC_136614.1, on the reverse strand, counting down.
TCATCGGATTAAGCAGTTAGCATAATGAAAGAATGAATGAATCTCATTTCGGAAAAAATAAAAACTTGAAAAATTGCTGGATGGATTTTTGTTACTGATGATGTGTGAGTAGGTGTGTAAAGGCCTTTAATTAGCAGACTTCTTCTACTGTGTTTGTTAAAGATTAAATAAAGGAAAAGGGTTCTTCTGTGAATATATTTATTATGTTTTTTTCCTTTCAGTAGGAAACCATGGCTATGACAATGCCTTACGGAACATGCAGCCTGTGTTCGTGGCCCGTGGTCCGGCCTTTCGGCAGAATTACGTCAAGGACTCTATACGCTCCGTTGACCTTTACCCTCTGATGTGCCACATCCTGTCTATTCACCCTCTACCAAACAACGGCTCCCTCCTCAACATTAAGGACCTCCTGTCTTTAGAGCCAACAGCTACCATCCCTACTCCACCTCATCCACCCATTCCTCCTAACGTCACCGGGTATTCCTACGCTCCGGTTGTGGGTTCATTCATCGGTGTGGTTATGGTTCTGGGCTTCCTGGTAGTCTATATCATACTGGTGACTTTCAAACAGCGGCCCGTGCTAAAACACAGAAGCTGGGAGATGTCACAGCCTTTACTGCAAGAGGACCTCCATCTGTAGCTGAAGGAACAAGATGGAGGGTAGATATAAAAGAAGAGGAGTTATTGCTCCCCAAGGTACCACTCTGTCCAGAAGCAACCCCTCCCTTACACCACTAAATGCAGTCGCGCTGCTCTTTTTATTGATTGGGAATGAAAGGAATCTAATCACGCCTCTTAATCATGTGTAGTGATATGCAATTCTTGCGTGTAAGGGAAATATTTGTAGGGTTTGCTTCTGGCTCAGGATTAATCAAAATAACAAACATTTACATGTTTTTATTTTAGTGGATTTGCTTTCATTGTGAATTTTGCCTCATCATGTCAGCATTTACATCGTCACTGAAGAAGTGGAGATTCAATCCTACGATTGTGTCGAGTAAAAACTGGTGGCCGGAACTATGACTTATCGAGGTGTCTGTATACTCCAAATGTACTTGTTCAGTAGGAGCATTTATAGCTGTTCTTCCAGGCAAGCTCATGTTTTTCAGGTGTTTACAGCACATCTGTATGGGAAGTCCATGTGTGGTGCAGAATTCTTCCTACATGTGGTTACCCCACATACCTTTTTCTGGCACACTCACACATTACCAGGCAGTAGTAACTTAAATATGACTCCCCCCCCCCCCCCCCCCCCGATATGATTCATATCAGATCTTTTTCATGGCTGTTTGGACAGAAAAATGATGGTCATTTCTAGTTTTCAGACATGATTTGTGTTCCTTCAGTAAGCAGCTCAGACATGACAGATATGTGGCCGGTAGAACAGGAGTCTGGAAGCTAGCAAGATCTTTTGTACATCTCCATTCTTTCTTCTATAAACTAGGCAACTATTTTTTGGACTGCTGTGCTAAATGCCATCCATGTATTTTTTGCAATCTGAAGTGTCTTCATAAAATCCTAGACAGTCTAATTTAGGAGCACACTTTTGTTTTTTTCACTTGACCAGCATCATAGCAAGCAGAATAATGGTCTGGCTGCCTGAACAAATTTGTTTTCCCAAGGAGTTTAATGAACATAAGCATTTTTAAATTAATATTTGGTTTTTTTTTGTGCTAAATTTACATATTAATATGGGACCTGACAGAAGGGTTGGGAAAAAGGAGAGCAAACAGATAAGAAAAGGAGAGTAAAAAGTAGTGTTGAGACCTCACTTTTCAGGCCCCCCTTGTTACATCATCCCTTATGTGCACAAACGCTGAACTAGTTGGATTTGAGTGTAAGTAAATGGTTTCCACTGATCAAAAGCATTGAACTTTTACTTATTTCTCCTCAACGATCCTCTAAGATTAGTTCCTAAAAAGGTTTTAGGTGAGAATGGAGCTTCTTTCATGCTTTCAGATGGACGTAAGCTCATATTATTTTCACCTTTTGTTTTAACTCTAATCCACTGCAGCAAAGTGCAAATAAGGTCTTCTAGCTGTACCGCTTGCTTTGGATCTGTGCATGCATCAAATAGACGTAATGATGAAAGATTCACATAAATTCTTCTCTTAATGGAACCACATGTGCATTAGGGGCACAGTTCATAATACTTTCTATCACTTCAATGGATTCAGTGTTTGGTTGCATCAAAAATTCTGCCGTGATATTTTTTTTGATCTGATATGATTTCATGCAGGAACCAGTGATTGTTATTAGACAATTTAAGAACTTCCTTTGGGGCATGCCGACACCTTCATGTCCTGACAGCAGCAGTCAGTTTGATTTAATCGACATTTTCAAATCTATGCATAACAGATTTGTGTGTCACAAAGTCAAGATGGACCAAAGTCGTGCTAGAAGTTTCCACCACTTGTTCTGCTTTGTGGTCTGAGCGCCGAGTAGGATGTTACCTTGAACTATAAATGCTGTGATTATTCTAAAGCATTCAAACGCCTCTTGAAGTTTCAGGAAAATGGCCGCCGTCACTGTTACTTTTGAATGTTTCCTGGAAGCAGATCTTTGATTTTTTTTTTTTTTTTTAAGACTCACTCGATGTCAGGCTACTTCTTGTTGTGTAGTTCATTTCATGAGCTTAAATCACATCACTACCTTGCTCTTCATTAGTCTGCTACCATTTGCCTTTAAACTTAACATAAAACACATCTTAAGAGAATCCATTTGTTCGTGTGTCAGTACGTTTTTGTAGCTTTTTCTGTCTTTTTTAAATATGTAGATGACTACACACTGCCCTACTATTAATGTGCTAACTGTCATGATCATTGCCATATTGTTGGTGAAATGTGAAGTGCAATTGCTATTGGTTAGTATGTTGTCTTAGGGATTTTAGGTTTTATTGTTGCTTGGTTGAGAAGACTTCTTTTGGCACAACTTGCAAGAACTGATCCCCTAATTTTGCACTAAGGGACTGAAATGGTGGAGGACGAAGGGGCAGTCTTAGGATTGTTTTTGAACATGTAGCCTATAATTTGCACTCCTTGTTTGTAGTTGCTATTTGATATAACAAAAAGACAAGGAGGTCGGTGCCTCTTAGTTTTTTTTTTTTTTTTTTTTTTTAAATTAGCCTAATTATAGAATGAGATGGAAAAATTTAAATCCAAATTAATTACTCTAATATTTTTTCAGCACCTTGTTAAAAAAAAAGTATAAATTGGTTTAATTTTCTCTGTTTTCCTTTGTGATGCATTAACTGGAACTCGTGGCCAAAAACGAAATGACAGACATCACTGTGATATATATACTTTAAGAGATTGAAATTCATAAAATCAAAACGTTTATAAAGAAATCGCTAATTTTCTTTAAAAACGTTTATAAAGAAATTGCTAATTTTCTGATCATTTTGAATGTTTTAGTAAAGAAACGTGTTGTCTGATTATTTCCCCAGACTTGTAAACAGAGAAATAAAATATATCCAGATTATATTTCAAAAACATTCTTTTGAAACACTTTGAAAAGAATAAATATCAGTTTTATTATATTTGCCTTGGATTTGAAATGTGGATGTTTAATATGACTGACAAATTCACTATATTTGCCATGTTGGTGCAATTAAAGAGTCTTCTGAAAATAAAGGAACTTATTAAAAAAAAAAAAACTACATTGTGAGTTTTGATTTCTTTTGTGTGTGTGGTGGTTTCAAAATTTGTTAAGAAGAACTGGGACTTTTCTCAGTTTGTAAAATCAGATTTAATGTAATCAGACACACCCTTAGCAGCACCAAAAAAAAAAATCACTTGACCATGTTAGGTTTTAAGATAAACAGAACTTCACTGCTGGTATGTTATAGGTGCTGGACAGAAGGTATCGCATTCAACTTTAAAACACCTGACCTGTCCACGAGACAGGCTCAAATCATGACCCTACCACCGCCGTGCTTTACAGTGGACATGAGCTGTTTCAGCTACTTGCTCTTTTTTTTGGATGGAGATCCAGCTGGAAGGGGACCTGCATTACTGCTTGGGGCTGTGCCTGGTTGACCCCCATAGATGCAAACCTGGCCACCATGGGCTCTGCATCGAGCCAAGGTCTCGTTCTAGAAGGAGCCCCTTTGACTGGTGTCCAGGTGCACAAAGCTGCTCTTGGTCTGGTCACTCACCTAAGACTCATTTGCCTTCATACCCTTTCATTAAAGAAGGAAAAAGCAGCTGCTTGTAAAATAAGCTGAAATTGACTAAAGTAATAATAAATAAAAATTTTATGAAAATCATTACATTATTTTCTAATTCTGGTTCAACAGGGATATTTTTTTTAAAAAAGCAAACAAATGAGATAATTTATTACATATTACATCACTCATGATCTAATATTTTGTTGAACAATCCTTTAATGTTTCCGCTACAGTCAGGTGTTTTCTGTTCCTCTCAGTCAGACTTCTGCACCTGTTGACAGGTATTTTGTCCCACTGTTCAACAGGAAAGTGCTCTAATTTGTCCAGGACCAACTTTTTGTTTGTTTTTGTTTTTTTCTTTCTTCAACTCAACTAAATGGAGAAAAAAAAACCAACAGTGTCTTATATTACTAAATTACATTATTGCAAATTTTTAAGTATTATTCCTTTTTTAAGTCTCCAGTTATTAGAGTGACTGTTGTAAATTCAGCCTTTTCTTTAATGAAAGGGGATGAATACATATGAGCACAACTGTAGATAAAATAAATAAATAACGGCACAATAAATACAATGCCTTGTTCTTTATCTGTTCATACTGAGGAGCTCAGCTGATTATCATAGTATGTAAAATATGGCAAGGGACACAAGAGTCTTCAAAATTAGGCAATGCAAGTAGTAAAATAAAAACAGTTGAACAATTGCAGTCAGGTGTTTTAGATTTGTTCATTTCTGCTGTTGCAGAGAACAGCAGGAAGGTTTTTTTTTTTTTTTTTTTTTTTTTTTTTTAAAACTAAAAAGAAATTCTAACATTTAGTGGTATTTCTCCCATACCCTCACCCTTGACGGACCAGGTCTTACCTCTTTGCCTAATTCTGTTGTTAACTTGCAGGATCAAAGGTCTGCTATGAGTTATCTGTGGAGTTTGCACAGGCACTCTGTCCGACTGTTTCTGACTGACTGTGAGCCACCACCACGACCTCTCCACAGCTCTTCCTGCACCTTACAAACTCAACGCAAAGCTTCCTAACATGGACAGCTCTTATGACACCATTATTGAAGAAAACGCGCAGCCCCAGCGCCTCGATGGAGCCGACAGTCCCGACCGAGAGCCGAAGTACGAGAACACAGGTGAGGAGAGGGAGAAGCTGCTCGGCGAGGTGCAGGTCCACTCCTCTGCGGACGGGGAGCGCAGCTCTCCGGACTATATGGAAGTAAGGGGCTCGAATCAGCACAAATCCTCATCGTCATCATCATCGTCCAGCGACGATGAAGAGTCCAAAGCTGAGGAAGAGGCAGTAGTAGAAGAGGAAGTTGTGAAAATTGAGGTAGAAGTGCCTGTGGTGGTGGTCGAGGAGGTGAGCAGCGAGGCGCACGACTCGTCCAGGCGCTCATCCGTCTCCTCACGATCCTCC